>NC_142517.1:210209375-210513437 GCF_057876585.1 Rhinolophus sinicus
GCGTTTCTTGGGGACAGTGCATGTAAGTAGGCGGACTTGAGGAAAAAGCACTGGGGTTCCCGTAACAAAAGTGGTTAATCACGAGAGTCTTTTTTTAAGCTAACATTTATCGAGGCTGTTCCGTGTGAAAATACATGTGTACGTAAGGAAAATGAGAGTCGGGTGCAGCAGCAGGTCTGAGGCAGGTGCTGGACGCTGTGGCTGAGCCCCGGCACCTGAGTCCACAGCCCTTGCCCAGTGACATCTCTGCTGCCTCTTGTCACCAGGCCAGGAGAGCCCAGCAAGCATGCCGTGCAGGGTGATCATTCGGCACTGTGACCTGTCTGGTCCTCAGCAGAGACACGCTGCCCCCATCCATACCCCTCACTTTCCCAGATGGCGCTCTGTCCTGGGCACCCGTGGCCACCAGTCCACGTCACCTGTGCACTTTCTGTCCTCAGAAGGAAGGCCTGTGGACTTTGTGGGTGAGGGAGTCAGGCTTCTCTCTGAGGTGAGGTTTGCACAATGCTGAGTCCATGCCCTCACGTGTTGGTAGGACAGTCTGACTCTTAGGGGACCCTTTGCTTTTATTTTGTATTCTAAGTTCAGGGGGACATTCTGCCTCCTTATATGGTATGGTTGGAAAGGACAGTCCTTACATTCTCCTTCAAATTCTGAATCCACTCATCTGTGAACTGTCACAAGGTATATTCTGCAGGATTTTTGCCTGAGTCGTAGAATAAGATGAAAACCACATTAAGACGTAGGGGGTCTCAGCTTCCTATTTGTCGCTTTAGGTCGCGTGAGGTAGGCGTGCAGACCATTTGGTCAGACGGCACACCTGCGCTTCACGTCCCTTTCTGAGCATTTCTCCAAGGAAAGGAGCCAGGGCGAATCATCGCCCTGTTGGAATCAAGTGATGGGGGAGGGCTTGTCTGTTTTTAAGGACTGTGTTTTGGAATGCCTCATTCCTGCACTTCTGCATTCCACGGGGGGCAGACGGAGCCCCGCAGAACCTGTCAGTCAGGATATTGATTGAAAAAAAGAATGTTTTCTCTTGGATTTGAGCCAAGACATGGGGTCCAGCCATACCCACTGCATTCACACGTCACCTTCTGGGGAGCTGGTCCCCTCCCTACCGAGCGTTCCTGCCCGCCCCCCACCCCCAAAGTCTGTGCATTCATTTGTGCATTTAGAATCTTGGAGTCTCAGCAGGGAGAGACCTCAGAAACATCTAGTCTGATAAACTCCATTTCCAGACAAGGAAACTGTGTCCTGGAAAGATAGAAGGGGCACTGGCAGGCAGCGAGCCCTGGCTGAGCTGAGTGTCCCTCTGTGACGTGGCCCTCATCCTCACACGCTAGGGGGTTGTTATTTGCATGTTTTAGATAAACAAACAAAAAGACAAGAGTTGGATGACTTGCCTGAGGTTGAAAGACAGTCATTTTTGGCTTAGGACTCAAAAGAGTTTCCTCAAGTGCATGCATGCATGCATTCATTCATTCATTCATTAAGCTCCTTTTCAGGGACAGGGGACAAGCTACAAAGAAACCTGGGAAACCCTTCTCCTTGAGGACATAGGCAGACAGACAGACAGGTCTCCCCTGTGCCCTCTCATTACTGAGGTTTCCTGGAGTTACAACCACATCTGTCTTCTTCTTGTCACAGTTAGATCTTGGCCGGTGGGTGTGGGAAATGGATGAAGGGAAGACGCAGGTACACCTTGCAGACCTCGGCAGGAGGAGCAGCTCAGCGTCAGGTGGCCCCCACCCTACTAGGCCTCTCCTCATTCCCCGCCTTGCCCCCTGGCCATCACACAACGAATGGGTCCTGCGCTCTCGCGGCTGCTACCTGCCCTTCACTTTGAGGACAGCTCTTGCACAGAAGTGTACTTGTTGTGTTGCTCCTGTCCCCATAACGGTGGGGTCCCACTTGCTCATGATCTGGACACGTCACGGACCATGAGGGCCTGAAACCCCTTCTCTCAGTAACGGAGGTTTGTTGCTGTTTGTGTCTCCTGTACAAACTAGGTAATAAGTCATCTTCCTTTGGAACTCTATGAGTGATCCAAATGGTTAGATGGTATTTCTGTTCAGATATCAGCCTTTGAAGCGTGGATAATGGAATATGGTTTGAGTTATGTTTTTTCCCTGATTTATTGGCTTTTCTGCTAATATCAGATGTGTATTTGGCTTACTTAAACCCGAAAGGAGCATGGGTCTATCTGAACATTTCAAACTGACATTTCACTGGACACCTTCAGGTGTCGAAATGAAACAGAATTAACCTTTCTGCCCCGTTCACACATTATAATTACTACCACATTCCAATATTTATGTATACTGCTGGGTTACCGTCTCTATAAGGTCTTAATCAAATGGTTGAAAAAATACAATCTGCCTCAGGTCTGTCAACTGGCCAGTATTTTCCTGTTACGCATAGTAATGACATGTACCATTATTAAATTGAACCTGACCTCTTTAAAGGCAGGCCCAATCAAATGTCACAGCCAGTATTCCAAAATGGCCTTGTGAAAACGCATTCTCCCAATGACAGCAATCTTGGGAGAAGCCATTTCCCAAGAAAAGCCAACTCCGGATCCCGTGACACCTGTCTGGGTTTGAGTTTCCTCGATCAGATTACGTCCTGGGTTTCGGGGGACTGCAGATGACAAACCAGAAGGAAGGCCTTTTCTGAGTTGGAAGAAAAACAATAAAATATGCAAGATGTTTATATTTCAGCAGCTCAAGTACACACACACCACCACCACCACCACCACCATCACCACCACCATCGTCACTGAAAATATATACTTTTTAACGAGTGCCTGTAATCCTGTGTGTTTTCTGTGCATGAGGCTTCGGCATAAAAATCAGATTGCATCTGGAACAGTTCAGCAGCAGATAGGAGAAAAAGTCCCAGAAATCCCTCTGCTTCCTTGAAGCCTGTCCCTCTGAGTGACCGTGACCTCTTTCCCTGCCCTGCCTCCCACCTGACTTAGGGGTCATCTCCCCCTGGCCCTCACCTACCTGCCCCAGGGATGCATTCACCTCCTGATGGTTACACCTTGGGAATGCAGGTGTGTCTGCAGGAAAAGGAGCGAGCAGATGCTGTCCAAAGGGGTGGCCTCCACAGTCCTGAAAAGTGGACATTTGCATCGTCCACTCAGGCTTACAGCGACCTCAGGTCCTCCTTGGCTTCTTCAGGCCTCACTGAACCGTCCGCTCACAAGAACCCGAGGCTGATTGTTCTCTGAGTTGGATATTGAGGAAAATGGCTCCATTTGTAGACCTCGGCAGAGGGGAACCAAGGACTGTTTCATAAACTACTTCCCAATGGATCTGCGAGGTGCCTCCCATCTACCCCTTGTTCTCCATCTCTCTCTGAAGTTCTGGCCGCTTCATGCTGCTGCCCGCCGGCTCCTGGGAAACTGTCCTGTAAGGCGGAGCCTCCCTCCTGCCCGCCCACCTGTCTGGTTATTTTGTTCTGCTGATGCTCTTGCTAATATTAACCTATTTCCCGGTTCCCCAGTCAGAACTGATCTCACTTAGATAACAAATGCAATCCTACACTGTGCGACACCCTCCTCTCTCCCTGTCCCCACCGCCCCTCCCCCAGTGTGCCCTCTGCTGGAGTCCCAAGACTCCTTTAAGTGTTGTTATACCCCTCTTCCCACACTCAACGGGGAAAACATTCAAGGCACGTAATTATTTTCAATATTTTGCCTAGCGGGTGATTATAACATTTGCTTGACCTTTACTTGTTGAATACACGGAGGACTGCATCACGCATGCTTGAACGTATGAATCCTGCTCCAAACTCTTAAAAATGTGGGGCGATTGCCATTTCATCACTTGTTGATGTAACAGCTCTCACACCATAGGACTCTTATGATAATGAAATGAAATAACATCTTCACAAAATGCTTCATACACGATTTAAATGCTGCATAACGTACCGTGGGCTGTATGTGTCATCTACCTCCCTGTCTCGTAACTTTGGACACGTGGATTGTAAACACTGGTGCGGTAGACATCAGCATTGCATTTTATATCAAACTCGCCCAACGTGTCCCCTGAAAAACATGTCACAATTAGATCTGATGCTGCTAATAAGAAGGGAAAATGGGACGTTTCTAACCTTTCCAGAGAAGATACTTGTTCACAAGTTGGCCTTTGTCATCTGAGAGTGTTAGTGCTTCCTGGGCTCTCCCCGTGCCTGCTGTGGGCTTTCCACACAGAGAGGAAATACTGATGCACCAAATCATGGGAAGTCATGTACTGTTAATGACACCAATGGTCAGGCCCTGGAGACGGACGCCCCACAACAGCCCTGGGAGGTGAGTGTGGTTGTCGCTTTTACAGATGAGCAAATGGAAGGTCAGAGATGCTCCATAACTCGCCCAGGCCCTGCAGCTGGTGAGTGGAAGGTCATCTTGGAAAGAGTGGCTCACGTACTCTGTAGGGACAAACACATCAGAAGAAAAGAAAACAAAGCCATTGCATGGATCCAAGCGCCTGTCTGAAGAGGGGAGCTGGGAAGAAAAAAATAAGGGTCTATTCATACTTTCATTTATGAGGCTTGGAAAGATCAAGGATGCAAACTTCTCCTAGTTTTTTATTTTTTCAGGGATGCACTTGTTCTCCTAGTCAACCACTCAATTAGTTATTAATTTGATTGACAGATACTAATGGAGCCTCCAGCAGGGGCCAGGCTGGGGATATAATGGTCAGTGAGGCAGGCTGTCCTGGGTGATTCATGGAGAGGCAGTGACTGAATCATCTCACACACACATGTGCACACACACACACTTTAATTACAACTGTGGTAACTGTTCTAAAAGACAGAATCTCTCCTGAGGAGCCAGGGAAGAGTTCCCTAGGAAAGGAATACCTACTGAATCCCAAGGGAAGAGGGGGCTTAGCTTGGCAGGAAGAAAGAGTCCACACCAGCAGCAGTAGGAGTATGCGCCAGGCCTGGAGACGGAGGAGCAGGGTCAGCCGACTACGGCCCGTGGGCCAAATCCGGCCCACCACCTGTTTTGTCAATAAAGTTTTATTGGAGCACAGTCAAACCCATAAGCTTATATATTTGTCTTTGGCTATTTTTGTGCTAAAATAACAGAGTTGACTAGTTATGACAGAGCCCCTATGGGCCCCTGAACCTAAAATATTTAGTTATCTGGCGCCTTATAGAAAAGGCTTGACAATCCCAGCTCTGGAGCTGGGACTGGTGGGTGAAGGGCTCCTACTAGGGCAATAGAGGGTGGGGGAGCCCACAGGCCTTACAGGTGCTGGCAGCCACACAAGGGAGTTTGGCCCTTTTCTGAGACGTAAGAGGGAGGCATTGAAGGTTTTGAGAGAGGATTAGATTTGTGTTTTTAAAGGATTACACTCTTCACTTCACAGTCCTTAATGCTCAGCTCTAGACTTGCTTTTCTTGATTTATAGCAGTTACTTAAGTCTTATTTGCTAAGTGGATGAAAAAAAATAATTGTAAAGGGTTTAAGTGGTAATCAGATTTAATAGGAATATAGTAATATCATAAGGCCCTTGATTGTTTTATATGTTTACTTCAAGCTATTTATTTTTAGAAAGTATGCGTCCTATTAATAAACCAGCCTCAAATCTTTTTTATGAACACTTTCCACAATGCATTCCTTTTCTTCATAGTGACTTTGTATTTCAGTATTTTACCTCAAAGCAAATTAGCGCCTTAGAGGGAGGGGAGTAGTGATGACCCTTATGATCACAGTCACATTTGGATTTCAATGTGCTGGGTTTCTTTTGACGAGAAGCCCAGGTCCCCAGCTATACTGGCATGAGTCAGAAAGGTTAGGAGAAAGTTTGAGCTGATGTGGCCCCTGCTTTGTGGGAGCCCCTGTGAGGTGACATTCAAGGGTCAGAACAAAAAAGTTAGTTACTTTCTTAAGTCAAGTTGTTCTGGCCAGAAAGTTCATGAACACTCTAGTCTGACCATCTGGTCAACCTGAGAATTAACTGCTCCTGCTGGAGTGAACCCTGAGGCTCAAGAAGCTGCTCCCTCACTGAGCCTGCACTCACACTGACACTCATTCTTAACTGCTTGTGTTGTACTGGTCAGTGTGATGGTTAACTTTATGTGTTACCTTGACTGAGCCCAGACATTTGGTCAAATGTTATTCTGGGTGTGTCTATGAGGGATGAGATTGGCATTTGAATAGGAGACTGAGTGAAGCAGATGATTGTCCCCCTCCCCCATGTGGGTTGGCCTCAGCCAATCAACTGAAGACCCAAATAGAGCAAAAGGCTGAGTGACAGGGCGCTCCCCCTGCCTGACCGCCTTGAGTGGGAACACCAGTCTTTTCCTGACTTCCAACTCCAACTGAAAAGTCAGCTCCTCTTGGCTCGCGAGCCTGCTGGCTTTTAGACTGGACCTACCCCACTCGCCTGCTTGGGTCTCCAGCTTGTCAACTATAAATCTTGGGACTTGTCAGCCTCCATGACCCCAGGAGCCAATTTCTTATAATAAACCTCTTTATATATGTGTATTTCTGTTTCTCTGGAGAATCCTGACTAATAAGTAAGTGTTTTCATCAATTGCCACCTTCCTCAGCTTACTCTCTCTGCGTTATTATTTTCTTAATATTTTCCTTTACACTGACTTACTTATTTTTGGAATACAGTGTGTTAAAAAGGGAACTTGAAATCGAAAAGCATTATCACTTGCCGCGAATGAAAGCCAAAGAATGTGATGGCCTTCGGGCCGTTGCTGTGGCCTGCCCGGGCTCAGCCTCGGAGGCCTGCTCTTGTTCTCTGCAAAACGGGGAGATAAGCAAGCATGGGGCGTTAAAGACAGACTAGCAACAAGGAGAGATGCAAAGTTCTCACCGTGTGATTTACGATTTGATGCCTTAGGCCTGTCCCACACTTGCAGTAATAGTGGCTGACCCCTGTCCTGTGGGCTGACCCATAGCCTCGGCTTCCCTCAAGGGTGGGGGTCAAGAGAAGGTCAGGCAGTGATCCTTAAACTTTCTTTAATAAAATCACCAGGGGAGTTTGTTAGAAATGTAGTTTCTGAGACTCCCGTCCTCTGAGGTCCTAGCCTGGGGAGGTGCTGGTGGTTGACACAGGTCACTGGTGTCGGGGTCGTTTTTGTGCATGTGGCCGGTGGCTGCACTCTGAGAAGCATGGTTGAGGGCCTGATCCATGGAGAGCCCGGGTGGAACCTAAATGAAGGGCCCCCAAGCACATAATAATGAATAGCTCTCAACCATCCTGAGACAGCGTCCTGGCTTCGGTCTTCCTGGTGTGGTTTGGAAAAGTAACCTGTACATTAAATGTGCATGGAATTCAATCTACTTTATAGGAGGGATTTTGGCTGGAGGCAGTTTATTGCCAAATTCCTGGAATGAGAAATTGTCAGATATTTGCTTAGAGCAAATAAGAGTTAAGTAAAATAGAAAACACATTTTACACTGTTTGGAGGTAAGAGGGGTATATGCCATCTGAATCCTGGGGTACCAAGGAAATTCAGGCAATGAGAACGCAGCTGTTTCCTGCTCATCGGAGGTCTGACCAGGGGTTCATTTTCATCCCCTGTGGTGGGCGTAGTGTTCGCCCCGAGAAGATATGTGTGTGTCCAAATTCCTGGAACCATGGATATTGCCTTTTGTGGTAACACATTTAAGTCAAGAATCTTAAGAGCCGGCAGTTGTCCTGGATAATCCAGACAGGCCCTAAACCCGATGACAAATACTATTATGAGAGTGAAGCAGAGGGATGCTACAAGGACAGGAGCGGAGGAGGCCGTGTGAAGATGCAGGCAGGCCCCTGAGTGGCGCTGCCTCTGCCAGCGAACACCTGGAGCCTCCAGGAGCCAGAAGCGGCCAGAAGGAAACTCTGCTGGACAACGCGGAGCGAGCCCGGCCCTGCCGACACCTTGGACTCCTGGCCTCCTGATCGGGAGGGAATAGACTTCTGTTGTTTTAAGCCATCGAAGTTTTGGTAATTTATTACAGCAGCCTCAGAAAACTAATACACAACGCAGAGCAGGATCCAGGAACGAAACTCAGGGGGCTGTTAGGATGGCTTCCTACAAACAAAGCAAAGCTCTGGGCTTCCCACATGCAGATTAAGATGGAATGACGGAGTTACTCATGGGACAGGGACACACACACGCACGCACGCGCATGCATGCACACACGACTGTGCTACAAAGAGGTGGCTGTTCCACCCTCTCACCTGGGAAGGTTTGGCTGAGCTGGTAACCTACCCTTCGTGGACGCCCAGCCACACACCACTCCCCTCTACCTGTGGGCCCCATGCTTACCTGACTCTGAGCGGCATCTGGGGCAGAGAAGGGCACGCTGGCACACTCAGGGAAGGTCCAGAGCAGCCTGCCCAACAGAAATACAGCGTGAGCTACATACAAAACCATAGTTTCTAGAATCTATATTTTAAAAGTTTTCAGGGTGAAATTAATTCTAATAGTATATTTTATTGGACTCAGTATATCCAAAATATTGTCATTTCAACATGTGTTTTATATAAAAATTACCAGTGAAATATTTTACATTCTTTTTTTCTTGTGTTTGGTGTGTATTTTACACTCCTAGTGCATCTCAGTTTGCACTAGCTGCGTTTCAAGTGCTCAACACGTGACTAGTGGACAGTGCAAGGTTAGGGCTCAGCAGCTGCCAAGGACGCGGGCATGGAAGGGCTGTGCTGATCATCTGGCAGCCCTCAGCTCCGAGTTTTGGTCAGTGCGGTCCCTGGCACTGATCCCTTGCAAGCGTTTCCAAGGAACCTAGTCTGTGTGTGCATTTGTGTGGGGTTGTATTTGGGGCCATGTGAAAGCAAAGGAAGGAAGGGTCATCTGAAGGAGAGAGTAAAGCAGACACAAAAGTTAAAATGACGGCTGTGGTCCAGAGATCGAAAAATCTTTCTACCAAGTCTGAGTGAAATCCTGGGGGCTACCGGCTCCTGTCTGGGTTGAAGTCGCGAGTTTGTGGATCATGAAATCTTCTAGAACAAAATTCTCTCAAGTGGCATCCGTTCGTGAAAGCATTGAGGACCCCAGACTTGAAGTGTCTTTAGAGAGAGGATGGGAGGAGAAATTGGTTCACCTCACTTTGAATGGAAAGTTAATTGCTTTTTGAAAAGTGGTTTTCGGCTGGATGAGGACCACACGGAGGAGAAAAAGCATTGCCCTCGAATGGGAGTTTAGCCAACAGTGACAATAGCCGTCTGCTTTTCTGAGTCTGATGGACACGGAGGGCGACCCGAGGCGGGAACATTGTTTATGCTGACAGCTTACCAGCAGGCGTGAGGAAGAAGGGGTTGCGATGACAGTGGGAAGCCATAAACACTTAATCTGTCACAGAAACTTGGAAGGAATCAGGCGCCAGACCAAACCCTTAATTGTTGGGTACTTCGCTGTCTCGGGCTGCCTGCTTCTGCATTCATTCATTCGATGCCAGCACGGCAAAGCATTTAGGCCAGGACCGCCCACTGGATGGTGTGGTGGCATCAGTCCCCTGAGATGTGGGAAATATGATGGATATTCACCTGTCCACAGTGCTTGTCTCATTTATTCAAATTAGCTGGTGCCCAGAGCTGGAAAGAAATGGATCTGGACTCAGACAAAGATAAATTGCAGTAAAAATGGAAATTACAACCCAGAAAACTAATATCATCAGGCCACTGAGATTTTATTAGCTAATCATGGCCATGATATTGGACGTCCGCAAACGTTGCTTTGATTGAATTTTCACCTTGCATCCGTAAGGACTTGTCAGGATGCGTGTTTAGTGGTGCGAGGAGGGGGTGACATAGATTGTAATGAGCTCTTTCAAGCCTTTTCTCTAACGTTTTTGTTTTGTTGTTCAAGTACCATAGATTTCTTGCAGTTGACAATTCTTACAGTCGTAATGTTAGACCCAAGTGGCAAGCCACCACCCAAGACCAGGTCAAGCGTTATTCAAATCTCTCAAGGACGGCTCCCTGTCTCGTCCCAGGGATGCCATGTGGGAGCTTTGAGGGTATCAGGCAGTGAGTAGCCAGCTACAGACGGAGGCAGCGTGATCGTTAACTTCGGGTGCTGTAGCAACTGCCGCCAGCATCCTGACCATGAGAACATTCTGCATTGCTTGTGGTTGGCTTTTTCCCTTGGCTACGTCTTTAGCACTGTGACAGGGCATCCGCCACAAGCTCTGACTCTTTCCATCCTCACTACCCCTCAAATCTCAAGCTGATGCTAACTCATGCCCCCCAGTGTCAGCATCCTGGCTTCCTAAGCCTGAGCTCTGTAACTCACCTCCTCTGGTCCCCTTTCTGACTTCTGCCTGCGGGTGTCCTTATCTGACAGCCTCCAGCACACGGAGAGTCTTTCATTTCCTGCCCGGGGCTTCCCCAGGGGGCAGAGACCCCAGGAACCTACTTGTCAGTGCAGAAGTGTGGGCAGCCAGTGCCCCAGGGGGCGACTCTGGGGGGTGGGGGCGCAGTGAGCCAGTGGGTAAATGAACCCTTGGAGGGACAATTCTATACTGTCCTCAGAGGGTCCCAAGCAGGATCCAGGGCCCAGTTTCCTTCCTGACTGAGCGTCTTTAATAACGTATCCTTCCATTTTTCACGTTTCCCCTGGGGCTTTACTCCAGTTCTCTGACAATCCGCTGATCACCAGTACTTTGCTGCAGGTCTTTGCTAAGTCCCAGGTCTCACCAGGGCATGAAAACCCACAGCAGCTCCTAACTATTGCCTAGTCCCAAGGTGCCAGGTACTGTGTGCAGTGCTTTGTGTGAATGTTTCTTTCATTCTCACTGGCGTTTTACACAGAAGACAATGTTTTTACGCCCATTTTACAGATGAGGATATCGAATCACAGAGACACGTAAGAACTTGTCTGACCCAGTTGCACAGCTCGGACTGAGAAAAACTGGGATTTTAATTCACACTGTCAGGATTGGGTCCCACTACACAAAACCCGGCCTCCACAGTTCATTAATTTTTTCACGATAACTGTCTTTGCCTTGTACTCCTTGAAACCAGGACTGCACTACGCTGAAACGCCGATGGGTCTCTGAGACTCTGATTCAACCTGTGCTTGGAGAGAATGAACGTGACAACGAGGAGACAGTGTCCGACCTGAATTAGTATGAAGGCAGGGCTGGTGCACTCGGCCCTGAGCCGCATCCTGTTTTAGGATAATAGGAATGGATTGAAACCCAGAGAGCCCAGACTCCCAGCAGACATGTGCTTTCTCCTTAGGCGGCATATGAAAGGTCCTCCTGCATGCTCTGGTGTAATTTGATAACGCTGATAAAAATCGTTTATCATCGTATGCGCTGCACTGACTGTCTTATCAGAAAACATGACTGGAGGCGCTGAGTTGGGCTGATCCTGACATGTTCGTCAGGGCTTCCAGAACCCAAGCACGAGCTTCTCTTGCAAGTTGGGATGTGACTCCATGAGCGTTTAACGCCTCCCTCCCTTTACATACACACAGGATCAAAGAAATACGAAAAAAGGAGCAATCCCGTATCTTCCCTGGAAAATGGAAAAGCGGCCATCAACAGGCTGGAATCACGAGGGATGTCTGCAGGTTGGGGAAATCATCCCCGTCTACAAGCTAGGGGAGCAGGATTCCCACAGGGGCCCCAGAACTGCTGCATTTATTTTCCAGTCTGTTTTTATCGCTCGGTGTTTCTCAAAGTTTAGCCTGCAGCCCATCGCAGGACAATCATGTGCTTGTAACCGAGATAATCCGGGGGAGCTGCATTGGATACCAGTGTCCTTGGGAGTACCCGGGACTCTGCATTTCCCTTAAGCTCCAGGGCTCTATGTACGCACAGGGCAGCCTCGGTAACCGGGTTCACAGACCTTATTCACCGGGGTGTGAAATGCGGGTCCTGGACGCACAGCTGTTTGGAGAATTCAGACACCAGAGGCCAACCCTTTTGAGCTTCGCCATTTCCTTCTCTTCACAGCCAACAGAGCGCCGTGATCACTTAAAATGTTTTGGGGCTTCTCCTCTGTGATCTCATTCCTCTCCCAGCTGGGGGGCTTCGGTCACCAGAAATCGGCAGGGCCTGCATAGCGGGGACACATTCTGGCTGGGATTTACCACCGCCGGCCTCTGTGGATTTTCAAACTCTGGACTCAGCTCCAGGCAGATGGGGACCGCATGCGCCAGGTCCACGTCTGTGTCTGGTGTTTCTCAGCAGCCAAGTGGAGCGCATACAAATATCTCTGGGAGGTAAATGTTTAATTAAAATGATCCCAGTGACTGGCATTGACAAGCCAAAGTTCATGTGTTTCCGAGAGGAGTTATGCATTTCATCAGGCCCTTTCTGTGCCTCAGTTCCCAACAAACCTTAAAATTGGGCTTAAAGTAGGAGGCGAATATCTCACTTGACCCAAAAGGGTCATGTGAGTGGGTCAGGTCAGGGTCAAGGCCACAAGGGCCCACAGGCAAAGAACAGCCATGAGAAGGAGGCTGGCCAGCAGGAGTCTGGACCCAGAGGTCAGGCGTGCAGGCAGGACAGGGGTGAGTGGGGTCAAGGTCAGATCCCTGGCCAGAACCAGGGTCATGGGGGGTGAAGAAAGGAGCTGGGTGAGGTGGCAAGACTGCCAGTGACCCGAGCTAGTTGGACTCTTGGACTTGGAGAAAGAAAACCAACTCAGACTGGCTGAACTGAACAATACAGATTTATTATTGGGATATATGTTGTAGAAAATATTTAAACACGTATATGATACATCCGTGTTTGGTTCTCTAAACAGAATACTATACTTAAATGTATAAGATGTCTGTATAAAGCAGACCGCATATGCACCTTGCATTTTCAAGTGTAAATAATGAACTTTTATCAACTAACTGGTGGTGGTGGTTGTAGACAGGTCTCTTTGAGTTGGGTGGTTTGACTTTTAGCTCACACTTACGTTTTCAGACACACATGAGTGTGCTCGGGACATGCGTGGAGAGTCATCCGATGCCTGTCAGGTCAGGTCTGGTCCAGGAACAGCACAAAGCACCCCATCCCCAGCCTGGTGGCGCCTCTGCCATGACTTGTGATGATATATGGCTGTGCCATGGCTTGTTATGTCACATTCGTTGATAACTCTGTAAAATTAATTTGATGCCATCTGATGCAGCAGCAGGTTAGACATTTAAGAAATAAAAAGTCGTCCATGCCCCACGGAGCACATCTGTTTAATGGCATAATTCAAATTAATTCCCAGCGATGCTGTGGAACCTCCTGGAACTGCTGTGCATTTCTGCCCATCGTCCTCCCGGCTGCGGGGAGCCAGGCTCTGCAGAGCCGTCCCGCTTGGCAAGGCTTGAGCCCATTCACCTGAGACACATGCTTTAAGTTTTCTTTTATTTTAAAAGCATGTCAGGGCTACAGAATTGTAAAAATTATACACAGAGTTCCCGCAGACCCTTCATCCAACCCCCCAAGTGTTATGCCATCACACTACAAAGATTCACCGCGGAATTCACTACTCAGACACCCTTATTAAGTGATAACAGACCTTATTCAAATTGACAGCTTGTCCCCTGATGTCCTTTTTCTGGCCAGGATTTCCTTGTCATGTTCCTTAGTCATCTCCAATCTGGGACATTTCTTTCTGTCTTTCTGTGCCTTTTAGGACTTGAACACTGTTTTCAGGAGCACCGGCCTGCTTCTGTTCAGCTTTGTCCCTCCACTTGGGTTTTTCTGTGTCCCCTCACGATTAGATGGAGGTTATGCGTTTTTGGCAAGAACACCACAGAAGTGCTATTGTGACTCATATTGAGGCATAGGACGTTACTGGTGTGGTTAAGGTCCTTCTCGTGGCCAAGGTGGTATCTGCCAGGTTTCTCCACTGTCAAGTTATTATTTTTTTCCGTTGTATTTCATAGGCATCTTGTGGGGAGATAGTTCAAGACCATTCAAGTATCAGGCTTCTCATTCTTCTCTTTGCCCGTTAATATTAGCATCCAGCAACGACTCTCGTGTGCAGCAATTATTGCTGGCACTTTGCGAAGCGGCAGTTTTCTCTTTCCATCTTCTATTCCTTCTACACTTGTTCATTGAAACTGTCAGGAAGAGCGCGTCTTCCTTTTCCCACAGAATTATTTTTTTATATCAGTGTGCACTGATAGACATTTGTTTTATTCTGTGGGTTATAATTTATTTGCATCATTACTTATTTGGTTGCTCAGACTGTTCCAGATTTGGCTATTGGAAGAAACTTCAAGAGGGCTGCCCTGGTTGTCTGTGTGTGCGTGCGTGTGTGCGTGTGTATGTGAGCGTGTGCGTGTATGTTTGACTAACCTCTGTCATTTTTTCAGCACTCACATGAAGCATATTTTAAAATCTTCAAATCTGTGAATGGTGCTACCATAGATCGAAGATAAATTAAGATGAGACAACATGGCATTTTTGTTGGAGTTTAAACTCCCACAAAAGTCAGATACCAATTCTCTAAATTTAAAATCATGCTAGTTTCTTATTAAGGAAATGCTTTCTCATAGCTGAGAGGATCTCTGTGGGAGCCCCACTTGGCGTGAAATGGCTTCCAGACCCGAGGGCGGCTTTCACATTATTTATGTTCCCAGAACCTGGTCGTGCATCTTTGACCTGGTGGCTGCTCAGTACACGTGTACTGAGGGAGAATGAATGACTGAGGTGTTGGAAGGGCGATGAGAGAGAGGCAGCCGAGTGTGGTGCCTAAGAGCGTGGCCCCTGGGGCAGCTTCTCTGTGCAGCGTGCACACAAACCACCCAGGGTCTTATCCAAGGGCCTGTGCTGCTTCAGCGGGTCTGCATGGGGCCTGAGATTCTCCATTCCCAACAGACTCCCGTGAGACATGGATTCTGCTGGTTGAGGAGCAGACCTTGAGTGTCAAAGTGCCCGGGTTCGATCTGACCACATCTACCACCCGCTCAGTAGGCAATCATTTGACTCCTTTCGACCTTAGCTTCATCATTTATAAAAGGGGAGTAACCATAACAGCGCCCCCCTCAGGAGACTGTTACAAGAACTAAAAGAGATTGTGCACACGTTAGGTACGCGTCGCCGGCACCTGTGTGCTATGCCATTACCAACACAGTCGTGTGCCACAGACAGGAGGACGAGGCACTGTTCTCAGCGAGGCAGGGACGTGCGTGGGTGCAGCCCCTCCATCTGATTCAGTGTGACATGATTAGAAGCAGGGTTTCCCTCGCGTCTTGGCACAGGTCTTCACAGCTGACATTCCATGCGACGTGTGCCCATGTACTGGGGAGAGAGAAACACTGAGTGTCCTGAATGCTGGACCCGAGACCATGTGGGAACAGAGGACATGACCTGAATTAGTGTTGCCACCACTAGACGGGCCAAGGACTACGCTCGGGAGTGTCTGCAGGTGGTGCCCCCAAACCTCACACATGTAGTAGATAGTGGGGAGTGGTCCAACATGGCCCCCACGTAGGTGTTGAATCAATATTTAGGTTCCAGGGGTTCAGTGATGAACCCTGACTTCATGGAGTTGGTGTTTTCGGATGGGTCAGACATTCATTAGCTAGAGACGTAGCTGTGATGAGAAAATAGAACAGGGGGATGTGATAAAGAAATTGGGGGGTGACCACAGCTCAGGGAAGGTGTCTTTTTGGATGTGACATTTGAACTTGAGCGTCATGACGAGAGGTAGCTAGCCATGCAGAGGCCAGTGAGCCGGAGCTTGCCATAAAAGTTCAAAGTTCAGAGGCCCCAGAGTTGGCACCAGCTTGGTGTGCTAAGACCTGCTTTGTGCATTTACCTGGTGTCTGTCATCAGTCCATCTGTCCGTCTGATATATTGTCACCTGTCCTGGGAAGGCAATGTGGCACCGTGAGATGAGCACAGGCCTGTGGGCCACACGGAGGGGCTTCACTTCCTACCTCTGTCACCAAGCTTTTGAGTGACAAGTTACTTACCTTCTCAGAGCCTCAATCTTCTCATCTCTGAAATGGAAATAGCATCACCTTTCCTGCAGAATTGTGAGGAATACGATGACATACATAATTGAGCACAATGCCTGGGACACAATCACACTGAGAAAATGCAGTATCTTCATCCCATCATAGGCATGCAGGCTCATTCCGTATGCGTGTGTGTATATCAGATATGCACGTGTGTCTGAGGCCTTATGCACACATATACCCCTCATCCCACCACCTGATAAATTCTTGAACTACAGATTCAACTAGGATTTATGAAGGAACAAGGCAAAGGAAACAAACATTCATTAAAATCTGATCATTCTTATTTTCTGCTTAATGCCATTTTGCTGAGCCATCTGGGAACAATTTATTGAAAACCATAATTGTGCATTAAATATTGCGATTTGTTCCAGACTCCATCTATGGAATAAACGACATGGAGATAGATTGTGTAGTCAGCACGCCGGGCAGCCCTGCAGCTTTTGTTACCGAGACACGTTCCATCATCTCCATGGCCCCCTCCCGTCTTTCACGATCCCATCAGAAAAATAAATGCTGGTTTCCATAAACATTGTGCAGGAGAAAACAGCACCAGTGAAAGCATCACTGTGTTCGGTGCCAATGAAGGCAGTTCAGGGAGAGGTCAGCTGAGAAAGGTGTTTTCTCTTTACCCAGGTTGAGGGAGGTCCCTGGGACCCCCAAGAATGCTTCAGCTCCACCCTGAGGAAGGAGAAGCATTGTCCAAATGGCAGAGCATTTAGCCCCGGAATCCCCACCTGCCCTTAGGAGAGGCCTTACACAGAAGGCTGGGCTTCTGGAGAACTGGGGACTGTCTCCGGTTGCTCTGTGGCCAGTGGCATCAGTGGAGGTGGAGGTGGGACGGTAGCGGGGCCAGGCTGTTGGGGTCTGGAGTTTTGGGCAGGATGGACCAGATTGCTTTCGGCCATGTGTCTGGGGTGCAGCCGAACAGGACAGTTTCTTAGCCCTGAACTAGGCTTTAAGTAAGAACAAAAGGAAGTTGTCAGTGCTGAGAAGCTGGTTAAAAACGGGGAGACAGAAACACAAAAGGAAACTAACAAAGGCTTTGAATTATATTATGGTTTAATGCAACTTGAAAGAAAGTCTTAATGTCCCCCTTTTCCATAAGTGATGCCAGGGTCTTGAGGATTTCAGGACATTGCTCTAATCTCCCCACTGGTATGTCTCAGTGGGGCTCGAAACTCAGCCACCTGGTTCCATGCTGGGGCGTCCCGGACACTCACTGCTAAGCGGCCTCTGGGTGCAGAGTGGTCTTGCGCACCCCCTCCCCTCTCTGCTGGCATCCCACCAGCCTTTTCCCGCTCTGGCTCCCTGTATCACTGTTCCCTCTGTAAAGGTCTCCCCAAGAGCAGGCTGGTTTCCTTCCCCTAGAGCTCAGCTCAAAGCCCTGAACACACGTGGGACAAGCCAGTGACTGCCATGTGGCCCCCGAACAGCCCTCTGCAACGCCCACCAGTCCTCCCATGGACCCGTCCTGCATCACCTGGTCTAGTCAAGCACCTTAGTATTGTGTAGCTTGTCCACCCGGAATGACGCTGTGTTTCCTTTCTTCTTGGTTTTCTTTCCTGTCCTCGCCCATCTCACCTTTCCCACTCGCCCCGTCTCTCATGGGATCTACTTTCAATGTGGCATCAGCAAGTGGGGACGTCTGGAGGAAAGGGCTGCGGGGAAGAGGCATGGGAATTGGCACTTTTCTGGGTTCCTGTCCAATGCCTGACACTGTCCTGTTGTGACCTTTGGCCCGTAAGCAAGAGGTGAGGACAAGTAAACGCGCAGAGGTCGTTTGGGAAAGAGGAGGCGGAGGTGGTCATGAGCTGTACTCACAGGGAGCTGGACCATAGCAAGAACAGGCAGCATCTTTACTTCAAAAAGTCAGGTGTGGGGGGGACCCTCAATTTTGTTAAATATGCATATTTACCAAAGGTACACACACACACACACACACACACACACACACACACACACACACCTGGGCACAGAACTCACTCTAGAAAGTAATAAAGGTAATAAAGTAATAAACTACAAAGTTAAGTTATTGTATTTGATGGTAGTTTTCCTTTTCTTTCCTTTTTTTTTTTTTGCTTTATTTTATATTAATTTGTTTTTTTTGTAATAATCAAAGGAGAGCAAATACCATGGGTAAAGCAAGCTATTAGGAACAGGGTTCCGTATTGAAAACCATCCTAAATGTGCTTAGACAGTTTTCTGAGGGCTTAGTGTGGTGAGACTGGACTCTGGTTTCGAACCCCTTGAGTTCCAACCCTGTCTCCCCACCTATGCGTCATGATCTTTAATTTCCTAGTGCCTCAGTTTCCCTAACTGAGAAGCAGAATTAATAACAGCACCTCCCTGACAATACTGCTATAACAGTCAAGAAGTTCGTTTGTGTACTTAGGCATGAAAATACTTACTAACATATTTATAACTCATTAGCTTTTAAGCATTAAATTTTCAACCACTAACACGGTACATTTACATAATCAGTTCGAACACTGGTGGAGAAGAATGGGGGTAAAGGGTGCACGTAGTCACAATGCTGTATTTTTTCCTTACAAAAAGAGTAGAGGCTGAAGTCAATATGAGAAGGAGGTGCTCACTCCAGTGACATAGAACGTGTAACGTCCTCAGAAGCGGCGGCTGGCTTGTGAAGCTGGCAAGGGAAACTCTCTGCTCCCCTCTGGGGCAGGGAAGGCTGCCTGGGTTCTCGGGGTCGACTGAGGCCAAAGCTCAGCTGGTCGGCCTGGCTCACACCCCCAGGTCCCGGTCCCAGGAAGTCACAGGACCGGCATCCGCCCCGCTCCAACACATTGGTGCTTTCTCTATCCCACCTTCAGCCCTGCTGACTCGGGAGGAGACTCTGCAGGACAGAACAAGTCCGAGGGCCATCTGCAGGAAGCTGTCCTGCACCTGAGCTTCCATGCTGCCACGCTGCTGCCCAAGCCACTGTGACACGCACCCAGGGTCGATGGCTGCGCAAATAAAAATAGAATGTGCCTAGTTCAATCTGGATTTTGGATACACAGCCAATTCTTCTTAGAATAGGTATGTCCCATGCAGTGTGTGAGATATAGTTACACTGACACAGATGATCGCCTGCTACTCTGAGATTCAGTCTTAACTGGGCCTCCGACGTTTGACCCGGCCGCTCTGTGTACCACAGATTGGTGTGCCCACACGAGGTGTACTGGCACAGCAGAGCAGCCCGTGTGCGTAGGGGGGCAGGGGAAAATGTCCACTCCAGGGAAAGGCGGAGGACTAATTTAGGACCAGAATCAGCAAGTTATACCCCGTGGGCCAAATCTGGCTATGCTCTTGGTTTTATAAATAAAGTTTTATTGGAACTCAGCCCTGTGTATTTGTGTACAATTGTCTATGGCTGCTTTCAAACTGCAATGATGGGGCTGAGTAGTTGTGACAGATGCCAAAAATACCTACTATGTGCCCTGAACAGAGAAAGAGCGCTGACCCTTGATTTAGGGTATCGATGAAGGATGGAATGACAGCTACCCTTCCAGACGCTGTCAGGGCTGCTTTATCCCACCCACTTCTGAAACTGATCCCCTTCAAAGAGGAGGGACCGAGGTTCAAGGAGTTCGGTGTTCTTGTCCAGGCTCCTTAGGACTCAAGACGTAGGGTAATTGTGAAGCTCTCAGGGAAGCAGCTTCCAGAACATCTAGCCAGGGGTCGGCAGTCGGTGCCAGCAGGACCAGCCCTTGCTCTGCCTCTCCACACGGCGCGGCCTCACATCCCTGGGCATCCCAGAGGCTCTGTGCCCTGCAGCTTCCTCTCCAAATGACTGATGACCTCAAATGGCAGCCCACCCCAGAGAGCACGGATACTCGGGCCCAGTGTGACGTTCTGTTCTGTACCTCGCGGGGTCTTTCTCCCGTGCGCTGAGCCTGAGAGAGAAGGACAGTCTCATCTAGGCGTCCAGGACTCCCAGGCCCAGGGCCACAGGCAGGGCCGCTGATGCTAGCAAGTGGGGTGGGTGCATCATCAGGCCAACTGGCTCACTGTCCAGGACAGTTACGCAGCCTGAGAGTGAGCAGGACGGTCTTCAGAGTCCAGATGCCAAGTCCGTTCCTCCTCACTGCGCTGAGGGCAAATACTGAAGACCCATCTGCCAGCGAGAGTACTGTGGGGGAGGAAGCATAAGTGCAAGGCAGCGTCTTTGCAACGTAGCATTGGGATCCAGCCTAACCTCAGGAGAAACGGCAGCCGGTTACTGAGGACAGACCATCACTAAAGGCCCTTGTCCAGGAAAGGCTTCTCAAGGTCACTTTGTCGGAGCCAGATTTCTGGGACAAAGGGCACGAGTGTTTGGGACCAAGACATGTCACCTAGGGATAGAATCGTGTCTGGTTAGTGACCACCCAGCAAGGAGTGGGTCTCTTTCTCAACCTGAGGGATCCCTCCTTCTCTGACCAAAAGGCCATGCAAGTATGAACCAGGGGAAGGAACCTGGACTTGTGTCCTTCCAGGAGCTGCTCGGCTTATTGTGGTGGCTGCTTGTGCGGCCGAAGCTCCTCGTCTGCCTGGTGAAGATGGACGCTCTGCTGCTTCAACCAGGAACAGACGCTGCAGGACGGGAAAGGGGCAGATGGTTTGAAAAGGCAAAGAGAGAAACAAGCAAACGACAACGTTAAAAACAGGACTGTAATCCCCCTGCCCTAAATACACTGATGCCTGATTTGAGAGGGAGTGACTGAAAACGGCCATTTACCTGTTGGTTACCTGTCCTCCCTTCCTGTGTGTCTGGATGTTCAATTCAGAGGTCACTGGAGGAAACATTTTAGCCCTGGTGACAACGGGAAGGTCCTACATGACACCTGAGCTTCAAGCTACACTGTTTCCCTTTAGTTCAAATCTGTAGCCTCCACCTGAACCGTTTATGATCTGTGGAGAAAAAATTCACTCACTTATTCTTTCATTCATTCATTTTCTTTTATTATGTATTTAGTAGCCTACAGTGTTTCATACTATTAGATTTAATCCACTTCTCAAGGATTAATTTTTCTTTTAAACCCTTAGTCAGTAAACCGAAATCTTATCCAGAATCCCAATATGTTGAACAGGTAAGAGCTGGGTCATAACCTTCAGGTAGATACGACTTATATGTCTGGGGTCACGTATATATGTACGTGCTTGAAAATTTTTCAGTTTGCAGGACTCTGGAACTCTCTAAGGTGCCTGGCAATCTGTGAGGACATGGTTGGAAATCCCCCTGCCTCCCCACATCCCTTCCCTGAACCCCCGTCCTTACCCCTCTGGTTGAGGGGAGGACGTCCTGGTTATTTCAGCTGAATCTGCAGCACTGAGCCCATTAGGGATGCTTGGTTGGTTTTCAGAAGATTTCAGCTGACTTTCACAGCAGCCACAGACACTAAGAGTGGATTGTTGGATTATCATGCCTCACCCCACCCCCATTTTTGTTGCTAGCAGGAGACCTTGCTATCCAGCTGGCTCCCCCTGGGTCCTGGGACCATGAGGCTGGCATCTGAGAGGTTTCTGTGGGGCAGAGCCCAGCAGTTTGAGAACAGCACCAAGAGCCCACTTCGGGCAGAGTTGGAAGGCATCTCAGCTCCACTCACTGTTTTATTCTTTCCTGAAGCCAAGAGTAATGACAGCCTCTTAGCGATGGAGACCTTCTTGCCATGAGTCCCGGATGAGGGCTCACCTGCCTTCCACGTGAGTGGTCTTCTATGTCAACAGCCCCCAAATCGGGTCGTATATCGCACCCAAACCCATTTCCCTATGACTAGTGACCCTAAAGATTTAGGAAATCAGCCCCAGTTCTGCTCTACATGTTTGCCCTTGCAGTATCTAAACATGGTGGTCTTGTTCTCCTCAAGTCATTTTTTCTCACAGCATCACCAGTTTTTTTCCATCGTTTCTCATGAATCATAGGTTTGGACTTTTCCTGGAGACGCCTTTTGAACACTTTCCTGCCTGCCAATGTCCTCTTTAATGTCTGGTGTTTGTAGCTAAAACTGGCGCTTTGGATTTGTACTTCCTGGTGCTAAAAAAGGTGACCATGGCCTTTCATTGAGACGCCAGGCTCAGGTCTTGCTGGCATTTTCCACCAGCCCTATGCAGGCTTAACTCATGGGAACTTTGCAGTCAACTAAAATACCTAAGATTCTTCAGATACATGTTTCTTCAAATCTTTCTTTTTTCATGTAGACACATTAGATGTAGTTTTGAACCCAAGTGTAAATTTTTAAATGATCGTTATTAAATTTCTTCTTGTATATTTACTCCTTTGCTTTAGTTGTCAAGATTTTTGTCAACCTCTCTTGGTCATTATATTGAGTTGAATTGTGTCCTCCCAAAGTATGTCTTCAAGTCCTAACCCCTGGTACCTGTGCATATGACCTCATTTGGAAATAGGGTCTTTGCAGATACAGTTGAGGTCACACTGGATTAGGGTGGGCCCTCATTGACTGACTGGTGTTCTGCAGAAGAGGGAAATTTGGACGCAGAGACACAGACACAGGGAGAAGGCCATGTGATGACGGAGGCAGAGAGCGGAGTGATGAAGTCCAACCTAAGGATAGTGACAGTCACCAGAAGCTGAATAGAGGCAGGAAGGACCCTCCCCTGGAGCCTGCAGAGGGAGCAGGGCCCTGCCAACACCTTGATCTTGGACTTCTGGCCTCCCGACCTGTGAGAGAATACACTTGTGTTGTTTTTAGCTGCCCACTTTGTAGTACTTTGTTATTGCCTCCCCAGGAAGCTAATACAGTCATGTATTGTATTGAACTTTCTTCCCAGCATTGTGCCATCTGTCAGTTTCACACAATTCCAGGCTTCTTCCCATGGAATTCTCTGGGGTGATCAAAATGGGAGCTATCCTGGACAGGCTGGAACCCACTGCGGTTAGTCTGATGCCACCACAGTGACAATTGACATTGAGATCCACAGCCTGACCTTTTGTTCGTCACTAGGACAAATGAAGCCTTTTATGTGTGTTGACAGGTATCCATCAGCCCTTCCTGGGAATAACACCTAAAGGCCATGATGGTCAGTGACTGGGTACACTGAGTTACAACGTCACTTTCCAACTCAGAACAGCACTGCAGAAATCTCAGGGCTGGGGACGAACGCTCTAAAATGCACTGTGGGAAAAAAAAAATTCTTTACAAAACACGGTGTTTGAAACAAACAAACAAAAACAAAACCATGTTAGTACAATGGTATAATATGAAGTTTACAAAATCAGTGAGTGACTATTCTTCAAACATAGAGTTATATGATGTATGTCATTGAATCAGATGGTGAAGGCCGAATAGAGGGCTGGACTGAGAAGAGCAGGTATTCTGTCCTCTCACTCGAGCAGGCTCACGAATTTAATCATGCCCGGTTTCTACACACTGGTATGTAATACAGGGTTCAAGTGTGCTCCGTGAAGCAGGCCCCCAGTGCTCCTTAAAATATGGTTCTGTGGTCGAGGAGTTTGGGAAATATCGCATATTGTATTCTCCTCCTGGAAATTAATAATTCACATTGCAGCATTAAACACTACAAAAAAAAAAATACTGCAGTAAACATACCTACTTAAATAGTGTTTAATCAGTGATTTATAAGCTTGTTCGAGCATCGGGCTCTTTTGTTATTTAATACCTGTTACCGTCCTGTGGAATTACTACTCGAAAGGATATTCCTTGGGAAACGCTGTGGTACAATTTTCTCATGGATTAAGGCCATTTCTTTGTTTCCAGATTTCTCACTTTCCTTAGTGCAGCTTGGTTGCAGGTGGCCTCGGTCACTGTGGGACCACTTATGAGGACGCTAGGCAACGTTCCTTTGTAACATTTGTCAATATAAACATGCTGATTAAACCAGAGGTCAATTATAAAACTATTGCTAAAAAACATTTTTATCAACGGTCATAGTTTTAAAAGAGGAAACATGATACACAGTTTGAGTTGATCTGAAAATCCAGAAAGTTTGCATTCCTTTTGCAGAACAATGCATTCAGGAATCTCTGCTGATTTTCTCCAAGGTGGGCTAGAAGAAAATGCACAGTCCTGGGAGTGCCCACTGGCCCCACCGTTCTCTCCTGAGCTCTGACTTCACCGATGGATGGAAACTCTCACCTGTCGGTAGGCACCTGTAACTCCCACCTCTCCTCCCTGTATCTGCACAGGCCTCATCGTGGCGCAGACCTTCCTGTTCAGATGAAAACATTTGCTGACTTTCCAATATTGTTCATTCCTTCTCTACCAGTGGGTGTGGATGTGACGGGGGGGTTGGGGTAGTGTGGGTCAGGTGGGGGCACCCACCTTGCTGGTGAATTGGGTGGAGCTGGGTGTTTTGCCTGTGACCTCAGAGTGTTGGTCAGGGGCGATGTTACGGCTGACCCAGATTTGCAAGTGCAAAAGGAAGTTTCAAAAGCAGGAAACCTTAAAGTATGAACTGAGATCCAGGAAAGAAGATGAGGAGGGGCCAGAAAATAGGGATGGAGAAAGTGAGCCAAGGCTGGCAAATTCCCAAGACCAGTGCAGAGTGGAAATCCGAGCCATGACTTTCAGGAGCCCAGGTGGGTCTGCAGGGAAAGCTGAGCGTTGTGGGTAATGCCCACCTTAGAGTCTGAATCCGCTTCCGCTTACACCCTGCAAGAGTCTCTCTGTCTGGGACATCATTCAAGACATATCAGCACATCAGACAATAACCAGCGTTGGTGAGGGTGCGGGGAAGTCAGAACCTTCAGACATGGCTGTGGGAGTGTAAAACGTTGCAGCCATTTTCAAAAACACACTAGCAATTTCTCAAATGATCAAACTCATAATTACGTATGATCCAGTAATTTCACTCCTGGCTATATCCCCAAGAGAAAGGAAAACACACGTCCACACAAAAACTTGAGTATTAATTTCATAGCAGCATTACTCATCATGGCCAAAGGTGGAAAAAACCCAAATGTCCATCAGCTGATGAATGGATAAATAAAATACCATTCAGCCATAAGAAGGGCTGACACACGCTTCAACATAGATGAACCCTGGAAACATGCTAAGTGAAAGAAGCGAGTGACAAAAAACCACATAATACATGATTCCATTTACATGAAGTGTCTGAATAGAAAATCTATAGAGACAGGAAGTAGATCAGCGGTGGCTTAGGGCTGAGGGCATAAGAGGATGGGCTTTGATGCCTGAACCAGACAGGGTTTCTTTTTGGGGTGATGCAAATGTTCTAAAATTAGCAGTGGTTGTGGTCGCACATCTGTAATATGCTAAGAAACCATTGAATTGTACACTTCAAATGGGTGAATTGTATGGCATGTGAATCTTAATAAAGGTGTTTTTTTAAAAAAAACAAACATGCAAAAACACACATGTCAATAGCATGCTCTCTCCAGAGTGTGTCAGGCCCAGGGGATCCTATGAGGACTCAGCCTTGCCACCCCAATTTCCTGACACTTAAACTTCTCTGCCCTTAATGCCTGTTCCACCCGCCGCACCCCAATGCACCATCTTTTCATGCCAAAAAACGTGTTTTGTCTCCCCCCTAGAAATTAAGACTCTTGGTGGGTAGGTGGCTGTGTGCCTTTTACTTTTTAGGGTTCCCCAGAGCCTGTGGGGTGGGATGGAGCAAAGAGCCATGTGCTTGTAACTGTCTGTAGTAAATGCTTGCAAAGGATGCTAATAGTTTTTATTTGTCCTTGTAAACTGCATTTTGTGTTTTTGCCAATGTAATCCTTCATTAAAAAAAATAAAAAAAAATCAGCCATTGAATACATTTGAAGGCATGGTTAGTTCCCAAACTGTCTGTACTAGAAAATGGGTTACAGTTCTCTTTGCTCCCGCATTTTTGTGTTTCTCTCCTGGTTGGATTTCATGTTCGTTTGTTTGTTCTCCTGTCCAGTCTTTCCATCATCTCAAATTCCAAGTTACTGGTTTAGCTAATGGAGTCATGAAGTACTATTTTCTGAGTACAAAGGTGTCACCAATGACTGACTGCGGGTGGGATATGCACTATGAGTAGCTTCTCTATCTGGAAGGATGTACTTTACTAAGTTATCCATAATTTTAGTTCCTCAGGTATCAGGTGAGAGGATGGATGGATGGATGGATGGATGGATGGATGGATGGATGGTGGGTGGTGGGTGGGTTGATGGGTGTGTAGGTGGGTGGATGGGTAGGTGGATGGATGGATGAGTTGTAGATAGATAGGTAGGCAGAGAGAAATTCTTACTAGAAGGATGTTGGCTTAAATGTTCTCTTTCCCAGAGAAATCACGTGGTCTAGTAACAATCATATGGACATAAAAGTATGACTGTCTTGGTTTGAACTCCAGCGCTGCTGCTGCTTTACTGTGACTCTTGGGAAAAGGACTCACTGTCTTTGAGAATTCATTCCCTTACCTATAAGATCAACAGAACAACAGCATTCCCCACCTGAGTTCCCGCTAGAGCCTCAGGAGGTAATCGGCGCAGTGTGTGACGCATGAGTAGAGGCTCGAAGGTGAGCGCTCTTACCATTTTTATAACTGTTATTTCTCGTGAGTGAGGAGTTGTCCAGGGAAGTGTGAGGGAGTTACCTGAGTCTCACACGGTCAGGGAGATGATGGGAATCCAGGCCGCTCTCGTTCCCAGGCAGTGCCTTTCTATTCTACACTGTGTCTCTCTGGGCCAAGTATCTCCAATGACAAACAACCAAGGAAAACGCACAGAGATCCCAGTGGCTAGCCACTAAGATAATAAGGATGTATCCATGTA
The DNA here is from genome assembly GCF_057876585.1 of Rhinolophus sinicus. Classification (NCBI taxonomy): domain Eukaryota; kingdom Metazoa; phylum Chordata; class Mammalia; order Chiroptera; family Rhinolophidae; genus Rhinolophus; species Rhinolophus sinicus. The sequence continues at coordinate 210,236,044 of NC_142517.1, forward strand.
TCTAGAGTCTACAGTAAGTGTCTTCATTTGTTCAACTAATGTTTTTGAATGCTCCCACATGCCGACCACTGCTCTAGGTACTGGGAATACAACAGTGGGAAACAAATGAAAACAGAGCTATACCAAACCCCTTTCTTCATGAAGCTTGTATTCCAGCGTGGTTGTGGGATAAAAAATAAGCACAATGAGCTAGTAAGATATATAAAATGTTGAATTGTGATACCTGCTAAAGAGAAGATGAGGAGGTAAGAAGGAAGTATGTCAGTGTGTGTATGAGAGAGAGAGAGAGAGAGAGAGAGAGAGAGAGAGAGAGAGAGAGAGAGAGTGTGTGTGTGTGTGTGTGTGTTGGGGAAAGGTGTGATTTTAGACATGGTGGCCATGGAAGAGGAAGTGATGGAGGGAGCCATGAGGAGATTTATGGGAAGAGCTTTCCAGGCAGAAGAAAAGGCAATTGAAAGTGCCTGGAGTGTGGGGGAGAGTGGAAGCTGGTGTGGCTGGAGAAGAGTGGGGGGAGAAGAGTGGGAGAGGGTGGGGAGTGTCAGAGGACGTTTAGTCTTTGGAAGGGCTTTGAGTGATTTGGGCAGCCATTGGGAGGATTTAGGTTTCAGCAGGAGATGTGACCTCTATTAGTAGTAATATTTTAATTTGCCTTAGGTCTACTACTATTCTTTCCTTCTCCTTTCTTTATAAAATCACTTCGAGATAAGGCAGGTATTTGCAAACCAGAAGTAGGTCTTGATTCCGGTCACACTGACCTATGAGGAAAGATATTGAATCCATGTAGTTTGATTGTAACTGCAATCACGGACCATGGTGCAGGCAGCCGCCTAAGCCGGCCCAGTCCCACCCACTCCCAGCTCACTTTGCTTGAAGAGGTGTTATCTGAGGCCCTCCTCCCCTCCCCCAAAGACCCAGCCGCTCCCCCTGAGGCTCCTGCTCAGTGAATGCCTGGGAAGGTGGGGGAGACCATCCCCAGGTGGGAGGAGGAAGGATTTCACACAGATGGGACTGGCTGGGCCTGGGGGTGGCCTGTGCCTGAGAGGTCCTCTTAGGACCCCTTCTTGAGTCACTTTCTCTTCAGTTATCTACCAGGAAAACGAAACTTTCCATAGCTTTAACTTTTCCCCTACAGAACTACAATTCCGTTTTCAAAGTCACCCCACCCAAAATACGGAAATGTGTACCATGTAAAACCTCTGGCTGGCGGGTGCAGCAGGGCAGCCTGCCCCCCTCCATGCCCCCTGGAGCCCCTGGCATGAAGAGGGACCTCATCCTTCAAGCGACCATGCACTGCCTCTTGACTTGCTCTCACCAGAAAAATCGTGGGTTAGGTGCTCCTCCGTCAACTGTCTCTACAATTCAACGCCACAGCAGGAAGCAACGCATGTTTGTGACTGTGGTGTCTTCATCTAGAATTGTACATTTGATGAGTCTAAAATGACCGAGTAGAGACGCATATGGGATTCTATTGCCACCCCTCTTTTCATTTTGTTTAAGTGAGTGATACATGTTTTTGCTTTTTCACTTTTCCGAGTCATTTTGTTTAACGAGTCTCTTGGAGGCAGCATTTGATTGGATTTATGGTCCAACCAAAAATATTCTCTGTGACCTCTTCCTCCAGACAGATGCGCTCTCTCAGAGGTGAGGAGAGCCTGAGCTGCCCAATGTATTCACGATATTGCAATGTGTGGTTTTTTGTAATAATATAAGTTTCCTTTTTTCCTCTCCCTGCCCCACCTCTGCCCTCCTAGGGCAGCCTTCATATATAGTCTCCTGGAATATTATATTAGGGACTGATTCCTGAAATTTCTTTGAAAAGACTTTGGAATAACATACTTACCTCCAAGATAGTTCCTAGTCTGCTAAGAATGCAATCATTTTGATGCTAATAGTAATATTTGAAGGGTAAAACCTTTTAGTGTCTTGCAGTGTCTCCATAAACCAGTTTATATTGTGGGCAAATATGGGTCGTTGCATTTGAGTCAGTGCTCTTGCCAGGAAGCCCTAACCAAAGCCTGCTCTTCCATCTGAATATCTGCAAACCACCGGGAGGTGAGGCAGGTCCTGCCATGGGAAATACCCAGGAGCCCCTGCAGCAGGGAGCAGCCCATGCCACTGACTCAGGAGGTTCTGGAAGCAAAGGTATGCCCATGTTCTCCAGCATGAATTTAGCTCAAGGAACAAGATGGCCTTGGTTATGCTTTGGGCATAAATGATGAAAAAAGTGGTCTGTTAGGATAGGAGAAGTTCGACTGAGAAAAGCAGAGGCAGGAGAAGCTGAGAGTAGCAGAGCTGTTTCCTCTGGTTGAGCAGAGAACAAATATCCAGTAGGAAGACGGGGAATGAGGACCCCCCTCTACCCACTTGGCTCTCTCTCACCACTAACTACGTAAATCTAAGTATCACGAATGGCTACGTGTAAAAATGCATTATCTGTTTAAAAAAATGGGTTTTGACATAGGGTCTCTGTCCCTCAAAGTTAACAACACAGCAAAATAAGTTAGAAAGTAAGACCCTAGAACGAAGAAGAAAAAAACATGAGCAAGAGAGTAGGCCCTATATTTGGAATGAGCATTAAATCTGGTTCTGAGCATCCCTGAACACAGAGAAAAGATGAGGAAAAATTATCTCCTGGTTTCCATGATTATAAATAGGAGAATGTCAATTCCTCGGGGTTGACTAGATGTTTTCTGGCAGTGAATTATTAAAATAAGGATTGCTATGAACTTCAATCCTTAAGAAAAGGCCCACATAGTGCTTTCATAAGAAACCCAAGAGCTGTTTTCTTACGATTACTTTTTCTTACAGTAAACCTTGATAAAAGGTCAGGACATGGCATGAACAGGGTATGGTCTGAACCTCTGGATGAGGTTCAGTTTATGGGGTGCAAGTACGCAGCTTCTATAATATTCTAACTTGATGCATAGATCATGTGTGAGAAGAGCAGAGAAATGAAGGGCAGCACGCAGCTGACACTTGTCCTCACTTGTCCACGGTGGGACTAGTTTGGAATTCCCATGAAGGGCTGTGACCTACAATCCCATGGGGCTGACGGAGAGCAAGCCATGTCCCTGGGAGTCCAGAGGCTGGGGTGGCAGGACTGACCTCTCAACGCTGGGAAGGAGGAGGCTTCTGGCTTCAACATGCAGGAAGTGGTCACAGGGAAAATCCAAGAGAGTCTTTGGGTGTGTCGTTGGGACCAATCTAATATTAAGTCTGATCTTTAATAAGAGCCCAGAGTTCCATGCTCTAGGGTGTGACAGAGACAAGTGAGGCCTGAAACATCTGCAGGAGAAGTGTCGCTCCTTGTTGTCATTGTAGGTCTGGGAAGGTCCTGGAGAAACTCTCTTCTGTGTGCCAAAGCAGCTCAGGATGCGGGGCCCTCGCCATGGTAACTGAACTTAACACATTGACTGACTCATGAACTCACTGAGTGATGGCTCGTTGAATGATGGCTCTTTGAGTCTTGGAGAAATTTCTGCAAAGACAAGGACTTTAGAGCTGGGGTAGTTCCACTTGAGCTGCTCTTCCTGGTTGTGGTTAGGTCCTTTGAGGTCACTCTTAGTTCATGACAATAAGACTGTGCCATCAGCAGAAAGGAGGAGATTTATCTTCTTTCCTTTTCTGGGAGGGGACACACATCCAGTTCCTTAAAAGCTCTGTGAGACCATTAAGATACAAGTTCATAAGGAAGGATTGAAAGAAAAAAACAAATGCAACTTGGTCTCATGCTGGTTGTGACCTTGACCCTGTCTATTGGGTTACCATTCCTGCCTCTTCTCATTTGCATCATGGATTTGAATGTGGACATCTTGCCAAAGCCCTCCGAGCTGAGGAAAGCGAGAATTGTTTTATTGCACTGCACAGCTTTGGTTTGTAACTTGCTTCAGAGTATAAAGTACAACACCTTGACTTCCTCCGCTGCATGAAAGGATATCACACCACCTGATTCACTCACAGCGCCGTCCCAAAGAGCACCTTTTGCAAACGCAAAAATACTTCTGAAAAATCACCAGTGCATCCCATTCACAAATGTCTCTGCGTGTCAGCTGAATTTCATTAACGATAGACATTTCTTAAGCGCTTCATTTTGCCCACAAATATGAAGCTGTTGACCATCCACTGTTCTCCGGGAGAGAATCACCATGCACAGAGCATGAGTCAGCACATAGGTCCACAGCACAGACCCGTTGGCCAGGAGACAAAGAGAGGGCCACACGCGTTTATCAGTGCTTTACAAAGCCTGCGGATTCTTACTTCTGTGCCAAAAATAGTAGAACAAAACACAGTGTGGTCAAAGACGCAGAAGTGGGGAAATCCCTTCATTCAGAAAAAACATGAAGTGCCGTTGTAGAAAGAGAGCTACAGGAAGGTGCAACTTGCTGAGTTTTCCTGAGGTTATTTGCTTTCAATACGTGGCTTCAGTGCTTGCCCAATTCCTACCATCACCGAACTTTGGCTCCGTGCCTTGAACATGGAGAATGAATGGAGCATTCACACCAGCTCAGGGGTTGGGGCACTCAGTGTCATTGCCATGGGGCCCTGTATGTACAACACCTCCCGCTAAGACCTCTCCTTTCCCCACCCGCTGATGCCCACACTTCTCAGGAGGACGCTTCTTAGCACTGAGCTTCCAGAATGGAATTTAGCTTTCAACCACAATTGTTATTTTTCCTCCAGCTGAAACCTTGTGTTCGTCAAGCTGGGTGGTCTACTCAGCCTAATGGCTCTAATTTCCAGAATTCATACACATTATCACCAAAGGATAAACCAAGATGTGCTGCAATTCAGGGTATAGATGTTTGTTGTGAAGAGATTATTCTTAAGGACCATTCTCACATCACTGGATAACATCTAAGACGTTTCAGAAGTAGAGGGTTTACAGAGATATGTGAGTGTGACTCTATTTCTATCAGATTTTCGTGCCTGTCCCTCCAGGACAGCTTTATAAAACTGTTGGGAGAGTCCCCCTGAGAAGTAACTCTGGGAAATAGATCCACGTGACATCACAGCCATGGGTTTGAGGGGCTACCACAGTAATTCCTGCCCACTGGGGGTTCCTGAAATTAGTGGTAGGTTTTGCAGACATATCTCACTTCTTCTAGAATAGCACTATGACTTAAAATCCACCACAGGGTTAGAATTCGTTGACATCTAAGATGGCTTTGTGGGGTTAACTAAGAAGGAACTAAGAATTGCCAACTTAAGAAGTTTCAACTGAGAAGGAAGGCCGTGTGCAGAGAAAGTGAAGTCAAGGGACTCTGAAAAGAAGGAGAGAGCATCCATGAGCCTGTGGGACGGCGTTCCTGCTCAGGATAAATATTGCTGCAGGCTGACGGCTGGACAGATAGAACCCAAGATTACTTTATTTTGGATCGGAAAATGAAGTGTGAAATTCACAAAACTGACATCAGAAGCTTGCGTGTTCTACTGAAGTTCATTGCGGTAACTCCTATATCTGCCTTCAAGGAATTACGCACAGCGAGCAGCGTCTCACACGACCATACCCACTCCCAGCTCGAGATGGAAAAGGTGGAAGGTGTATTTTTCGAATGGCGCTCTGCATTGCTCCTCTGTTTGCACCGGCACATAGCTCTCCTGTGAGTGAGCCACGCACGTGTTCAGGTGAGGAGGGTGGGGCTGTGGTTAACAGTGCACCAGAGGCCTGACTCACACGCAGAGTCTGACAGGCTGGCAGGTCCCAGCTCGCGGGGGCTCTGCCTTCTCCTGGTTGATAGTTCTCACCATCAGGACTGAGCGCTACGTGCTGGATCCTGCCAGCTCCCCAGGCCAGCATGTGGGGTGGCCATGCCTACAGGCTCTCTGGACGAGCATGCTTGCTCCTTAGCTGGAGACGACTGATTTTTTTTGTGTTTGTTTGGAAAATTGTTTCCATGGTTCTTTTATTAAAATCAGCTGTGTTGGGCTCTTCTCAGTTATTCTTAACTCGACAGACCCAAACCTGTCAAATAATGAAAGTGTCATTTAAGTTGTAACATGGGGAGGCGGGTTCAAATCTTGTTTCATGTAAAGATGGGACCAGGCAAAAACCCATCTCTCCAAAGATATGATGGAAAGAGAAAATCGGTAGGTGCGATGGAGGAGGGGATTCGGTGAGGGCTGACGAGTCCTGCAGGAGGAGGGACGCATTGGTAGATTGGCCGGCATCCATCTGAGTACTTGAGTCAAGATGGAGTTCTGGTTTTCTAGGTGAGAAATGGTGAAGCAAAGGGGTGGGACCAGCTTCCCCTAGGGACAGAGCAGATCTTAGAATCCACTGGATCTCCGGAACTGTAGTCGATATATCCTTGGACCATAACATAGCGCTGCCCGGTGAAGCTGAAACAAGGGAAGGCTCAATGCTTCACGTCCGTCTCCCTGTCCCGAGACGCAAGTCGGCACTCAGTGGGTTCCAGTCATTCTTGCAGTAATGAGATCTCTGTGGGCTGAAAGGCCCCAGCAGCTGCTTCCCTGCGGGGGGGATGATTGTCACTACAAATACAGCTTAGCTGTTGAGTGTCTTCACCGTTGATGTTCTTACTGTATCTGATACAGGATGTCCTGGTGTGTGACCAGCTGACATGTGGCATGCTAACCGTGACTGCAGACTTGGATGGAATGTGCTGGATACAGCATCAGAAATCCTAAATAATTGGCAGAGAGTCTATAATTGGTTTCAGATGCTCCTCCCTTGGAGTCCTCTAACCTTATTATTTGCATGGAATTCACAAAAGCAACTGTTATCCCAGAGGAAGCCTGAGTTTGCAGTTGATCTCTTGCATTCACCTTGAAGTTAGGACCTCATCACCTGCAGACGACCTTTGCTCGGCTGATCACATGCCAGTCCTGGGCTGTCCTCTGAACTCACCATCACCCCGGTAGCCGTCCATCAGTCTGTCTGGTAGCTCTTTCCTTGTTGCCGTTTGTTGTTTCATTGCCTTTTCCTGTTCATCTATTTCTTGAGCCTATTCATTGAATCAGCCAACACTTAAAAAAAAAAGTCCTTTGAATTTCTTCAAATCTAGAAAAAAAAATCGGTTAAAAAATCTATGATGTTATTTACCAAAGTGAAAAATCATTGATTATTTTCCCCGTCACTATTTTGACATCTTGTAATCAAATCTGTGGACACATTTTAAAGACCAAAGTATAAAGTACCATGACATCAAGAGATGAGGATATTAGCTCCTTTTATTTACTTCTATGGGTGGGAATAATGCCGTCATATGGCCTCACCTCGCCTGATTCATGGAAAGCTTTACGGTTTTCACAGGTTCAGTCAATGTCCTAGGTGTCAGTGATTCTTCAGAGCAGCTGGGTGGGAGGCAGGGCTGGCCTCCTTACCCTCCTTCCAGGGGAGATGCAGCTTGGAGAGGATGTGGTTGCTCTAAGGAGCACGGTCACGCAGGTCGCACTGGTGGAGACAGGTATTCTGGGGCCGTTACTTCCCATAACTTAGAGCCCCTGGGCCCACAAGCGGGGTGAGGGTCATAAGGAATGAGCGAATGCTGCTGAATCACTCTGTCCTCTTGCAGGACCTCCATCCGAGAGCCTGGCCCCTGGGCAGTGGGGTGGACAGGGGGAGCTCAGGAGGTGAGCCAGGCTGTGAAACTACATTGCCTGGATTCTGAGACCACTCTGCCCCCACATTTAAACATCTTTCTGAAATCCAGGATGTAACTCCACGTATGTGGAAGAGTTTCCTTTCTCTTCCTGTTTTTGAAACTGTTTGCCAAAGCCCATTACCAAGTTAGCTACAGTCAACACGAGCCCATCAGAGGGCGTTATGGGAAGGTAGGAAGCAGCAGGAGGGTGGGGTCTACCTGCGTTCTCCCATTACATGTCTGTGTTGGCCCTGAGTGTGGTTGGCTTGGTCTCATACTTGACGTTTTCACGTCTAAAATGAAGAGATTGGGTTGGATTATTTTTAGGGTCCTTTTCTAACTATCAAACCAATAAGTCAGCATATGCACAAGTGTGGGGGTGCAGATGTGAGTGTCCAGAAATAAAGGAAGTCATGTGGAAGGCTGATGGGGACAGGTCTTTTGGGGTGGACTTGGGATTTGCCCTGGGCAACGGAAGGTCCTTCGAAGGGTCAGAGAGGAGAGTGCCTGGGCCGAGAGAACAAGTCAGAGGCAGGGGATGGGGAGGTGACAAAGGGAGGTTGAAAGGGAGAAATCGTGAAAGTAACTTTGTATCAGACAATGTGTCAATAAAGATGTGGCTTTTGCTGTCCCTGTGCCATGATGATAAAATCAAAAAATAGCACTTGGTTGTTTTAAAAAGACCATTCCTTCCAAAGCTCTCACCATTATCCCCCAAACAGTGTTTTGCGGCTTCGGTTAGGCCCCAAGGGACCTTTATGTTTCCCTTTGATAAACAGAGCCATGGAGAACTGGAGTATTCGATCAAATTCCTCGGCAGGCAAGGATGGAGACTGTGGACGGGTACTTGCTTATCCCTTGGGCCTGGTGGCCTCCTACAGGGAGGGACCACTTTCTTTGAAGTTGAGCACAGCCAGCACTGGCGGCTATGATGACTGCTCCTGCTGGCTGTCCCCAGGGAGCTACTTGTGAATCAATCCTCTGACATCCAGAGTGACCATCTAGGTCAGCGCCTAAGGGGTCCCCTGTGCTACTGCCTGGACCCAGTGAAGTTGTCCATAGCCGAGGGCCTCGTCTCCAGGCCCAAGTGCTGAGGCTGCTGTGAGGAGTACAGGGCAGCCCGGTGGGGACTGACCACATCTCTCCTGTTGCTGTTTTGCCAGCATACACGACTCTGTCTGCTGCTGATGGAGTTTGGGCACAAGTGTCCCCTCTCCTCCGTGCAGACAGAATCACTAGCCCCCAGGGATGTCATGGAAGAGGCATCCGATCCCCTCATGTCTTGGTTCCATCTCTCAGATCACCAGCTAGGGGTGTCTGGGTTGGTCCCCCAGTTCTGTAGGAGACATCACTTTCATCTCCTGCACTGGGGTTTGGTCAGCCCACATTGAGTTTTGTTTTCTGGAATGTTCCCCCAGAAATCACGAAAGTAACTTTGTATAGGACAGCATGTCAATAAAGATGTGGCTTTTGCTGCCCCTGTGCCCCCAGCTCTAGAGAGGGGCTTTCTGGAAGACATGCCTCAGAAGGCTCACCCAGAGGCAGAGCCAGGCACCTCTTGCAACCATCTCCCCTCAACCATCTTCCCCTTTTCATGCGGAGTGATGCACTAATTTGAGCCCATGGGACTCTTCAAAGAAGTGCAATGCCATGATTAGGAAGTAGTGGCATTAAATAATTTCCCTGGGCTTTATTTCCTATCTCAGTGGAATACCCAGTGTGCCTCCCAACCTCCCAAGCCTTTTCACTTAGTCGGCTGTTTTATATCCAATTCCAGGACCTGGCTTATCCAGGCTGTGAGCATCCCCGCCCCCCATCCCTCCACTGAGTCCTGGCCATTGAGTCCAAGATATTTTAAAATCACAGATGCTTAAGTCTGGAAAGCATTTTGGCAGGTCCCCTGGGCTGAAGTGAAATGCCTTTTCTCCTGTTTTGCTGAGTGAAGCCAGAGAATGGCAGAGAGCCTGGTGGTTCCCCGACAAGCACACTGGCTCTGGATGCAGCCGCGCTGGGCGGGCTCCTTCAGTGACTCCATCCAGTGGCTCCTTCCAAGGCTCCGTCCCTGGAGCCCCTCCCCTGGAGCTAGCCTGCCACCGGGTTCCCCGGGGAACATCTACGACAGGATAGACAGAGCGTGGCGACAGCCAGGCCCGGGGCCCCCAAACATTAGCGGGAATAGCAGGTCGCCTTGCATTAAACAGGGTGTGAACTACCTCGCCCCTCCAGAAGGCACAGCTTGCTCCGGTCTCCCGTATTCCCAATGGGATTTACAGCCAGAGCGCTCTAGTTGTGGCCTGGCACGTGCCTGGGGGCAGGGTGACAGATTCAGCCCTTGATGGTCCCGCTGCACTTCTAATACTGTCTGTGCTGAGATCCATCTGACGGTTTAGCGTGTGTTTAATGGAAGCCGCCGATCGTTTTCTGCGCAAACTCTTTATTTGATATTTGCATCGATTGTTTTATTCGTCTGACATTTATGGGAAGCACTGGTGGTTCCGTGGAGAACAGGCAGCTATGACGGTCACAGCTCAGCTGGAGGCCAGCAGTCCCCATCACAGGCTGGTGTTGGGTACAGTTGTGGGAAATGTCTTGAGGGAAGGAAGGCGCACTTGGAAAGTCATCCTGGAGCAGGAAAGGCTTCCTGAGGAAGGGAGTTCACATGGAGACCTGCGGGATGGCTGGTGTCACCGGCAAGGAAAGGAAGTCCCAGGAGAGAAGTGAGGAAGGGCCCTGAGCAATGTGGTCCACGAGGGGGGCAGCCAGGCCAGGTAAAGACACGCAGCTTTATGGGAACGCAGCGGGAAACCTCTAACGGCCTTCAGTCCAGGCGTGGTCCACACCAGACTGGCCATTTTAGGGACACCGTGTATAGACTGGCATGGTCCAGCGTGGAAGGGCAGCGCCATCAGGAGGCTGAAGCCCTGGTCCAGGTGAGCCAATGTGAGGGATGGAGATGAGGCTTCCGTGGGATCCACGGCTGCCGGAGGGAGAGAGGTGGGCAGGTGGTCGGTGTGAGTGGCAGGTCGAGCGGACGGGATGTGTTAGTGACTGGAAGACAAGCATGAGCGCGGGTCGCCAGAGCATTGTCCTCTGAAAGGGAGGAGCTGGCAGGTGGGGTGAGGCAGGACTCGCCTGGAGGCCTGTGTGAAGCGCCTGTGAGCCACCCAGGGAGATGTCAAGTGGGCAGGTAACTATACTAGGGAATCAGAGGAGTTCACGGTTCATAGAGGGAAACCTTGTACTCACAGGCAATGTCTGGGTCAGATGTGAGCTAAGCCTTGGCACATCTCTGGAGCAGAGCTTGCAAAGGGAGGAAGAAAGGCCAGCACTGAGCCTCGGGCCTCTCAGATCTTAAAGTGGGGGCTCCAAGGAGGATGCTCAAGGAATCCATGTGTAAAGTAGAGCAGGGCCCCTCCTATGTGGACCTGTGACCCGGCCCTGTGTGAAGTGACCCATGGGTGTTAGCTCACTGAATCCTCCCCCAGCCACACGAGGTCCAAATGCTTTCACTCCCGTCCTACATCTGGAGAAACAGAGGACGCGTCAGGCAGTCTGAGTTCTTCAATCCTAGCCGTCCCCTATTCAGGGAAGCCGGGCATGTGGGGGCTGGGGGTGCAAAGGCCAGGGCCCCCGGGGAGGCCAGTAGACACTATACTGAGTCATGGTTGCCATGGGAAGGGATACAGGTCAACAGACCCTTTGAGTTTCTAAGAGCATCTGGATTTTTATGTAGTTTCCCACTTTTTAAATATTGCCAATCTGTTCCCATATTTAAAAAGTACTGTTGGAGCCAAAAACAATTGGGGGAGCCAACTTCCCACTGTGAGTTTTAAGTCTTCGATTTAAAGATTGGAAGGGGGGAGGGGTTGTCACAAGATATAGAGAAATTGGGGTGGCCAGATGGGGGTCCTGGGCCTGCCAGGGCTGGAAGCAAGGGGGTGTCGCCCAAGGAAACTGCAACTTACGGTTGATTTTTCTCCTTGCATGTGGTTCGTCCCTCCTCCCGGGGAGACGTTTTTCTCCCCATTTGTGGTCAGCTGTCTGAATGTCCTTCCCGCTTCCTTTATCAGGTCCCCTTCATTCTGTACCCCAGAAGAAGAGGTGGGCCCTGACCACCTGGGTCTGCATCACAGCCTTGCCTGGGGAGCCCCCAGCTGAGGCTAGGCAGTGATAAGACTTCTGAGCAAGCGTGCCAACCCCTCAGCCGCTCCGTGCCACCGCCACAATGTGTGGTGCAGGCCTGTCTATTTTGGGTTTGATGAGTAAATCATGTGGAACAGTCAAAAGCTCGGCTGAAGTCAACAGATGACATCTGTCACTTTCCCTTAATCCATCAGGCGGGGTGGGGGGGCACTGGATTAGTTCAATAGCAATGACTTTTTTTTCAGCGCACTAGCAAGGGAAGTTAATGAATTTTCACCCTGGTTTTCACGTTTGAAGGGTCAGGTTTTGAGGTCACATGTCCAGTGTAATCCGTGTCTCTTTAAAAATGCACGTGTCGTGACCACTAGTATTCGGTATTCCTATCGCTGAAACCAAGCGTTGCTGTTTCTTTATGAAATGTGTCCACTGCAACATAAGGACCCATTCACAGACGTCAAGCAAGTGGCACTGCCTGGGCTAAGCTTCCTCTAATTGAAAAGGGACAGAGTCTCTGGTGGGCTGTGATTAATCCAGTTTAATTAAATGGCATACTGCTCTGTTTATCTGCTTAAACAGTTAAAGGCCGTGTATTGGGAGGTCACTGCGTCCTCTAAAAGGGCCTCTGCCCGCTGTGGCCACTGGTCATCATCTGTGTTTATGTCACTATGGACACCCTCACTCACCTGCCGGGAGTGAGAACTTCTGATCAGGCAATGGCCTGTCTCCCACGACCTTGACGTTGACACAGACTTAGGCGTGGGGTGCATCCTGCACGTGCAGGACCCTGAGAGTGAGGGCACTCTCACCTCCTCGGTGGCCCATTCAGTCCTGGTCCTGCCCGGGTGCTTGGTCATCACTGGCTGGGGCCTCAGTCCGCTGGCCACTGGGCTACGTTGTGCTTTCCCACCACACTTCATCTGGAGGCCTCTGGGGTTTGTGTCCTACTCAGTTTTCCTGAAACTCGCCTTTCCTCATCCAGTCTTCCCGGCAGCTGACTTAGTGTGAGCTGAGCTTCCATATACTTCTGCCTTGACGCCCCACCAGGGGGAAACTGAGGCAGGATAGAACGAGCCTTAGGCTTGTAGCCAAGAGATGTTACTTGAACATCAGCCCTTCCACGTGCCACCTGTCCGATCTGAGCGTCATCTGACCCTCTGAGCTTCTGTTTGCACATGTTAGGAGTAAGGATAGCAATATCATTCTTATAGAGGTGTTGAGAGGATTCAGTTACTATAGGAAAAAGAGTCTAGATGGGTCCCTGGCAGACGATGGTATTTAATAAACGTTAGTCAAAAATCAGGTTCCTGGGAATTGCACTTCTGATAAACTGTCGAAGGAAACACAAGAAACCAGCGGGTAAAGAAAACGACTCTCAGGGAGTCATTGACACCAAGAGTGCTTGAGGAATAAACCGCAGACAGCCCAGCCCTTTCCCGGCGATCATGGGCCAGACGCTGAGGTTTGGGGCCAGGCAGCAGAGAACAACGCTGCCGGAGAAGGAAATCTTTGTAGGCCAAGGGGAAGCTGGGAACACTGTCAACCCCGTGGGCTTGTGTTTTGGGTGTGAATCTGTAGGAAGTCCAGCATGAAGAATTCTCTGCCTGGCAATTCTCCGACGTGGGCGTTGTGCCAGGTACCTGGGCAACTCGAGGGCCGAGGGGACTGAGTCACGTGACTGACAGTCCATCTCACAGCCTTGAGAGTCTCAGCCTTGTGCTCTTAGCATTTTGAGGTCTTGCAACCCTGAGGTGTCTAAGCCCAGGTCTTTCTGGAGTGAGCAGTCTCAACTCTCCTTTAAACAAACCTTTGAAAGCCAGTGGTGAACTAACCGAACTTAGAACCAAATTTCCACCTCCTTCAAGTTCTGAATCTCTCTGATCTCTTCTTTTGCTGCCAGCCAGAGAAAGCACCCACGGGATTAGACGTAGCCTCACCCAGATAATGCAAGACAACCTCCCTGTTTGAAGGGCAGCTGCTTCATCACCTTAACTGTATCTGTGACGTCCTTTTGGCCAGGTAACGTGACATATTCATGGGGGTAGCACCAGGGGGCAAAGGTCATGGCGCCCAAACCTCGCCTACTACCCTTCCTGTTCCAGAACCAGTAATTCACAGAAAATAAAATCCTCTACAATTACATACATCCTTCCAGTCTTAATTAGCTGTGTGAGGAGGATAAACACTGTGTTTCCCGAAAATAAGCCCTAACAGGAAAATAAGCCCTAGCATGATTTTTCAGGGTGACATCCCCTGAACATAAGCCCTAATGCGTCTTTTGGAGCAAAAATTGATATAAGACCCGGTCTCATTTTCGGGGAAACATGGTAGGTGGGGGGTGGGGTGCATAAGGGAGGCACAAATCCTCACCTGACCCCCACTTTCTGCAGCAGCTCAGAGGGCGCTCTTGGCCTGAGAGATGGTGCCCAAGTGGAGTAAAGAGACACCCGTAAGTGGCCTTCTCTTTCCTTAAGCCTTCCCCAAGGCCTCCTGGGCCTCTTGCAGGCAGGTCTAATTCTTGTTGATTATTAATTTATAGACCTATAGGCTTTGCTTGAAAACTGATATGAGGCAACTTATGATGACACATAGTAGAATCCGATAGGATAGGGGATAAGTAGAAAAATTAAAGTGAAAGGGACAAAAGTCAGCACCCGAAGTTCTGGACACTTTTAGAGATGAGCCCAAACTGGGCTCAGAAGTTCTGGAAACAAAAGGGTTCTACGGTCAAATCCGTTTGGGGAAACACGGCTTCTTTGATCCCAGCTTTGGACACTTACAGCACTTGTCTGAACATTGAGGGAGCTGGTTCCTTGTGGTAAAGAATCCAGTTTACTTGCTGTCCCCCCCCCCCACACACACACACAGTGCTTTTTTCTGTTCTATAGCAATAATGAGATAAACTGAATATACTGTTTTCAAACCTGCTTTCTCCACTCAATAACACGTCACAAACATTTTTGCAAGCCATTAAATGACTTTTCTTAAACATCTTCCTTACTAATTGCATTAGTATTCCATTTCATGGTTATACTATAATTTATGTCTCCAAATTGTACTGTAATAAGTTTATGTTGATTCTCATTTCTTAACCTACAAATAACCTTGGATGAACAGCTTTAGAGCTAAATCTTTGCAGACATTCGTGATTATGTCCTCGGGAGCTATCCTTTGTTGTGACATTTCTGGGTCAAAACATAGATGGATTTTAAAATTCTTGATACATATTGCCGTTGTTGAATCTTTACAATAATGGAAGCTTATTCTTTTATTGTTTATTTTGAAATAATTTTAGATAAACAAAAATCTTGCAACAGTAGCATAAGGAGCTTTTCCCCTGAATTCGTTGAGAGAATGCTGTCGCCATCGGCCCCATCGGCCACAAGTGCTTTGCTGTGAGTTCCATGCAAACAAGGTCATTCTCTCCACAACCACAGAGCAGCTGCTGAAGCCAGGAAATTATAGTTGATACATTACTCTTCTTTGATTCCCAGACTCCTTTCAAGTTCGAGCAGTTGTTCCAGTAATGTCCTTTAGAGCAAAATGATTCAACCTAGGTCATGGATTGCATTTAGTTGTCCTGTCTCTTTCCACTTCCTTCATCCTGGAACAACTTCTTAATCTTTCCTTGACTCTCATGACCTTTAGTGCTTTTGAAGATCACATTCGCGTTATCATGGTTTATCTGGTGCTTTCTTACGATGAGATTCAGATCATTCATATTTGGCAAGAACACCACAGACATGATGCTGTTCTTCTCATTGCGTCCCATCAGCTGCCAGATGAGTTTGTTTCATCCCATTGCCAAGTGACATTGATCATTGGTTAAGATGGCGCCTATCAGGATTCTCTACTGAAAAGTTACTTTTTCCCCTTTGTAATTAATAAGTATTTTGTGAGGAGATCTGTAACTATCCCATTCTCTTTAAACTTTGACCCACTAATTTGGACATCCATTAACTGTTTTGGATGCTATAGTAGTTGCCCAAAATGGTGATTTCCTAATTCTATCACATGATCTGCATTTATTTCCCCCAAAATAAGACCTTGCCAGACCATCAGCTCTAACGTGTCTTTTGGAGTAAAAATTAATATTAAGACCCAGTATTGTATTATATTATATTGTATTATATTATATTATATTATATTCCCAGTCTTATATTAAAATAAGACCAGGTCTTATATTAATTTTTGCTCCAAAAGACACATTAGAGCTGATAGTCTTGCTAGGTCTTATTTTAGGGGAAACACGGTAGTTGTCTTTCACCTTTCACGAGGAGCTTTCTCTTTTTCTTATTGGTTTTTTCATGGATTCCTATTTTACTCAGTGGGTTGTAGTGCGTTAGTATCAGTCCTTATTTTGATGTTCAAATTGCCCCATACCTGGGGAGTTCCCTCTACCTGGCATCTAATCATTTGTTATATCCCCACCTTAGGTTAAACACGTCTATACTTTCTGTTCCAGTGAGATGTTCTAACCTCCCAGCCTTGAAATCAGCCATTTCTCAAAGTGGCTTTGGTTCCTTTCAGTAGAGAATGGCACTTAGACACCAACGTCTGGGTTCTAGGCATGTTCGTTACTATTGTGGTGTTGCCACTTTGTGTCGGAGCTGGAACATGTACGTACATGAGTTCACAAAGATACTTCCATTCCAGTCCAAACCAGAGAGTCCTTCTTAACTTCTTGTGCATAACTGTAATCCCATTATTCCATTATCTTCTATATATTTTCTTATTTCCGTCCTTCTACATAACCAGTCTCCTCACCCTATGCCCGGCTGTCCCCGTGCTTTGCATGGACTGTCTCCTCAGCTGACGCCAGCGATAACCCAGGGTGAGTGCTGGTGCCACCACCTGGCTGCTTCTCCCCACATAGATCATCTCTCCTCACCCTGCTGGGGCCTTGACCCTCGGCTGGGACAGGCTGGCACTTGGTTTCCCTGGCACAGACGGCTACTTGACTAGGCTCCACCTTACGGCTCTTGTACTGACTTATTCAGGAAGCAAGGAAGGGAAAAAAGATGTGCTAAGCTTATTCTTAAAGAAGTTCGTCATGTCAATAAAGAACGGGAACAATGATTTTAATTGTATTTCTTATTGGCATTTAAAAATCTTTACTTGAATGAATATACATTAATTATGAAATAAGAAAACATACTTAATTTTGAAATATAATTAAGATGCAAGGTAAAAGGAAAAATGTGTCGAGGAGGGGGCAAAGCAATATTACAAATTCAGTTTTAATAACCAAACCTGAAAAACAGAGTGAGCCCAGAAAAGATTTCTGACATCTCGTCTATTAAATGATTTTAAAATACTAAATAAAATGCTCAGGAAACAAATATAGAACACTCAGCAATAAAAAGGAACAAAATACAATCAATATATTAAAAATTATGGTTTGACTCTGAGAAGGTACAGCTGATTCAACAAATAATCTATTCCTACAATTCATCAAGTTTAAGACCAAGGAGAAAAGCCACATAATGCTCCTAATTAATGGCCAAAGGTCTTTGGTAAAGTTTAAAATAGAATTATTTATAAAGTGTGTAGTAAATTGTGAACAGAAAAATACTTTAAGTAAGTAATAACATCTACCCAAAACCCACAGCCAGTACTAATGAGGCTGTGTGTAGTATTTCATCTCCAAAATCAGAAATGCATCTACATGTCAACTATTATACAGGCTGCCCAACTTTGTTTGGGGAATTTTAGAAAGTTTACTAAAAAGTGTAAAATAAATGTGATAAATATGGGAAAGCAGGGGAAAAGTTAACTTTATTTGTGCACCATAATGCCTATTCATAGTGAGTTAATTCAATATGGCAACCACATACAAAATAGAGCTATAAAATTTAATATCTCTACTATAATTATAAAATACAACAGTTATGCTCTATAGCAACAGAAAGCCACAATAATTTAGACGTCAACTTTTAAAGACATTGGTGTGTTATAGGAAAACTGGAAAACTTAACTACCATGATCAAGACTTACATGGATACCTGAGTGATTTCAATACAGTGTCATAAACCCACTCCCCTAAAATTGTTTAGTCTACATTTTTGTGGCTATAGTTCTCTAAGTAGCATTAATGTATTTACATGTTTGAGTAGGTCCCTAATCATATTTTTAAATCAGGTTTATTGTACTATAAGCTTCAAAGAGTGAAGTTTACCTGTATGGTTGCACAGTTTGATGAGCTTTGACAAGCATGTAGCCGTGTAACGTCCGCCCCAATCGACGTGCAGAGTGTGTGCACTCACTCTAACAACTTTCCTCATTCCCTCTGCTGTCAGTCTTCCCCACGCCCAGCCTCTGGCGACCACTGATTTGATTTCTGTCCCTGTAGGTTGGCCTTTTCCAGGATACCATATAAACGGGGTCATCCACCGTGGAACCTTTTGGGTCTGGCTTCTTTCACTTAGCACAATGCTTTTGAGATTCTTCCATGTTTTTGTGCATATCAATCGTTCATTCCTTTTTCCTGTTGAGTAGCAATCCGTTGTGTGGCTGTGCCACTATTTGTTTATCTGTACCCCAGTCAAGGGACATTTGGGTTACTTCTAGTTTTTGGCATTTATAAATGAAGCTCTGATAAGCATTTGTGTATAGGTTTTCATGTGAACATATGTTTTCATTTCTCTTTGGTGAATATTGAGCTGTGGGATCGCTCGGTCATATGATAAATCTATGTTTAACTTTATTAAAAATTGCATTTGGATTTCTTACTCTTAGCTGCATCTTAGTTTTCTTACCTCGATACACTGCAAGGACTTCATAGGGCTCTTCATAGGGCTTTTACTAACCCTACTGTCCCGTCACAGTGGTCTCTTGACACTGAATGGCAAGGTCTCCTTCCATAGCTCTCAACCCTGGTCTCTCATCAGAATCACCTTTACCGTGCAAAAACATTATTACAGAGACCAGGGATATGCAGTTGATCTGAGGAGGAAAGGGTCTTTCATGTGTATTTTTAAAATGCTTCACACGTCATACGAATTGCCAGTCAAAGCTGAGAACTCCTATCTGAAGTGTATCATTAAAAACTGCAGACAATGGGTAAGAGAAACACTAAAGAGGACAGAACAAAATAAAAATTAGGAAGCGTGGAGGGACGAAGCGTCCTTGCAGTGTATCTTTCACCTTCCAGAAGGGAGTGTAAGTGCAGGCTGCACAGGGGTGATGGGCTTAGAAACAGATGTCTAAGGACATTGTTTAGTGCTGTAATGACAGCCATGGGAATAACCCAAAGCAGAAATTCTTACAGGGGTCGGCTGTGGAACGTGGGGTGGGGAGGAGGAGGGATCGAGAAAGAGGTTTTTGCTCTTCATGGAGCATCTTTCTATACTGTGTAAAATATTTTTTTTACCATATTGATGTATTATTTTTATAATACTGTGAAATATGAGTTTAATGAAAGGATAAATTGCTGGTGCGAAGTGTGTGTTAGAAGGCATATTGGCAGTGCGAGAGGGGACATCTTTGTAGGAATGAGTTCCCACCAGGAGCGTTGGGACAGGATGGATTCTAGAATGCAGGCAGAGAAGCTGGCTTTAGAAAGGAGGGAAGTCTCCTCTGAGTGGAGGATGAGGTGGGCTGAGGGAGTCTTCAGTGCTGTGCATGGGAGACAGTTGGTGAAGGCTCTGGGTACTCTGACGCGGTGCTCTCAACTCTTTTCATTCCCTGAGGGGGGCATGGATGGGTGACTTATGGAGCAAAGGCTGGTTGTGGGTGATGGGTAACTGTCATGGAGACAGTGAGTGATGGATGACAGCCCTGAACAGGAGCAATAAGGTTGACCAGATGGCTAAATTCTGGGATGTCCAGATTCCTGGTCTGGTTATCTCAGAAGCTTACGTTAAAGATAATGGGTCCTAAAGACTCCCTGTTACTGTGCTGACTAGACTGCAGCCCCTTGCAATCCCAGAGACCCGAGGTAAAGACAATTATGATTTTCTTAAAATAGGGACTCAGGTGTATGATTGGAAGGGTAGGCCCTATTTGTCCCCTAAAGATCTCCCCTTCCTCTGGTCCTGAGAGTATGAGGTGCAGTCACTGCCAAGCATCCCCAACACCTGGCACCTGCCTTCTGTGCCATTGTGTTCCCTGGTTTGCTGGCAGGTGTACAATAACTTGCAAGACCCCAAGAATGAACGCCTGCTTAAATTTGGCACCCTGTGTGCCACGCTCACCTTACCTGAGACGTCCCTGGTCACATACATGGTGAGAACTCATGATGGAAAGAGCAAAGCGAGTCCCTTTCCTCTTAGTCTTCCAAACAGAACTATGGTTTCAATTTGGGGATGCATGAATTGAGGTTTATTCACCATGAGGAGATTGTATTATTTCACCCCTAGATCACTTTTTCCCTTGTTTTCCATTTGTTTTGGGTATCAGCAGTAAGTACAATACTGGGAAGTTTTATGAAAAGTGATGAAAATGGTATAACTATCCGGATAGTTTTAAAGAAAATTCATGCAGCAGTTTGCCTCCTTCCACATGCACCGTGGCGCAGAAACTTGATCCCGAAGGACTTGGACACATTTTGAAGATAAACACCTTACTTTCACGAGGAGGAGGGGGTAGACAATTATTGCGTGTGTTTTCCGCAGACTAAAAGAAATGGAAAACAGCATGTGAATCCCATCTGCTGGATTAATTGTGACAAGATCAGCTGATCTGTATGCACCAGAAAACCTAAACTCCATCACTTTCTAAATTTGCCTTTTGTAAATCAGTGAAGCTTAAGAGCAAAAAATACATATGTGTATAATTTTAAGACTTGTTGATTTTTAATTATTTTACATGGTGTTTTTCTGTTGTACGCTGCCTATCAGTCCTCTTGGAAAAAGTAACATCTCATCACTTTCTGAGTGAGATGACAGCCCAGGCCGTCTGCACAACTCACGAAACTCATGCCAGCCCCAGAGCTCCTTGTGTTATTGGAAAATGTGTGTGCATTTGCACGCTTCTTTAGAACACACGTACTTATCTACGTGATGTTGGTGTTTCTCCTGACATTCCAGATGTGGAATCGTTTTATCTGTGCTGTCACATACAGTAAATAACACGGCGGACTCTTTGCAGGCCACATATGGTTGCCATGTGCGGCATTCATCCTCTCAGAAGCGTGATGACAGCAGACAACACTTTGATATGGCTCGAGGTGGATTTTTTCCTTAACCACATAAGCCTTCCATGTGCCTCCTCTGACCTGAAGTGGCAGATTTAGGGCCCGAGCAGACTGTTATACGGACCTGCAGTGCCTTTCTTGCACCCCCGGATGTCAGATGGTCAAGTGCACGTGCCCTTGTCCTGCCCAGATCAGAGGCTTGGCCTTCGTGGGCACAATGGAGCAGCTAAGTGAACTGCAGTGAGTAACTAGCTGAGGCGTGTAGGCACATCCGATGGTGATGGTCGTGGGCGCGGGAAGATGGCTGATTCCGTCCGGATCAGACCCCTTTTCCACACAACCTCCCAGACTATTTCAGATCTTGTGCAGGTGTGCCTCTAGGGGCTCCCAACAGGTGTCCTCCCAGCCAGGCTTTTGGCCTCTGCTTTCTTTCTCTGCTTCTCCAGTTCCCTCTGCGATGAGGCTCAGAAAGTCACAGAAAAATGCCTGCCCTCACGGCCAGGACTGTGCTGCTAAGGGCCTCCATTCCCAGGGTCACCCTGAGCGAATCCCACAGGGGCAGCCCTCTGTCGCTCGTCCCAGCAGCTTTGTGCCATCCCTGACAGGAGAGCTGCTGAGGAGCGAGGACGACCACATCCCACGCCTGTGGAAGCCTCGTAGAAGTCACCTGTAAGACACATTTCACGCTCTGAGATGTCGGGGGAGGTGCTCTCCGTGATGGGTTGTGCTTGCTTTTGTTTCCCTTTTCATTATTTGGATGTTTGTGGTTTTTTTTCAGTTACAGTTGACATTCAATATTATTTTATATTAGTTTCAGGTGTACAGCATAGTGGTTAGACATTTACATAATTTATGCAGCGATTCCCCCCCTCATTAGTCTAGCTCCCTCCTGACACTATATACAGTTGTTGCAATATCATTGACTATATTCTCTATGCTGTATTTTTTATTCTCTCTCTCTCTCTCTGTCAAAGCTTTCGAATATTCCTCAAATTTTCCGATTCTGTGATTTTTGCCCTTGGCTAGTTTTAAAAGAAGAGACGGGAAGCCAGGCTTCCCGGCCTGCTTGGCAGAGAAGCATCTGGCCTGAGAAGAGCCCAGCACAGGGCCACGGGGCCTAGATGCTGCCCATGTGCAGCCCGTCTACCCGTGTCTGTAGCCTCCAGTGGCACCTTGCAAAAGCCTCCCGCTGTGGAGAGCCTGGTTGTGAGCTCACACACCCTGCTCACACATACTTGAAGAGGAACACTGAGAAAACCAGGGGGAAAGACCCTTTTTCTAAAGTTTTCCTTCTGGGAAACCACCCTCAGGTGTTTGGGGACCAGCCACAGATAAGAGCAAAGCTGCAGAATTCCCTGTGGGCCTTAATTGCCAAGAAATAACAGGCAGTTGGTTGAGTGTCCAGCTTGAAATTCCTAGACGCCAAGGGGACGGCCGAGCTGGCGCTGACGTTGGCTCTTTCAGGCTCGGGAAGTGCAGACACTGCCGCCGGGCCCTTTGTCACTGTTTTATTGTTCCCTTAAGTACATATCGTAATTGCTGACTGTGTGAGCCTAACCTAAGAGGCCAGCACCAGTCTCTGCTAAGCCACTTTTTAAACTTCCCAAGGAGCCTTTATTCTTGGATGTCCAGTGTCATTTGATCCCACCCAGATCTGCCTTTTGTTCTTAATTCCTCTTGTTTACAGTGAGTTTAATCTCTGTCATGCTTAGGGTTTAGTGGGACAAATCCACTCTCCCTGGGTCTGCCCATGTGACCACATCAGTTAGGTCCATGACAGGGGTTTTAAATGTGTCTATCTCTTGAAAGAACAGACAGTCTTCAAAGCTTTAAATCTTTCCCCATAAACGGTCTTTAAAGGACATGAGAGGCTGGAGTGATAAGGGACCACCCTGCTACAGGATAAACCAGGTTTTGAAATGGAAAATTAGTCCGTTTCTCTAGTCAGTGTGTGCCTGGGAACAGACTCGGGCCGATTTTATAGTCGCTTTGCACTTAAGAAAACACGAGAAACCCCATCCATATGGTTCACAGGTTAAAATGGGTCTTCCGGGCTCTTGAGTGCTTTGTCGGCGTCGTGCACATTTGTGTGTGTGTGTGTGTGTGTCTGTGTGTGTGTGTGTGTCTGGGGCCAGCAGAGCAGGTAGTGCGGAAACTGTCTAGGCCACTTGGGCTGAGTCACACAAGTAGAATCCCTGCCCACTCAAGGCTGCATCACTGCTGCTGATTCTCCTTTTCCCTCCAGAAACTGGTAGTTGGTTCATGGAACCAAGTTTAGAGTCCCCCCTATTGCCACTCGAGGGAGCCCAGCAAAGTGGTGCCAGGGACACGGGAGTCTTACGCACAGCTCATCACCCTCAACGCACGAGGAACTCCTTGGGTTCGCTGGCCCAAAAGCAAAGCTGTTTTCACATCAGTGACTTGAATTTAACTCAGCCAATCAAGAATTTTTGAATTGTGCTAGAATTTATATAACATAAATTTACCACTTTTAACCATTTTAAGTGTACTGTTCAATGGCATTAAATACATTGACATTGTTGTGCAACCATCACCACCATCACCTCCAGAACCCTTTCACCTTCCCAAACCGAAACACTGTCCCCATGAAATCCTAAGTCCCACCCCGCCTCCCCCAGTCCCCGGCACCCACCATCTACTGTCTGTCTCTATGAATTCAGCTGCTCTCGGGACCGCGTGTGAGTGGACTCGTGCTGTACTTGTCTTTTTGTGACTTGGCTTATTTCACTCAGCATAATAGCTTCAAGGTTCATTCATGTGGCATGTGACTGGGTTTTCTTCCTTTTCATGGCTGAATAATACTCCATTGCATGTATGGACCACATTTGTTTATCCATCATCCATCAATGGCCATCCATAGCTTGCTTTCACGTTTTGGCCATGGTGAATAATGCTGCATTGAACCTAGTTGTGCAAATATCTGTTTAAGTCCCTGCTTTCACTTCTCTTGGGTAAGTACCCAGACCTGGATCATATGATAATTCTATGTTAAAATTTGGGAGAGAATTTCCACACTGGCTGCACCATTTCACATTCCCACCAACAGTTCACGAGGGCTCCAGTTTCTGCACATTCTCGCCAACACTTGTTAGTTTCTGTTTTTCGTTTTTTGTGTGTGTATTTTTCTAAAATAATAGCCGTCCTAATGGGCAAGAAGTGATCCCTCATTGTAGTTTTGATTTGCATTTCCCTAATAATTAGTGATGTGAAGCATCTTTCTATGTGCTTGTTGTTTATTTGCGTTTTTTTTTTTTTTTCTTGAGAAACGTCCATTTAAGTCTTTTGCCCATTTTTGAATTGAGTTTGTTGTGGTTGAGTTGTGGGAGTTCTTTGTAGACTGGATATCAGCCTCTGATCACACGTGTGATTTGTGCGTATTTTCTCCCATCCCATGGGTTGCCTTGTCACTCTCTTAATACTGCCCTTTAATGATGACCCACTGAGTTTTAATAGCTGCTAGTCTCTGTGTGGAACTCAACAAACTATGGGGCAGGGTGTAATGAAAGAGCCACCTGGCCCCTGGCCATGCTCGGCGGGGAAGCGGAGAGATTTCAGTATGCGGTATCTGGCTTCTCGGGACACTGGCAGGAAATCGGTGCACAAATCCTGGAATGATTTAATAATCGTGTCTGTGGGCTGCCTCCCTTGCTGTGGTTCCCCCCGTAGAAGCCCAGTGCCCACCACCAGGCGCCTCTCCTAGCTCTGTCCGGTCAATGAACCCGTGGAGCAGTGTCACATGACTAAATGATGGCCCATGAAGTGAGCAGGCCCTGGAGGTCTGTGACCTTGTCTGTGCCTGACTGGCCATTAACCCCAGGGCTGCTTGGTGCTGCTTGCTCTCTGAGGCTATTTAATACTCACACAGGCACTGGAAGCCTTGCAGGTCAGGGGTCACACATGAAAGAACCCCTGTGGGGGGGAACTCATTGCGTTGTGTCATCCTTCCAGACACCTCCCGCCCTTCATGCCTTCCTTCTCCTGAGACCCCGACTCCTAAGGTTAACCGGCTGGCCTGGTCCTTCCCATCCCAGCCCTGGGCCTCTGTCCTGGGCAATGTGATGTGGAGCTTTGGGGTCAACTCTGCTGTCCACGCAGTTACTGCCCCCTCCCGCCCCCACAATGCCCAGCCCAGCTCTGAGATTCCGGGGGTGGGGGTGTTCTCTCTCCCTCTGTCTGGCTGGAGCTGGCACCAGGCGCTGAGCTGAGCATCTTGAATTCCGAATCCCCCCCTCCTTTTCAGCCCCCTCTGGGGGTGGGGTCTGCTGACAATACGAAAACGCCAGAGATTCCAGATTTGCATGTTAACAAAGAAATCTTTTCCCTCAGTTATGTACTGTGTTATGGAAAAATGGGCTTTGTCTCCTCACCCCCAGACCAGCGTAGGTTTCTCTCCTGTGAGGGCAGGGACAAGGCACAGGATGGACAGGCAATGACCACATGGTGGATGTGATGGCCGCCCAGTTCCTCTCACTGCTCCCTGCTTTGGAGGGGACCCTCACCTGCCTTTAGAGCCACATGACAGAGTCAGACCACCAACCCACAGGGAACAAGGAAGCCCCATCTTTTCCAGAAGTGTTTCTTCCTAACGGGAGCCCAGACGTGGTCCCAGCTCTGCACCCTCAGCTACGCAGGCTGCCCCCGCTCCCCCACCCCGGCCCCACCATCCTGACAGTCTTCCCATCTGGATGAGGCCCCTGGCCCTCTCTCTGCCTCCACTACTCCCTAGCATGAGGAATGGTTATGTGTTTTAAAGGAATTTTTTCATCCTGGAAGAGCCGACGCTCTGTTGCCTCTTCCAACAGAGCTGTAGAGGGAAGAGGCAGAAGGAGCAGCTTCCTGGAGAGGAAAGGCCTTGACGGGGCTCAGAGGACATGATGGGGGTGGGCGAGAGGTGCTGAGGGGCAGGAAAGGAGAAACAGATGGCAGGTGCGAATCCAGAAGTCCAGCCCGAGGGCTCAGACCTGGGCAGTCAGTAAGCGTTGGTGTCTCCATGACTTGCTGGGGTCCTTTCCTTGCCTGGGACCATGTGCCATGGGTGCAGGGGTCTTACTCATCCTGATACCCCCACACCGAGCACAGTGTCAAATGCAGAGAATGGGGGATTCAGGTTGGGGTGTAGGATGAAAAGGCGGGTGGGGGGCACAGTGGGAGGAGAAGCCTGGACGTGGAGGAAGTCGAGACGTGGACAGTGGGCCCTCGGCTGTCAGTGTGAATGGTCAGCGAGCCGCAGGCCCAGGCAGGTGCTCTGTCCCCGGACAAACAGAAGCAGACAAGGAGACCCAGGGACCTTTAGGATGCGGTGTCCTCCAGGTGACATGCGAGGCTCAGCGTGTGTAAGGTAAATTAGGGGTCACCGTGAGGTGTGTACGCTGAGCTAACTGAGGCATCGTCAGGGTTGCAAAGCTGCCTCTCCAAGGCCCTGAAGTAGGGGTGAGGTCACAAAGTCAGAGTCACTGTCCCGTCCTGTCCGGCTCCTGCTCTAGGAACCTGGACAAGCAGAAGCTGAAAAGGTGGGGCAGGAGAGATGCCCTTAGGCTGCGAGACACAAGCCCTGTGCTTCCGGGTGTGCTAAGCCCCAGGTGTGGCCCAGGCATGCTGAGCGGGACTGGGTGTGACAGGCCCCGAGAATGAGTCCCCACGGGGCAGGTCTGTGCAAGAGGAAGAATGCAGAAAATGCCTGTGCGCCTGGCTGGGGAAGAATTCCCGCCCGTGTCTGTAAATGCCCTGCCTGGGTCTGGAATTGTGGGTGTGGGGGAAGCTAGTTCTCTCGGTTGCCGGGAGGGACTGTTCCCTGTTCCTTGTCCATTCTGAGAAACACACTTTTGAGAACAAGTCAAATGGAGCCTGGGAAGACACTGTACGTGTGAGCTAGAAACATGGAGAACCTTCCACAGATTCTCCTCCCCAGGGGCCAGGATGTTTGACCAGCCAGGGGAGCATCTGTCTTCATCCAATCCTCAGGACTTTTGTTTCTCTCCTGGTTGGGTTCCCAGCCTAGTACATCCTTGTCAAGTTCTTTGAGCATATTGGATGACTCAGGTCGACTTTCCAGGGAGCCCCAGGCCCACCCAAGTGGAAACTGGTCCTGTCTGTGCCCTTTCCAGGGACAGCTCTGTCCTAGCTCCTGCTGTATGGGAGACAGACACCAGTGCGAGTTGCCTGGCACTCCCAGGACAAGCAGGACAGGTCCCAGAGAGCCAGCAGGGGCTCAGCCTCAGGAATAACGGCTGGGATTTGAGCACCTCTGAATGCTGTCTCAGGACAGTTGGTGTTCGACAGGACAAGGAAAACAAAGCCACTGAAGCTTCTGGATTTTTGTCTTAAAAGCTGTCACCTCTAAAGAGGCATGGGTTCTCTTAGATCCAAATTGAAAAATTCTGGAGAAGTTCACCAGCCGAGCTTGGGTTAAGTGCTGGTCCCCTCCTGAATCGACTGCCCCAGGAGACCAGCGCCCCGTCCCTCCAGACCCGTGGATGGGAGGTACAGGGAGGAAGTGTGTCACTAGACTCAGGGAGATGACCTGGGGCCCCTGGAGACGCCTAGTGTGATGAGGGACTGGACAGTCCCTTTCTTGCGTACAGAGAAGCCTTGGTGGCTATTGGAAGCCAGTTAAGGTGTTAAGGACGTGACAAGGTTAGTGTGAAGGAGAAAGTCACAGAAAGCAGCAACCCCGGCAGTGGACCTTCGGAAAGCATTTACGAGCTCCTGATGCTTTCTGGAGCTGCTTTGATGATTTTGAAATGGCTGCAGAGAAAATGCAGGGTCAGGGCTGCCAGCCCTTGGGCTGGGTTTTGTTTATTGCACTCAGTCTCCTCCACACTAACCACAGCCGTGCAGCACACTGGCAGAGCGGCCCCAGGAAGGCATGTGGGCACCATGTGCCAGCTAAAGATGGACAGGCTTCCGATGATGGGACGTGACAGTGCGTTTTCCTTCAAAGAATTCAGCGTCCTTCTCTGTGGGCTGCTCTCCATCACCTTTCCTCCAAACCACTCATTAGCTCTTTCTCTGAGCAAACGTCTTGTCACGCCAGCCCAGAGCCACACGCTCTGCAGCCACCCAGAGGGGAAGACGGTGAGGTGAGCACATCTGGACCCTTGATTGCTCTCCCTGGGTCGGGCTCCATGGGGGCCTTCGCTCGGCCACCATCCTTATGAAACAGAGCAGAGCAGAGACCATCCTGCTGAAACAGCTGTGGCGATGACCGTGTCCCCAACTCAGACTTTCCCTTTCTTGTGACATCAAAATCCATGGCTGTGCTTCATAAATCTGGAGTTTGATGGTGGCAGAGGAGGGAAAGTTGGTTCTAATTTATGGTTTTGCAACTTATGACGTTATGGATCTGTGTTCTGCTGTACCAACAAGTGAAAAGGGAGAACTCATTTCAATGTTTTTCTTATTATAGCTGAAATATATGCTCATTGAAGCTATTTGGAAAATACAGAAATGTGTAAATAAGAAAATTAAAATCACTTGTAAAATCACTGTTATTCACTGTTAACATTTTGATTCATTTTTCTCCAGGATTCCATCCTTCGTGCAATTTAGAGCAGCATTGGTAAAGTTGAAAGTGCGTATCTATTGTCTGATCTGGCGGAAATTCAGATTCTGATTCAGAAGGTTTGGCTCCTGCTTGTGTAGTGTTAGGTCATGCAGTGCTGCGGGTCTGTGAACCACACCTCTGAGTAGTGAGGGTCAAAGCTCAGGCTTGGGGTTTAAATGCTGCTTTTGTCAAGCAAAAGCGCTGGGAAGCAGATTGTTTAACCTCTGTGAGCCTCAGTTTTCTCATCTGTACAACGGGGATAGTACTGCCATGTAGAGATTTTATAAAGAATAAATGAGATAAAGTATGCCAGGATTCATCTGCTGCCTGGCACATAGCAAGTGCTCAATAACTTGTAACTGTGGTCCCTGAGAAAGAAGGTGCCTACTAAGAAAGGCTCCTGGTGACCCACTGAGCTCAAATTAAAAACAAACAAATGACAAAAAAACAGAGCCTAGCAGCCATTTCTACACAGGGCCCTCTCATGCAAACCACACTTCACGGAGAAGCCTGCATTGAACTGCCTGCCTGCACTGTGTTCCTGCCATCTGAACCAACGCTTGTAAAGGAGTTCCTGGAATCCTGTATCAGCCCATAGGACTGAGACTTTTCCCATCCCATCAGAGCTGCACAGGTACGTCCCCATCAGCATCTTGACCAACCAATCAGAGTGGCTCCATTCTGACCAACAGGGCAGTGCCTTTTGGACCAATCAAACTGCAAGGATTTGGAGCCCTCATCTGCATGAGAACAGACCAATCGGAGACCAGGTCTTATTTTATGATAATATAAAACCCGGTCTTTATAATAATGTAATATAATATAATTAATATAATATAATATAATACCTGGTCTTATATTAATTTTTACTCCAAAAGACGCATTAGAGCTGATTGTCCGTCTTATTTTCGGGGAAACACGGTAACTAAATTAAAATAAATAAATAATTTTCTAGAACATTGTAGTTTGTGTTTGCAGCTTAATATTCTGCTTGACATCGTATAGGGAGCGTTTTTCTAATGTTCAAAGTTCTCTGAAAACATAAGTTGGAATAGCTGTATTTTAATAGCTCCTACAGTGTTGGGGAACCATAATTTGTTTGAACATTCAAGATGTGGAAATAATTGTTTACTTGTGTATTTCTTATAATCCAATAAGATCGCATTAATGTAGCAGCTATTTTATGGAAGAGGGGAAGATTGAAAAAAAAAAAAAAGTGTGTTGTGCTTTCCTCTGCGGGTAAATGAGAGTTACAGAGCATTTTGAGAGAACAGCTGTAGCAATTTACAGACCTCAGGTCAGGAGTTTTTCTTTAAGTTCTGAGGGTTCCTGGCACCTGATGGGCTCTTGACAACAATGATAGAAATACTGGGGGTGCCAAAAAAATGCATACACGTGACTTGTATTCATATTTTGTTATCGGTATATATTGAGTATTACAATTTCAATACAGTTGTTTCCTTTCTTAAAATGTGTATACATTTTCTTTTTGGGCACCCTCTGTCGAGTTATATTACCAAAGGGGGAAGAAAACCCAAGATTTATAGATCTAACAACACTAAGTAAAATTAGGGATTTTCAGACAAAGAGGATATTTCATACCTTTCCTCCTAGTGATGAAGAAAATAACTATTGAAAAGAAACTGAGTGAACTTGGGAAGAATCTTGACATTTTAAGGAAGAATTTCCATCATTTTAGGACCCTTTTGTACCTGGAGATTTCACAGTCAGTAACCCATTTGCAAGGACATTTCATGAAATCTACGTTATCCCTTGAGAACGATGTTTGTCTGGAACCCTCTCTGACGTTTTATGAGGTTCTCTTCTTACTGGGATCAGGAAAGCCAGGTTTGACCTTGGTGTGTGCGTGACCCTGCACCCAGCGGGATGTCCATGTGGGGTCTGACCTGCAGAATGGCCGCTGAGATGAGCTGCACAGACCCTCACCTGGATGGAACAGGTTTCCTCAGACTAGGAGAGCTGCCCTTGACAGCAGCTTGGCCTACAGCTTAGGATACACATTGCTTCCTTTAGTATCTTTAAGGAGGATTCTGAAGTTTCATGAGTTTTATAGACTAAGTAACCAGGGAGTAGGAGACGGCTTGTGGCCTCACCTCATTTCCCTCAAAAGCGCGAGTGCAGCTGTGGCTGGCCCCTTGAAAATCTTTCTGCTGAGATTCGTATCTTGCAGATGTGAATTAATCATCACCAAAGACCTGTGGGGACCAGCCGTTAGCCCCACCAAATTCCCTTATTCTCTGGCTACTAGTTCTCCCCGCACAGAGACAACGCAAACAACATCTCACCATGGTAAACATCTGTCGTTTGCTGTTCGCCTTTGCATGTCTCCCCATCACCTGACCTCCACAGGTCTGATAAGTGCTCTAGAAATAATTACCTTTGGGTTACACCTCAGGCTGCCCCAGTAGAACCGCTCTGCTGGGTAACCTTCTGTTGGATTTGTCTAGAACACCCATACCTCAGAGGGAACCCAGAGAACCCTGGGTCATGCTTGCTTCTGTTGACACCGGCACACATTTCTCTCTAGATTCCTGTAAGGCTGACGACATTTTTGATTTTTTTCTTTTTTCTCTTACCTTCCAACTCGAGTGAGCCTCACAGAAAGAAGTTGTTTTTCAGCTCTTTAATTCCAGTAGACTCATTACATATGCATCTGCCTGATGCTTTTTAGTTTTTATCAGTAATCATTTTTACCCTGGGCAGTGTTGCCAGGACAAATATTATTTCATTGATTTTAACATCTGTTCACATGAAATCTGATATTCAAACTCACCCCATCCTGATGTCTGATAGCTAATGTGCCCTGAGGGGACAGTCACACCCATGTCTGTAACCAGCAGGAGTTGTTTTTCGTCTTTGTAGCCTGTGTGCCTTTCTTTGTTATTTTCTGAGGTAATGCCTGCTTGTTTTAACACATTCAAGTGACCCCAACATGGAGTCACAAGGGGATGGTTCTCTGCTCCTCTCGGCTCCTCCCCTCGCAGGTCCCTCCAGGGCGAGGTGTTCTGGAGGGCTTCTGCTCCCAGCAATCTTTGGCAGCTTTCCAGGACGGCACAAATTTGACATCTCTATTCTCGTAGAAGCAGAGCATGTTTCTTTGGTGGAGGTGACAACCAACAAACCACAGTCATGTTTCTCTGCATCTGAGGGAAGAACAGGCCAGGCCAAGGGACCTTGACTCAGGCCCACGTCGGTCCTGCTGCAGCAAAGTCACACGCCCGGGTCCTTCTCCAGGGTACCCCAGGGAGGGCCCCTCAGGGGTCGGAGAAGGGCGGGCTGCGTGCTTGAGAGAACATCCCAACAAAAGGGCCCTGGGAGGGTGGCTTTGTGGGGCAACGATCATTTCATACAGGTCACCATGTGTCCTGGGCAAGGAGAGTGATTTATAGGCATCATGACCCGGTCTTGTGACCTAGACATGAATGGACCCTTGTTCCGTGTTGTTACTGCTCCACTGGTCACCCCCCAATCCCAGTTCTGTGAGAAAGGATGGTGCTTGTGCCCATGGCAGGCCCGGAGACCTCGACGGAGCAAATCCCAGGGAGGAAGGAGCTGAGACACCAACACGTGGGGACATTTTGCTCCTAGACCTGTTGGCTATCCCTCCATGACAGAAGGACCCAGACTGACATAGCCTCAGGCTGGAAACGCGTGGTTTTTTTTTCCCATGGAGTGTTCATTCACTCAACCTGCGGAAGGTAGTTTTCTAAGAGGCCAGATTTTATGAGGCTTGGCTCAAGAGCGTCTTTAAAAATTATGAACGTGAGACTGTTACACCTAAAGAAACTGTTGGTCTTTGCCTCCCTCATGGAAGATACTGATCTGTGGCCTTATACACCATCTTCCTTTTTAGGAACTGCTCTGTCATCTGAACATGCCCCAAGGCTGCCACCCCCTAAGAACCCTTTTCTGGATTTACCCAGAGGTCTGTGTACTGAAAGGATACTGAGGCAAAGGGAAACGCTGAACACTTACCACATATACCTTTAAAGTTTGGGTTTTTAAAAACCTTTTCATTGTGGTAAAATACACATAACAGAAAATGTACCATCTTAATGATTTGTAAATGTTCGTTTTAGTAGTGTTAGCCACACTCACAGTGGTGTACACCCATCCCCATGGTCCCTTTCCAGAGCTTTTTCATCTTTCCAAATGGACACTCTGTCCCCATTCAACATCCCGTCCCCCTTCCCCTCCCCCAGCTCTGGGACCAGCATTCTACTTCCTGACTCTGTGCATTTGACTCCTCTAGGGACCTGATATAAGCGGAATCACGAAGTATTAATATTTTTGTGATTGGCTTACTGCACTCAAAATAATGGCCTCCAGGTGCATCCATGTTGCGGCACGTCTCAGATTCTCCTTCCTTTTTACGGCTGAATAATATGCCATCGTGTGCATGGACCACACTTCGCGTATCTGTTGATGGCACTGTGTTGCTTCCACTTTTTGGCCCCTGTGAGTCACACTGCTATGGACACGCGTGTACAATTGTCCGTTCAAGAGCCTGTCGATTCTTCGGGGTATATACCCAGAAGTGGAATCGCTGGATCGTATGATAATTCTGTTTTTACTATTTTGAAGACTTTCTGTTCTGCTTCCCTCAGCTCTGCACCATTTTGCATTTCCGCTGGCGCATGCTCAAGGGGTTCTCTTTCTCCACACACTCACCAACGCTTGTTCTCTGTTTTTTGATCACAGCCTTTCTCTAATGCTTCCTAATGCTGAGCATGTTTTCACATGCTTATCGGTAATGTACACATCTTCTCAAGAGAAATACCTGTTCCAGTCCTTTGACTATGTTTGATCAGGTGGCTTGTTTCTTTGTTGTTGATTTGTAAGAGTTCTTTATATATTCTGAATATTAATGCTTATCAAATATATAACTTGCAAGTTTTTCCCCCATTGTGTCCTTTGATGCACAGAGGTTTTTAATTTTGAGGTAGTCCAATTGATCTATTCTTTTGTTAACTATCATACATTTTTAGGAAAAATAACAAAAAACTTTTTTGGTCAAAATATGAAAGGGCCACACAGAAATGAGAAAGCACCTCATGGTGATGGATTTCCCAGGACCTCCAGAGGTTGCTGTGGTAACTGAGAAATTGCTTGATGGTGTGTGAGGGGAACGCGTGTCCGCCTGACTCTGGGCGGATGACTGGCCTTCAGCTAACATACATTTCTGTCACACCACGAATTCCACAGGGCTCAGCAATCACAATAGCCCTGAGCTCAGCTGTGGAAACTTACAGGAGCAAATGCCATCTTGTTTCAAAACCACAGCCCCCTGGCCCATGAGAGAACATGTTGGGTACCGTCTGCACACAACTGTGCACACCACACACGCACTCACACACACAGGCACATGCAGATGTAGGTTATCTTCTAATCTTCATTTCTTCTTTTGATGTAAACAGCACCAGTTATCCCTGGCCTTAATTATCATTGGATTTTTGAAACCTTTATGTTCTACACTGTTTATATTATGTTTCTATCAAAACAGAAGTTCTATCCGAGACTGGGGTTCTAATTCCAAAATTAGAATTTTCGTAAGCATTCTGAGACTTAACTCTTTTTCTATTTGCACCATAGGAAAAAACAACAAAACAAACAAACAAACAAACAAACAAAAAACAGTCCTCATAGAAACACTGAAAGCTCAGGTTTGTCTTGGCCAGTGTTTTCTTTCTCTGTCCTCCCTCCATTCATGCTCTTTCTCTTCCTACAGCCTCAGCCACGTGTCATTGTTCAAATCTGAGTCTCCGTCTTGGACGTCTCTCAGGCTGCACCCAGAATTTGATGTGGCTTAAATGGCTAACGGGCCTGGCTGGTCCACAGACATCTCAGCCTAGCATCACAGAGTGAACTTAGCATCCTTCCATCCATCCTGTATCTTTCTCTGCCACTGATTCATATTTGTGTAGGTGGCACAATCTGCCTCTGGGGACTTCACTTGTGTTTGTTCTCCAGAGCCTAAAAGCTGCCACTTCTGGAAAGCTGCCTTTTCTAGAAAATTCCTTGCATCTTTTCCCCCTTTCACCACCACTCCCATTGCCTTAACCCAGTTTGCGGCCTCTTTCTGAGAGGATGATCATTTTTCCCCCTGCCTATGGTTTCTATCCCTCCCCTGCCTCCTGCACCATCATCTACACCAACGACAACTTTTGAAGCCCTGGTTTTATCGCTCAATTGATTAAAATGCCCAGGTTTTGTTTTGTTTCGTTTTAATCACTTCCCAAGCGAGGCCCAAACCCCTTGGCTTGGTTATCAGTGCTCTCCTCACCCGAAAAAAACAAAGGCTGTAAAACACCCCACTCCCCTCACAGGTCGCTGTGAAAAAGAGCTGAGGTGATGTGATAATGAAGTAAAAACCTGAATCAAAACGAGCAAGTCCATCGGACGCAGGGAGGGCCGGTCCCCAGCCCACAACACTGAGCTCGGCTCAACCTGTTTTTTTGTGAGATAGGAAATGACTTTTCAGCTAATTTCAAACTAATTAGAAAACAAAAACGGAAAGGTCGTGGGCGAGCACGTGAGGTGACCACAGCTGTGTTTTAGTAAATTCAGGGCTCAGGAGGATGGGAGGGGAAAGACCAGGGCTCTTCAAGTTAAGCCGCAAATGCAATTTAGCCAGAACCACAGTGGGTAGCAAAGGCAGTGATCTGTTCGGTCAAGGTTTTGTTCTACCTTCATCCTTTGACAGAGTGCTGTTAGAAACCATATGCCAAGAAGTTATTCTCTGTAGAGCAGGGGTACAGATTTTGTCTACTTAGCAAAATAGGAGACTGAACTGAGTGCTGCTGGGGTAATTGCTCTGAAAGGAAGGAATGATGCAATGTTTTTAATAGTTTAACCAGATTTCCTACTCTTGCTCTTTCTGTTTGATCAGTTCGCATACATACTTCAAAACACTGAGTTGTGAGAAAGCTGAGCCGTTCTCATGTTCACCAAGGAATGCAGCCCTTATTCGTTCTTGTGTTAAAACAAACACGGAGTGCATGGGCTGCCATAGAAATACCAAGCAGAAGGAACTGTTTACGGGGCAGTAACATTTCTCTCATTTCCCATGTCTCTTCCATTATTTCATCGTTTTCAAGGAGCTCCAAAGCAATTGTTTCCTGGAATCCATGTAGCTTTTGGATTCCGGGTACAAATGTGTTTTTTTCACCACGGAAGAGGCAACTGGTCAGGAGCTGAAATCATTGCCGGGAAGGACAAGTCCCAAAGAAACAGGGGTACTATGCACATGCCTTTTGTAACTGATGTAATTGACTTGTAAAGTGATGTGATTAAAAACATTGGGAAGTTTTGCGGTGACCCATGCCTTATACCACACAGTTGATATCCATGGATATTTGGCCTCAGGTATCATTGACAGATCTTTTGACCCTGTCATTCTGACAGCCATGCTGTCAGAGCCATAGTTTCCACTGACAGGTCTGGCCAGTGGGATCCAGAGTTTCCAGATAATATCTACCTCATCCATCCATTCACACAGTCACTCAACAAATATATCCTGAACATTTATTACGGACAAAGCACCAACAAATGGTGATTTTTCTTGCAGGAACGCGTGCTAATTAAGTCCAGGGTCAAACGCAACTGCTTGGCAAAAGTTATTGGCACTCTTTGTTCTGAAGAACAGACCATGTGCTTGGGAATTAGAAGGACTGGGGCTAAAATCTGCCTGCACACCCTGCCGAGAGTGTGGGGGTATTAGCCCTCACTTGTGGGCGTCAGCAGTCCGACTTTCAGCCTGGGGATTGTACAATTTGCTTCTTTACGAGATGGAGTTGACATGTGTGAGGGGGTTTCTGAGGACCATTCTGCGTCCACAGATCTTTGTCTGTCATCTGCCAAGAGGGTTTCCAGAAGGAGAACAAATGACAAATGAGCACAGGGGCTAATCTTTTAATTTAACACTGTTTGTTAGTTAAGTTTGACTAGCTAGAAACACATGTCCTGGGTGAATTTAAAGGAGGAAAAAGGCAGCATCCCCCCTCCAAAGGCACGGAGAGTCCGGAGTAGACAAACACGATCCCTGGAAGACACACCGCATCTAGTGCCGAGCAGTTCGTCCTTGGGGACACCTAGCACGGTGTCCTTGTGCAGTTTGGAACCCAACTAAGCAAGATGCCTGTCCCTGCTGCCCGCGCTATGTTCTCCTCCCATGGTGCTGCCAGGACCGTCTAGCACCTTTGTGGGTAACGAGGCCTCCAGAGTTAGCACGTCACGGTGCTGGCTGCGCCTTGCTTTCTCTGCTAAGAGCTACAGGCAGCAGATTCCTGAGGATATTCCGTCTGGATAGAAGCCATCAACAACCCAAAGAATCTTCACACTGGGCAGGGCGATCGGGACCACCGAGTCCCACCCCCTCTTACTGTGAACCACGCCGGCCGGGATGGGAAACATGGACAAGGCAGTCCCCACCCCTTCTTCAGGGAAGCAACGATTACAGATGCACCTTCCGCACTCGGAATATTCCCTTGATTCCTCTCTTTGGCTCACCTCTCACACCTTATCCCCACACAGAAAACTCTGTTGTCTCCAGTGGAACTCACTCTGACCCAGCCAGATTTTCCTCTCCACCACTCCCACCCCAGTCCAACCACCCCTTCGCTCCCTGCCCGTGCAGTTTCCTAACTCCCCTCCCAGTGTCCGCTGTGTCCTTGTAAGTCATTATCCCACAGTAACCAGCATGGATTTTCACTGTAAATCATGTCACACCACCCCCCTGAGCAGAGTCTGGCTCTGGTGCCCCATTTCACGTGGCCTTACATGACCTGGTCCCTGCCCCCCTCTCACTCCTGTTCATGCTATTTTTTCTCTTTGGAATATGCCAAGATTACGTTTATCTCTGAAAATTTGCATTGTTTCCATTTTCTGGATGTTTTTCTGCTCCCTTCCCAGATGTTTGTGAGGCTGGTTCCTTCTTCTCGTGGACTCTTGGCTCACCTCCTACAAGCAGCCTCTCCTGAACATCCAGTCTCGAAGAGCCATTCCCCACTACCCCACAAAGGCTGAATCATATCACCTGGTATTATTCCCTTTATAGCAATGATCACTAATTGATTATGTTTTGTTCATATATTTGTTTCCTTGTTTATTTTCTTCCACTTGTTTCTCTTGTTCACGTCTATATCCCCTGCAGCTCTGTATTCTCAAGTGGTGGGTATTCAACTACCACTGGCTGAGTGTATTAATTTCCTACGGATGATGTAACAAATTACCACCAACTTAGTGGCTTAAAGGCAACCAAAATTTATTCTCTTACAGTTCTGGAGCTCCACAGTCTAAAATAGGATGGCAGGGCTGTGTTCCTTCTGGAGACTCTTATTGATAATCTTTTCCGCTTGTAGAGGCTGCCTACATTCCTCGATTCACGGCCCCATCCGAACATCACTTCAGCCTCTGCTTCTGTCCTCATGTTGCCTTCTCTGACTCTGACCCTCCTACTTCCCTCTGATAAGAACCTTTGTAATTATATTGAACCCATCCAAATAACCCAGGATCATTTCTCTGTCTTAAGGTCCGTAACTTAATCGCACCTACAAAGTGCCTTTTGCCATGTGAGGCCACATACTGTTAGGTTTTAGGGATTAAGACGTGGAGATCTTTGGAGTTCATGATTCTGTCTACCACACTAAAGAAAGAATGAAATGTATGAGTGTGGGGGTTTTAAAATTTGTCCCGATGTTGACACTCCTCCTTTGAAGAGATGGAGCTTAATTCTTTTTCCTTTAGTTGTAAGGCAGATTTAACAAATGGGAGATGAAGGAAGAGATGGTTTGTAACTTCCTGGAGACTAGGTCTAAACTTCCCGGAGACTAGGTCGAAACTTTCCGGAGACTAGGTCTAAACTTTGAGACTAGGTCATAAAAGGCATTGCGACCTCTTCC
This sequence comes from Rhinolophus sinicus, assembly GCF_057876585.1. NCBI lineage: Eukaryota > Metazoa > Chordata > Mammalia > Chiroptera > Rhinolophidae > Rhinolophus > Rhinolophus sinicus. The sequence goes on from NC_142517.1 coordinate 210,274,408, forward strand.
TCGCTCTCTCTCTAGGTCACTGGCTCTGGGAGAAGCCAGCTGTCATGTTGGAAGGACCCTCAAGCAGCCCTGTGGAGAGGCCTGTGTGATAAAGAACTGAGGCCTCCTGCCAACAGCCATGTGAGTGAGCCATCTTGGGAGTGACCCTCAGCCCCAGTCAAGCCCTTAGACGACTGTAGCCCCAGCTGACACCTTGATTGGAACCTCACCTCATGCGAGACCCTGACCCAGAAGCACCCAGCTGATCCACTGCCAAATTCCTGACCCACAGAAACTCTCACATAATAAATATGCTTATTGTTTTAAGCCATACAGTTTTGGGGTAATTTGCTGTATAGCAATAGATAACTATGACAATAAGCTATTTTAGAATCCTCTAAACAAAAGAAAGCACATTATTTTTTGCTTTGATAGTCTTTGAAACTCTCTTATCCAATCAGGGTCCCACCCCACCCCACAGGAGAAAATGAGTAAATTCTGGTCCCACTGACCACACCCTTGGCATTATGGTCTCTTTAGAATCTTCTTCAGTTACCATGGAGCTCCAACACAACACATATAAGTGAATCTGACTCACAGAACAAGCCAGACAATATAGTTTCAAGTACAGTTTCATTAGTCAGTTCAGTTCTGTCTTCTAGGTGTGTCACTTTCACATTTTCTTTCAAATTCCATTTCTCTTCTCTCCTTTGGCTGCTGTTCCTCACGAGTACTGTCCAAAGGTTCTTGGCTACCACCCAGCCTAAGTGTTCCATCTCACTATTTCCTTGACCTCTTTGTCTTAAGATCATTCACAGAGTCGCTCAATGCTCCTCTGGATCCCTCCAGTCTTCAAGATCCTCCTACCCATTTGTCCCCTCACACGGAGGACCCAGATAACATAGCTGGCTGACCACCCGGAAAAGGCCACCTTGCCTGATTCCTGCCTGGGCTCTCACTGCTGTTCACATAGGCTAGATGTTTGTATCAGTCAGGATCTGATAAACTCCGCTACAGTAACAACCAAGCCCAAAATGTCAGTGGACTTGAAAACTTTGTTTTTATTTGTTTGTTTCCCTCCCCACTCATGCTACATGCACATGATTACTTGGTTGGGAACATGGGCTGACCGCTATCCCGTGGACCCAGGCTGAGGGAGCCTCCATCTCTATATTTCCACGATTGGCAAGGCAGAAGAAAAGGGAATGTGTTGAAATAACACATTTGCTTTTAAAGCTTCTCCCTGGAAGTGATATGTGCCCCCTCTGATCATATTTGCCAAAGCAAGCCACATGGCCACAGCTAACTTCAAAGGGGACGGAGAAATGCAATCTTAATAAGTGCCTGGAAAATCAAGAATTGGAGATATTTGATGAGTATCAGCGATATCTGCCGCAACGCCTTTGGTCCTTGGCCTGCCTGAGCCCTTTCTAAGCTCTCCCTTTCTGCAGACAATCAGATAAGATTCTTTTCATTGCAACAGACAAAAATATAACTCAAGTTGGCCTAAGGAAAAAAAAAAATTATTGGCTAATATGCATGAAAGTTCAGAGGGAGCAAATCTAGTTTCAGGGGATACTAGTTCCATATAGTCAGGCAATGTTGTCAGCAGCTGGTGGTCGAACTCTTGGTTCTGCTTTCATGTGTGTTGGTTTCATTCTCAGATAGAGTCTCCCAAAGATGGAAGCCTCCAGGCTTGCAACAGGCAGACAGGCTCTTTCCCAGGAATTTCCGCAAAAGTTCCAGGGCTGGGGCTCAAGTTGGCTGCCTGGTTTGGGTCATGTTCTGTAGATCCCAAATTAATAAGTGTGGCTGGGTAGTTGTGACATCTCATGGGCCAGGACCATTTCAGAGCCTTTGCCCTAGAGCCAGAGGTGGGTCAGCCTTGCGTGATCTATCTGGTCTGAGGGTGGACAAGGGATAGTCCCAGAAAAGAAGTCAATATCATACAACCTAAAGAGGGGGAATTGGTGTGGGGCAGATGGAAACATCAGACATGCTCCCCAGATATTGTTCATGTGTTTATTCTATTTCCCAGGCCACAAATAGTTCATATGGGCCCTCTCTCTCCCACTAGCCCTATTGCTGTGGCCTCCTCTCCGCCGGAACCCAGTTCTAATTTGCTCTGGGTTGTCCTTGGTGGCAATCAGAGAAGCAAAATGGCCCCAACTCATCGTGTCCTGGACAGCAAGGATGAAGCTAAGAACGTGAGGGTGATTTTTCTGCGTTGAGACCCAGGCATCACACCTTCTCAGGGCATCAGGAGGAACGAGATTTAAATATGAGCCCCAAGGCTTTTAGGAAGCCAAATTTAAGAAGATTTTTACAAAAAAAAACCTCATGCCCCCTTCCCCCTTTCCCCACCCAGCATTGCAGATGGGGACAGAATTCTATTTTGAACAACTGGAAAAATTATCCAGATAATTAGGATGGAGTGTTGCCTAGTGTTAAGCAACTACACCTGCGTGGTAGTTATTTCTCTAAAGCTTATAGTCCATGTGAAAACTCTTACGTAACATTTCCTACAACAAGAGGAAGATGAAATGTCTCCTTCAACCACAAACCTAGAGCTGCATCCATGGCAAGAATTTAGAACTGACTTTCAAGTAGATGGTTTATAACTCTCCAGAGAGAGAGGTGATCATTAAAGCCAGTGGGAGTTCATAAGGGCCAATCACGCGAGATTAGTTTCATTTCCTTATTTTGACAGGGAAATTGGACTTACAGAGCTGAGGCCATCTGTGGACATAATATGTCAGGATCGGAACAAAACTGTTGGAAAAATTTCCCCTGATGTCCTTTGGAAGTATAAGCTGGGGGATCATGCTGGACTGGTAAGGGATGAATGGCTATCCAAAAATGGGGCTGATTGTTTTCAAACTGGTGGGCAGCACCCAGCTTTCCACAGGGCTCTACCATTATCCTGAATTGTGAAACATTTCTGTCCATAATTTAGATGACCTTAATGGCACACTGGGCATTATTATTAATAATATGAATGGAAATAGTGACAACAGCCACCACAACAGCTGCTAGCAGCTCTTGAGTGCTTGCTGGGTCCCAGGCACTGTGCCCAAGGCTTTACGTGGATTGCTCCACGAATGCCCATAATCCAGTGAGACGGTTATATTCCCATTTTACCGAGGAAACAAAGGCTGCACTGGGCGAGAAGTAATTTGGGAAAAGACAGCTTAGCCCATCTAACCCTAAGCACTTTACATGTCCATGCTCAAGGTGGGGTGGGGGTGGGGTTGGTATTCTGGGGGGACAATTAATTTTGTTTCATATCCAAGAGGTTCCATCTAAGGAAGTGTCCTCAGCAGCGGCAGTTTCACTGCGGAAGCTCTGCTCGCAGCAGCCTTCCCTTGCGGGCTACCATCTTGATCCTGGGAAGAGTCTGCCTGGTTTTCACATGGCCCTAACCACACACTAAGGTTGGGGGGGGGGGAGTGGGAGTGATGATCCAGGCCTTGGGACAGGGGCTGGGCAAGTGATAAGCAAGTGTCAGGGTCCCTTACAAGAGATGAGACTCAGGGCAGCACCCCATCCCAGCAAGGGCACTGAGTGCAGGCAGAGCAGTCCTGGGGACACGCGTGGAGAAGCCCAAGTGGAAAGTGGGCACTGGGACCCCCACCATGGGAGGACACCTATGGACGCCATTGTGCAAGGAGGCAGCCGTGGGGGGCCCAGGAAGACTGAAAACAGTATGGGAGCAGATGGCATCACCCAGGCCAACGCTGAGATGCAAGTTTGGCTCTGATGGGCATGGTAACCAAAGCAAACACAGAAACATGAAACTGCTATCAGATTTCCACATTCGTGAAGAGAAAACAAATGAGGCCCTCAGGGAAGTAAATTTTCTCCCGGGGTGTGCGTGTGTGCGTGTGCGTGTGTAATGCCGTTTCTCACCTCGGGCTTCTCAGGGACGTGCTGCACGGTGCTCTCAATAGCTCAACTCAAGGCTTTTTTTTTTTTTTTTTTTTTTTATGCCATCACTACATATATGTGGAGAGTGTGATGGCAAAGTGCAACTCCGTGACAGAGGAGGGAACAAGAAAATACAGACTATCTGTGGAAAATTCTAGAACCCGTGACGGACCTAATGGACTCCATGTACGTCAAACTTTTCTCAGTGGGAGCTTGGGTAAGAATTGCTTTGCAGATGGATGATGCCTTTGGAAAGTGTACCAAACCTGGGTCTTTTGTGTTATTGGTTGAGGTCACACTCAGGTACCTCAGAGAGCTTGTTAGTGGTCACATTGCATGTCTGTTTTGGGGAACTGGGAACCCAAACCCAAAGTCTCCACTGGAAGTAAGCTGAAGGGGATTAGGAACACATTAAGAAACAAAGGGTTCCCCAAAGTTCTATGTATTCCATATACAACACTGGAGAAATTATTCTAGTTGGGAATTTTTTTTTTTTGTGGTAAAAGAATTGTGGCCAAAAGGAAAAAAAAAAAATCTTAGTAACATTCCCATGGAGCATCAGTTTTGATTCCATATACTTTCTCAGTGAAACCAGCAAGAATAAATTACTGCAGGATGTACCCGTAAATAGCCCCGTGTCACCACATTTCTGGGAGCACATCTGCTGGAATGAGGCCTTTAGCTTGAGATGAGCTGATATCTCACTGTAATCTCTGGCAATAATGAACCAGCAGGACTGGTTTGCACACTGAGATTATTCGTGGCTCGGACAGTAAAACCATGTGGGCCCACGGAAGAGAAACTTGGCCTAAGCTTTCCCAGTGAGCAGGGCTGGCCGCCAGCGCTACTAAAAGCCATTTCAATTGTAAAGGTGGAGGGCGGCACCCAAATCCTGTTTTATTCCATTTGGAACTGCTGTTTGATTTGCCAAGAGAGCCACTCAGTGGTGTTTAAATTCCAACCCCAAGGAAGCAGAAATCCTGGAACCCACTGGGACGCACCCTGCTTATCCTGCAGCCCCGTCAGGTCGCCGGTTAAAGGCTGGGGACAGGTTGCCGAGCAATGAGCACGTTATTGTCTATTAGGAATCCTTTAACAGGGGTTAATGAGTACAGCCAGGCTGAGTTAGAAATTCCTGAGTAAGACAGCCTCATCGAAGACCCTGCAGTCTCCACAGCTGGTCTTGTTGTTTCACCTGGTTGTCTTTGGAGCCAATCTTTGCTCAAAGCATTAATTACCTTGTGTAACATTCACCCCACAGTAGTTTTTAATAGTTATTCTTTATTCATTCGCCTTCTTCCTCTCATGTTTCCTTGAAAAACAATGAACAATCTTGGTCTTTTCATAGAGAATAATTGGCCATGATTTTGGAAGAAAGCAGGTTTTGTGCCACATTTAGAAGCTCACGTGACTCTTATCAGGCCTGGGTTGGGGCAGCTGCATGTGCTACAAGGATTATCTAGAAGCTGAATTTGCATGTCTAGCTGAGGGTACCCCCGGGATGCCTGCAGCTCATTTTGAATAATACTCCTACTTGCTACAGACTGAGTCCTACCCAAGTTCCCTCCACCACCACAGGCTGGACCTTGGCAAAGCAGTCACTGCGTGCTCCACCCAGCGTGCCTGTCCTCGGGACCTGGGATGAGGTGGAAGGAATGGTATGGGTGGCTAGTCGTTTGTGTGGGGAGCACAGAACAGCTCTGCCTGCGTGCATCAGGTCTCGTTCTTATAATGACCCTGCAGGCTGGGTTATGAGCTGACTGTGACCCTCACAGGCACATGTTGGAGTCTCAAACCCCAGAGCCTCAGAAGGTGAACTTATTTGGAAATAGGGTGTCATGCGGGAGACCCTGCTTGCTGCACCATTTGTCGTGTGGGGCTGTCTCTGGTCCCGCTCCCCACATAAGAACGCAGGATATGGTGAGGCCAAAAAGGAACACCCACGGAGCCATAGATAGGGGAGTCACACCACTATATTCTCACTGATGGCTGGGTTGCAGACACAGGAGGCAGGAGCCACACTATCCTCAACCTGCCGTCCACTTCTCTGCCAACTAACCTCACTTGCTAATTGCAATCCGCTCTTGCTAGCTCAGCCACCAGCTTCTTGCTAGCCCCCATTTTTGCCAGCATAGCCATAGCAGTTATATTAGTTGCCAATGGCTCACTGGTTACAGCTGACGGCCAACTAGCCACAGCTGATGGCCATCCAATCACAGTTGATGGCCATTTACTACCTGAGCCAGCACCTTTCCATGTGAGGCTGAGAGCCTGGAAACGGCACTCCTGGCTCTGTCCCCACATAGAGTCTTTACAGAGATAATAATCAAGTTCAAGTGACATCATTAGGGTGGGCCCTAATTCCATATGACGGGTGTCCTTAGAAAAAGGGGGAATTTGGACACAGAGACAGACACGCACAGAGGCAGGACTGTGTGAAAAGCTAACGGGAGAATGCCAGGTAACGATTGGAGTGATGCTGCCACAAGCCAAGGAATGGTAGGGGTGACGATTCCTTCCAGCAGCTGGAAGAGGCCAGGAAGGATGTTTCCTTTACAGATTTCAGGGGGAGTGAGGCCCTGCCAAGACCTTAATTTTGGACTTCCAGCCTCCAGAACTGTGAGATGATAACTTCTGTTGTTCTATGCTACCTACTTTGTGGTATTTTGTCACAGCAGCCACAAGACACTCATACACTAAGCAATACTATTATTTCCATGTTATAGTGGGAGAAACTGAGGGAAGAAATGCCTCGAAGCTCATATGGCTGGTACTGAGGAATGTATGCAAGTATAAAGTTATCTTTTGAGTTTCTTGGTGCCATCCTTCCTGGGGACAGGGATGGTGTCTACTGCGGAGCCGTGCCGATACCAGCAGGCCTGCTTTTGGAGGCTGGTGGTCATCAACGTGGCTGACATTCCATGTGCCTTGCTCTGCGGCCCACAAGCTGCCTTCTATCTTCAGGTTTCACCGCTTAGTTTGTGCACAAACTCATACTGTGAACAGGTAGAACGGACACGATTATAAGTGACGAAATCCCCCCCCCCCAGTGATTCTGGCCCCTGAGATCAACCGAGGTACAAGAAATTGATGCACGTAACACCCACCTTGGAGGACTTGGCAAGAGCCGGTGGGTGTGGAACCTAGAGACAGAGGAAGACCCCTGAGCAGAGCAGAGGGAATATGTCAGCCAGATGGGCTGCAGGAATCGGAAGGTGGCATCTCAGCACCTGCTCTGAGTACAAGATTTGCAAAAGCAGGGCGACATGTCAGCACCATTCCTGCTTAGCGCCCAGAAAAGTCTGGGTTTGGGTCCTCATGAAAGCCCGCATTCCAGAGAGCATGGAGGGCACCGCGGAAGAGCTTGGGGATGCAGGAGGCCGCGGGACGTGCTTCGGCCCCGCATTGCGTTTCCCATAGTTCCTTGATCACAGCAAACATCTGCATAAAGCAGGCACTCTTAATCCGTATTCAGTAATTGTAACCATAGATCACAGACATCCAGTCGCATGGCACACAAGATAAGAGATGAAGAAACTGCTTTATGCATGCAAATCAAAACCGCTAGTATTCCTGAATGTAATGATGGGAGAAAAAAAATGTGAGTTTCCAGATGTGTTAGAGAGAGATTTTCAAGACGTACAGTCACTCCATAACACATTCTGATGAATTTTTCAGAGATGAAATATGCGTTTGATTAAAGAAGGTTTTCCCCCCCTTTTTGATAAGTCCTGTGTGCACTGGGGTCCTCATTTAGTTGTGATGTCGTTTGCAAAATGAAAGGGTAAAAGCTTCACTTTGATTTATGATCATGGTTATTAATTTCTGATGCAGCTTTTTGGTTTGGATTATTTGGGGGTGGAGGGATTTGGCAATGTATACGGGAAGCCTGGGAGATTTAATGGCATAAACATCACAGTCGAGGTTTAGCTGTAAATAACGAAACTTCTAAAAAGAAGTATTAAATCCCACATTAGTAGCAGGGACAGGAAGAAAGTTAAAAAAGGAAAAACTAAGTTGACACAGACTAGAGACACGTTTTTTTGTTTTCCGTAAGACCTGTGCTAGCAAGCCCATGTCACTGGTACCAGGTTTCTGGTGCCATCAGCAAGCTGAGGGCAACCCTGTGGCTAATTTTGCTAATGACCAGGATTCATGGGATATAACCTTGATGGGTTACTTTCTATAACCTTTTATAAAAATGCACCATCATGGACTGGCTGTGTCAAAATTCCAACTGTGGGTGCATGCTGAAATCATAACATTTTTAGGCTGAATGTATCAGGTAATGCCGTTTTCGTGGCTTGGGCAAGCAGTTTCAAGGTGGAATGAGAATGTCAAGCCACCCTGGCCTGTGGGTGTTCAGACCTGGGGGACGTCAAAGGTTGGGGGACTCTGGGTCCTGATGCAGCACAGGGCAGGGCCAGCTGTCCGCTCACAAGGTCCACTCTTCTCAGGATGGTTCTGGCTACTGTCCATGCCATGGGGTTTACCCAGCCCAGGGTCTCCGGGCAGAACTTGGGATGGAGTTGGGCTTCCAAAGAAGGTCCACTAGAGCTCCCAACATGCTCGGAGAACAGGTCTAATCTCCAGGGATGGGTTCGACTGGGGGTATATGGGGATATGCTTAATAAACAGGATCCAGAACCTAGAGTGAGACCCAGGCTTAGTCAGGTGGGGAGGGGCTGGGGGAGGCGAGGGAGAGAAGGCTGACAGGTTTGCGTGCTCTGCTGGCCTCATTCAGGATGTAAGATTTCCACAAACCACAGGGGCTGAGGGGGCTCCGAGAGTGAGAGGAGAGACCTATACCTGTGCATATGTACGTACACAGGACCATGTCCCCTCTCCCACAGGGGTTTATGGAAATGCCAGTAGTGCTGTCAGCAGACAAATTGCAGGGGCTGGGGCATGCAAATCACAAACTGTCAAATCTGCTGACGTCTCCATGCCATGAACCCAGACAGAGCCCCACTGTTAGCTTCACCCATCTTCTAAGTTCACTCTCCCAGGGCTGAATGGGGAACAAACTCCCAGGGCCCTTCTCAGGGCCTCCCGGGAGCCGGGTGGCTGCTCTTCCCCTGCCTGGTACTCAGCACTGACCAGCTGGAGAATTTTGCCCCCTCTGCTCAGCCAGAAAGGAAAAGCACCCCTGCCTGGTGTTGTTTATCTGAGATTTTCCAGAAGACCACAGTGTGGGATTGTCTTATATCGGGACTGGGGGGAAGGGAACATGAGGCCATCACAGCCTGAGGAGCTCCAGAAAACTCTGTCCAGGGTGTACGTGGGGAGAGAGGTCGGAGAACGCAGGGCTGCTTTGAACGAGCTGAGAAAACGCACAGAAGAACCTCCAGGAGTGAGCCCAACCAGGAGGTGACGTGCACAGCTGCTCAGGGCTCATTGTTACCCACTGACTCTTGTCTGAGGGCTGAGCAGTAAGTGCAGAGCCCTCTCCGGCTTGTCTCCGGCCGGCTCTACGGCACCATCCTGAGCCTGCTGAGTAACCCGTGCTTGGTTGACCCACCTGACAGGTGAGGTCCTGGTCTGCGGTTCTCCCAGCAAAGTTGGCCAAGTCAAGCCCATAAAAGTACCTCTGTCAAGCCGAGGAACAGATCTGTTTCCTCTGAAATGTTAATATGGACTTGATCTTCAAATAAGAAAGAAAAATTTAGGAGCAAGGAAATAAACTTTCAACCACTTCAAGCAACTAATCATAAAATTACAGTCTATTCTTCCCCCAAACCCCACCTAAATAAATTAAATTGCATGAAACAACTGGCGACAACTATCATTTAGGCAAATCTGATCTTTAATGAATTTTTCAAATGAACAGATGAGTCATAGCAATCATAATTCCTTCAAAATCGTCAAACTTGAGTACATTGGCCGAAAAGCTAAAGCTATTGACTTTCAACCGTTTTGTACGAAGACATGAGAAAACAAATGCATTTAGGGGATTGTTTGGTTTTGTTTTAACTCAGAGGCATATTTAGTGTCTTTGTAGTAATTAAGATTTGTAGTAATTAAGATTTTAGAAATCTGAGTCCTTCAAAATGTTTTGTTGGAAATACAGGGAAGGGGTCATCGTTAACAAGTGCGATGAAACAGAATTACGTGTTCCTTGGGAACGCTCCTTCCCCAAGCTCTCTCACGCCATTGTAAAGCCTCGAGGAATGTCTTCTGGATGATTCCCCAACACGAGCTCACACAAGGCAAGCTGGACAAGCCACGAGTGCAGAGGGAAGTTTCAGGAAAGGTTAACAGTGGCAAGGACATGGCTGCAGATTAGCAGAGCTTGAGCGCGGCTGGCCCTGCGCTGGCCTCGGGTCCTCAGCGGTGCTTCTGGCCATGCTTCCCTGACCGCATGCGCTGCGCTGCACGGGAGCCTGGAGAAAATTCCGTGCTCTGGGTCCCAGCATCTCTGCTCTGTAACTGCCTCTCACATCCATGTTCATGGACAATTGAGCAGAGGCAAGGACAGAAAGAGCAGCTGCTGTTTGCGTTGAGCTCCATTCTGCAGGGTCGTGATGCTAGTCCACTGGAATCATGAGGTGCTGGTGCCATTGCTCCGACCTACTGTCCGTTCATCTGTGCCTGGACAGTTCCCGTCATCTCTCTGGAGCGGGACGAGGCTTCACTCACCACCTGCTTTCTCGCCATCGACGCAAAGCCCCACTAGTCCGGGGAACTTCTGCCCATGTGGCTGGGGTCCCCAGGAAGCTCGCCTCTCCACCATGCCCACTGGATCTGAGACTTGCGTCCTGCTGCAGATAAAAGGCTGGTCTTGTTAGCGCCTGTCAGAGACACGTGCACGCAGCCCCCGAAGCAGATTCGACTTGGCACGCATGTGCTTTGTTCCTGAGGATGGTTTAAATACACGGAGTGTGGGAACTTGTGCCAAACCACAAGATGAATCAGGTCTTTCTGATGAAAACATCTGACTTTCCTTCTCGAGAACATGAGAGCAGGTGATGGAAACATGTAATGAACTTGGTGGCTTTTGAGACGTCAGATTTGACAAGGGAGCTGTGCATCAAACAGCTTGTCAAGGACCTTTTGAGGAGCCGCCTCTGAGAACAGTTATCTCACTCTTTTCTTTCTCTGTGACATCCACAAGGCCCTCCAGTTACAACAGACCATGTTGCATGTCTGGAATATAATGGAATAAATTAGAGGGAGCTGTCGGTGCAGACACAGCACAGAGGAGGTAAACCAGAATGAGAGTCAGAGGTGCGGGGGAGCCGGTAAGGCACAGGTGGGACTTGGGCAGGGCCGGGGCTTGGTGCCCACAGAGCACTGTGATCAAGGCCCATCCCCGTTGGGCTGAGTAAGACCCAGGGGGCAGGACAGGGAAGCCCCTATGTAAGCCCAGGCTCCAGATTGCCCACACCTGTCACTCGGGCTGGGGCAGGTCCTGGGGCCAGAGACGGAGACCTGGGGATGAACACAGCTGCAGGCACAGAGCAGGGCCAGCGTCCGCCCCGAGCCATGGCCAGTCTCTGGATCCAAACCCAATCCTCATTTCTGTATTTTTGTAGAGAAGGACACACTGAGAGATTGTCAAGGGCTTTGCTACAAAAGTATGGTTTTGTCCCATCCCTATTCTCTAGTCTACCAATTCTTTTATTACAGTTTTTAAAGCAGTTATTGCAGTACAACTATTCTTTGCAGGCTGGTACTGGTGATGAGTGACTGTCACACCCCGTTGTTTGCTTTGTCATCTGCTCTAAAGGCTAGTGTTGTAAGGTGACAGGACAAAGCCGGGATGTGGAATTCTATACACAGGGCGATCACAACTGCATTTTAAAAATTAGACGTCTAATAAGAACTGGTAGGAAATTATAAGTATGCAAACAGTTGGCTTAGGGGTTAGTTCTTTTCGGTAACTTCCTTTTGTTTCCTGCTTTCTTTCGTTCTTCTCACTTTCTTGCTTTCTTTCATTTTTTTGTACTTAAAATTTCCACGCATGACTTTGCTCAGCTTTTATAATGAAAACTCAATCAATATTAAAACAAAAGAACAGATGACAAACAACCCGAGGAGGCCAGGCCTTGGACCTCACTGAGCAGATGGTTAGGTTGAGAGGAATTTCAGAGTCTGGATGCTGGTGGAGAGTGTCTCGTTGGTGTTGGGTCTCCTTGGAATAACCCAGACTCTGAGCTCACGACGGTGTGCCCATGTTTTAAAGGCTCCACCTTCTGAATCTTGCCTCTGACTTCTCCCCTTTTTCACCGATGCCAGGAAGAAGTGGTCAGACATAAAGAATCTTCCTTCTGGAAGGAGCTTTTTTGTCTCATGCTTGCCTTGTAAAATCACACAAATAGATGAAATCGTGGAGGGTCTGATTACCTACTTCAACTATTTCATGTTGCAAATGAGACTCCACAGAAATATTAACCAGAGTTCTTCAAATTAAAAGAGGATTTGGACAGGGGGAAAGCATTTCCTTTGTTTACAGTAAGCTTCTTTACATCCATCACTTCCACACTCATTCATTTAGCCATTTTCGTGAGTGAGACAGTGTAATATTTCATCAGAAAATAGCACATATCCATTCATGCAGTCATTAGAAATTAAACTGCAAATGCCATTCCTCAAATTAATTTGGTTTAGGCTTAAATAGAGAAAATGCTCCTTTGATGCTTCATTTTTCACTGTGGAAGAGATCCCACCAATTGTCTTTGCACCCTGGGAGGCCTGGAGTAGGGAACCGAGGGGGCAGGGGGCAGCTGCTGCTGAGGCCCGGGGGTTGCGGTCCCTGAGCAGGATTTGGGGGACCAAATAGGACACAAGCTACTCATTGGGGTGAGGACCCAGTGTTAAGACAAACAGAGGAAGCAGGCCATCAGGGGTGTGAGGTCACGGTTGAAGGGTTAGCAGAGCACGGATGCAGGTGTCACTGGTCAGCATCCACTTCCTCTGAGCTTTTATAAAATCCTGCTTGGTTGGCGGCCATATTAGCAGGTGAAATGGAGGTCTGCAGATGAAGGGTCATGTCCTAGGAAGTTGAGATGCCCACACCTGGAACCACACCCAGCTTACCACCTCCATTCTGGCTTCAGCTCCTTGTGAGAGACTTTTCCAAGCAAGTTGTGATGGAGCACTGCAGACCTCTTTCTACAGAGGATCTAAGAGTTCTGGGGGAGCCGCTAAGCCCCAGATTCCTCAAAATAGTCTCATTTCCTGGAAGCAATGCTCTCTGCAGCCAGGAGATGACAGTGTACCATGAGGCACAGTCCCACTGAGAGGATGACAACTCAGAGAGCCCAAGCCTGCCAGGGACACATGTGCAGTTTTGATGGGTCCAGGCCAAGGTGACTGTCACAGAATGATTAGTACCCAGAACTTCACTTCCTAGAATCTGTGTTTATTCCATAACTTTCAACTCAGTGGATGGTCTCTAGCTTCCAGAGTTGTGGTGAGCTTTTCTGATTATGAATTATTATGAGATGCTATTTTCAAAGCTTCGCTCTAAAAATAATGGATTTGGAATGGTTCAGAGCAATTCTAAATATTTCAGCATTGCCCTGCTTCTCTGTTTCAACTTTCGCCTACTCAGGCTAAAATTGCTTAAGATTTATTAATCTGGTAAAAGAATGCTCTGGTCTTAAGATCTCTAAAGAAAACAATAATTATCATAGCATTAATTTGCACAAGTTAATTATTATACCACGAAGCACTGCAGAAGGATAAAATGATCTCATCATCAAGGCAGCCCAAGGGTTTTATGATTGGAAGGACGATGGTTTTCCACAGTGATTTTCCAAAATGCATGTCCTGCTCTGTCACATCCCCTCTCCTTCCGGGATTGTCTCAGCAGTTTAGGCCATTCACCCCAGGCCCATTACGAAACTTACAACTTATGAAAACTTTAAAGCATATAAGTTAAGAAGGACAATATAAATGTCTGCGCTTCCTTGCACCTTAACTACCACAGATTAGCTATGAAATATTTTTTTAAGTTTTTACTTCTTGACAAGTTAGCACATTTTATCGCCTTTCAATGCATGGAGACTATGACTTTTCCTTCCAAATCTACGTCTTTGAATCTCAATCTAACTCAAAGACATAGAGGCTGAATATGAGAAAAACACTCATCACTCCAGCGTACTCTTCTGTTGTTTAATTTTAACAAGCAGTATGAATATCTGTGAGGATAAAGGCAGGGTTTATTCCTAGAAACTCCATTTAAATGTTGTCTCAGGTCTTAGAGTCCTTGGAGAACAAAGCTAGCATAAGTAGAACTTTTTCAAAGTTGATTTTGGCCAGTGGCAACCAAAAAGCACAATTCTCTTTCCAATATCGAATGCAGTATATCAAATGAAAGTCATTTGTGTCAGAACAGTTTAAGATTAACTATATAGTGATACGCTTCTTTAGTCAGGAAAAAGTGAGTATTTATAGCATGCTGTATGACACAACCTGGGGTTATGGTCTTCTTTTGCTATTGAGTGTGTGTGTGTGTGTGTCTTTTTTTACCTATATCCATCATTACTACTCACTCTAAATTCTTCCACACCATAGGAAGGAATTGGCAGAAAGAATGTGTATCAGTTCCCTGTGGCTGCTGTAGCAAAAGTCCATAAACTGGGTGGCATAAAATAAAAGAAACTTCTTCTCTCACAGATCTGGAGCCTGGAAGTTAGAGATCAAGGTATTACAAGGCCATCCTCCCTCTGAAGCCCTGGGGAGGATCCTCCTGCCTCTTCCAGCTCCTGGTGGTCACTGGCCAACCTTGGCTTTCCTTGGCCTTCTTTGGTCATCCTTGGCCGTCCCTGGCCAACCTTGGTCCTCCCTGGCCAACATTGGCCTTCCTTGGGCATCCCTGGCCATCCTTGGCCGTCCTTGGCCGTCCTTGGCTCCAATCTCTGCCTCCATCATCACATGACCTTCTTCCCTGAGACTGTGTCTCCTCTGTGTCTCTGTGTCCAAAGCTCCCCTTTTTATAAGGACAGCAATTACTGGATTAGGTCCCACCTTAATCCAGTGTGACCTCATCTTAACTCAATAACATCTTCAAAGACCCTATTTCCAAATAAAGTCACCTTCACAGATGCAGGGGATTAGGACTTGAACATATCTTTTGGGGGGACACAGTTTTACCCATAACAAAAGGACAGATATAGAATTAAAAGATGGCTAAATGCAGGGCAAGATATCAAAAAACAAGTAAACAAATCTATGAACAAAGTTGTTGGACCAGACGCTGGATATAATGGCCCAGGATTTCAGTGCATGTGTCCACTGGCCAGAACTGGTCCTGTGTCCACTGAATCCCATGGCTGGGAAATGTGGGGACGCACATGGGTTGAACATCTTGACAGAATCCAAACCTTTGCTCTATGTAATAATAAAACACATTTTTTATGTTGCTCTCGGTTTATTCTGTCTATGGTGGAACGGATAACAAATGAATAGAATGTAAAAGTAACAATACTTTTGTGTTGAACACTCCTAAGTGTCACAATGTGTTTAATTCCGTAATTTCCCCCCCTTGTTACGTGCTTTATCATGACAAATAAACACACAATTCCTGATTTCGAGGAACTTTTAGTCTAGAGGTAGAAAGCAGTCGAGAAAGCAGTAGTGTGATAAGAACTATACGAGATGGATGTAGAAGGCTTTGTAAGTAGGCGAAGCCACAGTGGCTCTCCAGGAAAGACTTCTGGGAAGGTGCCTGACGTTTGTGACGGGGCTTATGAGGTGATTCCAAACAGATGTGACACACCGAAAAAGGTCACAGTTATTCAATCCCATGTCTGTCTCCTCACTCAGGTCATCTTCCCCCTCCCTTCACTCGTTGAAATATGGCTCATTGATTTACTTTGAAGCTGAGTCCAGGGCTTGCTTCCTTGGGTTCCTCCTGGAATCCAGCCATGTGTAGTTTTTGGACTCATTTTCTTAAATTAAAACGGCACCTGAGAAAAGAGAATCACCCTTTGAATCTGTCCTATCTTGTAGCAACAACACAGAGTGACCCACTGTGGTTCCTTTGTCCTTTCTAGGTCTGAAAATGGAATGCCAGTTTCCCAATGGCCAATGTAATTATTTATGTAACGAGGGAAAAACAAATAAATGAAAAACCCAGCTGGCACCAGGGTTCCCCTTAAGGAGCTGCCCTCCTTGAAGGGTTATTGTCGAAATTAAATGAAAGAACTTAGAACCGCGCCTGGATGGCCAGGTTGTATCGGGCGTCCACTGTAATTTGTGAAGATGTTGGTGTGGGGCTGAAGTGTCATACAATGGGGACACTGCCCTGTTTGGCAGGAAGAGGAAGGGAGATGAGTGACAGGAGGAGGAGGAGAACCAGAGAAGGGAGAAGGGGGACCTGGAAGGGGAGAGCCCATGCGACTTCATGGGTTCGGGGTAACTGAGTAACATTTCAGGATGTCGGTGTGTTGCAATCATGTAACTTCCTCACATCTCATTTTCCAGCCAACTCACCCATCAACAAACACTGTACTACACCTATAAATATTTTGGGTAAATATATATATTTTTAATTTGTTGTCTTATTTATTTGTGTATGCCTGTATGTGTATATGTATTTGTAAAGGAAGTGCTCATTTCAGTTGTTCGGTTTTGAGGAAGACTTTGGGTTTCACATGCCACAGTATTGGAAGGTTTGAGTCAATTATTCCCAGATCTCATGGGACCGACTGGGAGACTGGTTAGATTTGTATTTCCATGTGAGTGTATTGCTAAATTGATAAGTTCCCAAGAATGGGGACAACGCACAACACATCTGACACTTCATGAAAGCCTCAGGATTTGGGGGTGGCTCTCAGAGGGCTGAGATGGTTGTGCTGCTGTTTCGGTGGCTGCACGGGGCTTTAGAAGACCTGGTGAGGCCGTTTGATCTTCCCCATCAAACGGTCAGGGTTTCATGTTAAGGTGATACTCCAGGGGGAAAAAAAGCAGTAAGCATTTTGAAATCAACCTAACACACTCTAGTCCACCATTGCGTCCAGGGCTGCTGGGATGTGGTATCAATCACATGTGAAGAGTCGATGTGCCAATTGAAGAGCAGATGGGAAATCGGTTTTCTTATGATCAAATATCATACTTACACTCAGGCTGCATGTTGTTTTACTTTAGAAAACAACAATGTTAACTTATATAAATCCTGCAGGTTCATTGAAAGGGAAATAAAATCAGGAAATAGAGGCACGCAAAGAGAAGGCAATAAAACATCTCCTCAGCATCCTATCTCTCACGACAGCCACTGTCATCATTTTGGGGACGCCTGTCCAGATTGTGTGCTAGGCATGCGTGCAATTCTTTTCAACAGTCAGATTTCAATGAGCACACTGTTTGGCGATCGTCTTTCTTCCCTGGACAGTGGCTGCTGGTAGAAAACCATAGGTGCTGGCTGCAGAGTGTCCCAGCAAATGGATGGACCACAACCACCCAGCAAATGCTGAGCTGCTGCAGGCTCACGTTGGGTACAAGTGTTCCATATTCTTAACAGCCTGATTACAATGGTCTTGATGACTAATAAATTGAACACATCCTTCACCCTGTGCTTTAAAAAGAATGCCAAGGAGCAAAAGCCTGGGGCCAAATGACATGTGCGTTTTAAGTACATATTGCTATTTTGTCTGCCTGGAAAGTTGCACTTATATTTTCATCACAGTGTTAGGGTGGGGAAGGCAAGAGTATCCTCCTATTGTGTGAACTTGCTGCTCCACGCTTACCAGTAAGTTTACATTTTTGTCATGTAATCATTATCCATTTATATTTACTTTATATGAATTTCCTACTCAAGGTGTTTTTAAATGTTTCAATTAGCATTTTTATATTTTCTGTTTAAAGTTTTTTTTTTAATTCTGCACTTATTATTGACATCCTACCTCAAAAAAATTGAACACAGCTTATATTTTTTAAGATTTAAAAAATAAAAATAGAATTAAAAAATGAAAATAGATCAAGATTAACATAAAGGAAGAGACGTACAAAACAATCAAACATACATAGCATACATTACATAGTTATTGTAATGGAGCAATGCTTTTAGATCCAAGCTTTCCAAAGGGCAATGCAAAAAGGAAACAACACTTTTCCTTGGAAAAGAGAGCATATTATTTCTTCAAGTAAGAATAAATTAATTATTCTATTACTATTTCAAGGAACTTATGAGAACTTATAAAAAGGTTTTGGAAATCATTGCTGAAAATGTGTTCATACGAGAATATTAGACCCCCTAGTAGTTATAGTCAAGTAATTGTGTTGTTTCACATACGTATGAAAACAATTACGAAAAGCCTATATTTGGGATTGTAGAGATTACTTAAATATAACAAACAACAGAAAGGGTATTGACAACAATAAAATCGCCAACCTCCAATTTTCTCATATAAAGATAGTGTGGGGACAGAGTCCCAGAGAGCAGTTTCCAGGCTCTCGGCCTCACATGGGGAGGTGCTGGCTCGGGTAGTAGATGGCCATCAGCTGTTACTAGTTGGCCAACAGCTGTAACCAGTTAGCCATTTGCCACTGATGTAATTGCAATGGCTGAGCTAGCAAGCGTGGATTGCAATTAGCAAGGGGTTTGTTGGTTGCCAGGCAAAAAAAACGGACACCAGATTGTGGATCGTGTGGATCCTACGTCCTATATGTTGCCCGGCCACCAGAGAAAGTGGGGTACGGGAAGACCCCTTGTTGGGAATTGGCAGATGTTTGCTTTTGTGTCTCGACCAGCCGCCAGTGAGAATATAGTGGTGTGACTCCCCTATCTATGGCTCCGTGGGGGTTCCTTTTTGGCTTTACCATGTCCTGCGTTCTTATGCGGGGAGCGGGACCAGAGTCCCTGCGTAACAGATAGTAATAAGAAAAAATTAAACAATAATCACTTATTATAATAATAATTTCATTAATGAAAACCTTTTATCACTTCATACCCATAAAATCCACCAAAAAGCAGTTATAATTGCACACATGTGAATATTCTGGTCCCTACTGTTTTCATTTAGCAACAGTTTCATAAAGTCTTTTTTGTTGGCTGGTACCAAATCATGGAGAGGTGTTTGGGAAATACTCTGATTAAGGAAACTGAGGCCAAGAAAACGTAAATGCATTGCCCAGGGTCACCCAGATAATTAATTAGCAAAGCTTGGAGGAGAGTTCCAAACTCCTAATTCCTGTCTCCCAAAGCAAGAATCTTCAGATTCCAAGGGAAGAAGCAAATAATGAAAAGTATGAACTTTGATGCAAAACGGCTGAAGAAATAAGGAGAGGGTGCCTGCCTTCTGTGCAAACAGATTCAGCGTTCAGGCTTGGACAAGCTGTGAAATGACATCCTAGAATAGGCGAGAGCTAGGGGAGGTGGTGGGCAGTCACACCAGCAATACCTGAGTGTGTGTGAGGGGGTAGAAACTGGAGGTCCAGGGACAGCTGGCGCGCAGGCACTCTTAGGGCCCCGGGAAGCGCCGTCTCTCCTCTCGGCTGTGTTCCCAGCACTGACTCCGGGAGCGCCCAGCTCCATGACGTCACGGCGAGTGTGGTCCTCAGCTGTGTGATGGTCGCAGCTGCTCAGGAGCCCTACAGAGACCCTCCCATGGGTCCCCCGTTCTGCAGTGTTTCAGCATGAGAGAGGGGTCACTCCCCATGGTCTCAAGGCCCCACGGTGTGATGCTACCAGCCCTGGGGCGGTGCCTGCTGGCAGGCTCACGTCCCCTCAGAGAGCAGAGCCCAGATTTCCATCCTCCTCCTCCTCCGGGATGGCATTTCTCTCCTCCCTAAAGCTTCATCTCTCATTTGTTTTGAAAAATTCATCCTATCACTGGCTAGCGACATCAGGGTAGTCCATCTTATTACCACTTTGTCTGGTGGGGGCAAACTGTCATGCCACCTGCCCCTGTGAGGACAGCCCCTCCTGCCACCCACACCTGTCTTGGATTTGGGGACTCCGGCTCCTTTGACTTAACTGTGGAGGGTCAGGGGAGCCCCAACTGCTGGGAGACAAAGCCGCGGCCAACCACTGTGGGGAAGGGACGGTGCCGTCCAGCCATACCCAGGAAGCTAGGTTCCCACGGTGAAGCGCTTAGTTGGCAGTTCTGTTCAGTTGTAATACTTTCACTGGAAATGACATTGTCCTCTTAGACTTTCATTCATTTGGCTGTGATCGTGGGTTTCAGGGAAGAGAGGAGAGTTAGCCCCTGCGGGGCTGCATTGCTACAGGGGGTCACATTTCAAAGCTCCCTCCAGACAGACAGGCCTTGCTGGGTGGTGGCACGTGCAGTGCAGCCATGGGACCAGGATCAAGGTGCAGGCAGGAAACAAAACTCCTGCCTCAAAGGATAAACAGGGAAAATATATTTTAGCCATTTAGAGAGAAATTATTTAAAAAACAAAAAAACGAAATAATGCATTTTTGGTATTTCCCCATGTGTTTGCTTTGTTTGTTTGAAACGGCTGTTGCTTAATTCTTCAAATGGGAAGCAGAGCAAAGCAGGACAATTAAGGCCACAGACCCGGGTCTCTCCAGCCCTGGGCAGAGGGGCTCAGCAGATAAAACTCCAGTAACAGCCCACAGTGGTGATTCATTAAGGCAGAGAGCCACAGGGTCTGGATACAGCCGGGTTAGAGAATTTTAATAAAGAAATGCTCCTGGTTATAATGGCGGTGCTAACTGTGCCCCCAATAAAAGTCAGAGTCTAGCAAACACAAAGTAAGAATTATTTTTCTACGGCAGAAAAAGACCTTGGAGGACAGCTAATTCAATCATCGGATTTGTCAGAAAAAGGTGCCAAGTAGGAAGGTTTCCTGAGAGAATGTGAGTAAAGGCAGAGATTCTGGCATAAAAACAGCTCCAAACAAATGCCAGCTTCTCTTCCCTTATTTAAAATCCTGTTCCCGTTCAGGGTTGGGTGAGAAGACCCGGCCACGGGCCACTTCTTCGCATTCATGAATAACCGAGAAGGACTTGCCATGAGCTTATTTGCATATAAGCACTGCTTTCTTAGATGCTTAGGCGGGTCAGAGGTGCTGAGAAAGGTTTGAGAAATGCTTGTTTCTGTAGAGCACTTTCACATCTCCCCCCATCAAAATCTTGATCTACTCAATTTTCTTGGTAAGAACTTGTCCTAAAGTTAGAATTTACGTTGGCCGACCCTCCTCTGAATTATTCTACCTTCCAAAGTGGTCATTCCTAAATTAATAAAGTTTTTTGTTTGTTTGTTTTTTAAATCTAGATACCCCACCTCTTGGAATTGATTGATAATGAACAATCAGTGATTGGAGCCAGGAGGAGTTGTGAGTGAAGCAGTTCCCAGCCTCACTGTTTTTTTAGCCCTAAACTGGAAACAACCTGGATGGTCAACCAGGGAGTCCTGTGGTCTCTATGCTGTCCTGGAGGACATGGGAGAAAAGTGTGCCCCCTGGTTCATGACCTGACAAGCAAAAAGACACAGCCCCAGCTGGGATGCATGGCTTGGCAAGGTTGGAGTGAGTTGCATTCCTCTCTCACGTGGCCCTATGCTGGGCACTGTTGTGCAGTGAACAACCTGTGCAACCATACCTGGAAACCCTGGGTCAGGGTAAATTCAGGGGATGGAATTTATACAGCTCGGAAGAATCAGATTGTAGGCAGGCGTTTATTGATAAAGGGCGTGCTGGGAACGTAACATCGCAATAGAAAGCAACAGACCACAAACAGTGTGAAGTGTAAATGCAAGCTCTGACACCTTGAAGAAAGACAGAAAGGGCAGAAAGCGAAGTTTTAACTCTCCTCATCTCTAGGAAATGAGATGGCAGAGCAACCTTCCTTAGTAATGTCACATTTTAGTTTTCTTCATGTATAACTTTTGTAGTTAAACAATTACAGTCACTCTTACTATGCACAGTGGTTAGTTTCTATTAAGTCATCACACAGGCTGAGCCACTACTCCCAGGGGAAAGAGAGGGCGAGGTCCTGTGAGCTTCTGGTGACAACATGCTCATCAGCTGACCAATCCATCACCTTGTCTTGTGTGTGTTTCTGTTTAAGGACACCTTATTTAATATACATGTTCTTATAAATGACAGATTACATGCAGGTTTTCTGTATAATAATGCACTGGCTGAGAAGAGCTTCCACGGCCCTGGGTCATGTGACCGTACATCTTGTTAGGTTTTAGTCTCATGACAACCCTTTTCCCACGACATAAAAAACAAACAAACAAACAAACAAAAAACAACTGAGTCAGCATGTCCCGAATCCACAAATGTAGCTGCTCTTCCATCTTTTCCTCAGCTTCCTCGTGCACTACAGAGGTGACGTCAGCACGTTCCAGAGAGGACTCACACGCGGACAGCTGAGTTTCCTCTTCCTTCTTCTCCACGCACTGCACTGTCCACCCATTAACACTGAACACACGGCCAACAGCACGACCGCTCAGGCCTGGACGCGTGCTTTCTCCATGAGGCACGTCACAGCCTCCCTGCCCTCAGGAACACCAGACAGCCCTTCAGCATGACGCTTGGGGCCACTTTAAACAGCAAAATCCCCAGCAAAAGGCACAAAAATACAAAAACACGTGGCACGAAATGGACTGTGCAAAGGACACTTGTTTACAATAGGAAACAAGGAGGCAGAGTGTCGCCAGGCTTGACCTCACCTGGCAACATGTCCACACTTGACCGTGAGAGGGTATGAGTGATGATTTTGGAGTCACCAAATAAATGCTGGCAAGATGGTGAATTTGCAAATGTGAAGTCTGTGAATAAAGGGGATCGATGGTAATTAAAAACGAGAGATGAGGTTTCCGTTGTATCTGTGGTATGTATAAGAGAAGTCATTTTGATTACATTTCTGATCTTCTTGATAAATCATGTGGATCTAAATTCACTAAATTGCCATTTTCTGAACGCAAGGCTAGTACGCTGTCCACTAGGGAATCACAACCCATAAAATTTAATGACGTTTAATATGTTTTATGTTAGAGGGCAGTAATTTTCAATCAAAATCATTATGTCTAGGTTTTATTTTTCTGCGTGGAATTTTATGCATAAAGCGCTGAATTGAAGCAAGATGTGCTGAAACCCGAGTACAGCCCTGGTGACAGAGGGGCCTCTGGCATGAAGGGCAGGGTGACTTTAGGGGAGTTTCACACTTGGGGGGATCATATTTCACTTCCCTTGGCTACGACCCCACCCAGCACCTGGGAAAATAGAGCCCCTCCTCCCCACCAGGCAGCCCTGCCTGCCAGCACAGCTTCAGAAAGAGCTTTAATTTAATTAACAGAAGACAGCATCAATGAACATGAGCTCAGCAATGCTCCCACCTAGCCCAGGGCCACAGGCACGAGCTGCTGGGAAAGCACCCTCTGTCCTGGCAGAGCTCCCTGACTTGGGGCCTTTCTTGCGTGGCCCCTTGGAAACCTCCACCATCCCCTGTGAAGCAGAGACCTTTGCCGTCTCCAGTCTGCCCTCTGTTGTGCCACAAGTTTCCATCACCACCTCCGTTGCAAGGAGAATCAGTGCTCCCATGGCACTCTGCCTGGGCCACGTGGGGCCAGATGGAGGTGGGGAGACGGCAGCAGGCACAGCTATCCTTCTTCCTGGGAGTTCTCACATCATCCGTTAATGCCAGGCTGACAAAATGGGGACTCTCCAACAAGGACCTTAAGTATTAAAAGGAAGGTAACAAAATTTGTGAACAAAATGGTTCCCGCAGGTCCTACATTAAGTCACGGTGGCCATAGTTGATGCGGTTTGGTGATGACAGAAAGCAGAGGTTTCAGCAGGTTATCTGCTCAGTGGGGAGAGCAAAGTCTTGGCATTGACATTGGGGTGCCTCCCATCAGCCAAGGAAAGTGAGGAAAAATGGTTCTTCATTAAAAGGTCAAAATACAGCCTCGCCTGCCCGTATCAGAGAGGTCCTGCAGTCTATCCAGAAAGTGTAAGAGCGGACGCTTTGAAAACAAGGTGTTGTAGTCACATGGGGGCTTGTTATTGTCACAGCAAATTCTGTGCAGGGGACCTGGAAGTGAGTCTTCCAGCCTCATTATTGCTTTTTAACAGTAATTGCAGTGCTATTCCCTTTAACAGCTGACATTGGCACACATGAGTGATTGTAATATATAAGAAAGACATTATAAGAAAAGCCACAAAGAGATGTAGCAACTGTGTTTCTGTGCCTAAGAAAACAGCATTAATGTGTGATTCCTTTGGCCTTCATAGACACCAAAGCGTCAGAGAGGCAACCTTGGGGTTTCCAGTAAGATCGTGTGTTCCAGAAATAACAAGGAAAATTGATTTGACACATTGGTACATGGTGGAAATGTAACTTCAGCAACTTGGCGTGTGTGAGGTGGCCGGGCACATTGTCATCTGTCATTTTCCCTCTGACTCAAGAAGAGCAAAGTCTTCCTAAGCTGTGCTGAGCTGGTGGCCTGTGTGGTTGGCCAGTGCCAGGAGGATCAGGCACCCCCACACAGCTGCCCAATGCAGAATGGCAGTGAGTTGGCTTGTGTAAGGAAGGGACCCCCTGTTCTGGAAGGAGGTTCCCTGATTCGAGGACAGGGCTAGTATGTCCATCTGAATGGCCTATTCCTTCTAACTCCAAATTTCATGACAACGCCAACATGACTTTGAGGTGATTGATTCGCTAAGAGGTAAATTAAGTATGTAGAACATACAAAATATGTCATATGTTTATATGCCTATGCTGGGCACGTTCCCACCTCTTCTTCTCTTTGAGGTCGGGCTTCGCATCTGCTCACTTGCCCATCATCTGCAGGAGGGACCGCTGTGCTAGAAGGGACCTTGTCTGTTGTGTTCACTACTGAAGCCCCAGGGCAGATGCTATAAACTGAATGTCTGGATCCCCTCAAATTCACATGTTGAGACTTACCCCCAAGGTGATGGTATTAGGAGGTGGGGCCTGTGGGAGGTGACCAGGACCTGAGGGAGGCACCCTCATGAAGGGGATAGTGCCCTTATGAAAGGGGCTGCAGCGAGCTCCCTTGCCCCTTCAGCCACGTGAGGACACAGAGAAGGCGGCTGTCTGTGAGCCAGGAGGCAGGCCCTCACCGGACACCAAACCTGGGGTGCCTCGATCCCAACTTCCAGCGTGCTCCTGCTGAGGGCTCCTTCCTGGCTTGCAGACGGCCACCTTCTCGCTGCGTCCTCAGGTGCTACAGAGATGGCGCTCTAGGGTCCCTAGTGAATTCGGGCCCACTCATATGACTTCATTCTTTGTCACCTCCTCCCAGGACCTGTCTCCAACTACAGTCACACTGGCGGTTAGGACTCCCACATATGAATCTGTGTGTGTGTGTTGGGGGGGACACCAACAGTTAGCCCATAACATTCCTCCCCAGCCTCCCCTTTCACATGCAAATACGTTCATTTCATCTCAACGGTCTCAAAAGTTAACTGGTCCAGCATCAACTGTAAAAATCCCGTCTAAACCATGTAAATCCCATCTAAACCAGTGCCTCCCCAGGGCCGTGGCCGCACTTGGCAGCTGTATAGTAGCGACAGCTGACGTTGCCCCAACTATGGCTGAAAACGCAGCTTTGGTTTCTTATCACAGGTGACCCCGCTGATGTGTGACAGCTCAGTGGTCCACTTTCTGCTCTCCGCTTTCCTGCTCAGCTCTTTACGTTAGATCAGCTGATAGGAGAGCATCTAGTCGTCAGGAGGAAGCTCAGTGGGAGGGAGAAGGACGCCAGAAGTCACGTAACTTGACATCCTTGAGCATCACTAAGGCGAGAAATGACTCAGTGAAAGTTGGCTCCCCCGAGGATGCCCAGTTCCTGCTGTGAGCAGAGTCAGAACCCAAACCTAGGTCATCCAGCCCCTGGAACCCAGGGTCCTTACCCCTCTCACCACTTGCTGGCGGACAGTGCCCCTTCACCCTTGAGGACGGAGGCTCGGGTGGCATGGGCAGTCTCAGAAGTGACCCAGCGCTGCCCGGGGACATAAGCGTGGCTGTGGGTGCTCCTGGAGCTGCAAGATGTAGCCTGTGGTGCTCCGTCAGCTGTGGAGGTCAGAGTTCCAAAGAATACTTTGGGGAAAAGCATGACCTAATTTATTGGGCTTAGAAATCATTGGCGGTAGATACTGAGAGAGAAACTGAAGGACTTTAGGCCTACAGAAAACTGCCGTCTTGGGGAAAATCTCCTAAGTAATTTAACAGCTGCATCTGGACTAGAGTCGGCGTTTGTCATTCAGACAGCACCACGGGCATCTACCATGCAGGACCATGAGGCTTAGATACCAGGGGAGCAGGGACCTGGAGCCTCACCCCGACTCTTTGAGGTTTAGTGGCAGGAAGCTGTGGTATTGACATTGGCTGGAAGTTGAGAATGAAATAGGGAGAGAGAGCGACACATCACTAGGCGCCTTCAGGGCAGCAGCCCCCAGGAGGCAGAGTGAGGGCGCAGTGCGTCTGAGGTGCAGGTGACGTCGGGTGACGCTGGAGTACCCACTAGGCATCTTGGGGGCATCCAGGCCGCTGTGGGGCAGGAAAGGGGGCTGGGAGTTATCAGCATTTACGTGCACAGCAGGATGGCACAGGGTTAACAAGCCCTGTGTTTCTCACACACATAACTCAAGCCTGGAATTTTCCATCTAGACTGGGGCATTCATCTGGCATAGCCCCAACTCGGAAGAGAATTATGAACAGAGAAACAAGGGGGTGAATTTATGAACTTTTTGGTTTCAAATTAAAGAATAGGGAGAGTGGTTTGGGTGTGCAGACGAATTATTGCAATTGCCTCTTTCCCCTCTCCTCCCCAAAGAGCCTCTATTAATGAGGTGCCGAGGGGAAATGAGCTGGAGGAGAAGCAAGAGGGTCAAAGACCTGCCTTAGGGGCCTGGGCCCCACTGGCCCTCTTCTGGCTGAGCTCCTGCAGTGGTGGGCGGCGAGAAGAATCCAGCCTAATCGGCAGATCCCAGGCTGGAATGAACCCATACTTTCCTTCCCGAGGGATGCTGGGTAGACAGCAGGCCTTGGAGAGAAGCCAGGGGGCCACACAGCACCAGGAAGCAGATGAGCCTGTGGGGACCTCCCAGAGGCCCCTGGACATGACGGGGATGTGGTTGGTCCTACTGTGGCCCGAAGGTACATGGAGATCGTCTAAGCTGGCAAGTCTGTGTTGTCTGGGAGGAGGGGACCTACCTGAGGCTGGATTAGGAAATGGTTACAAAGTACACGACAGCAGATGCCAGCACTGGAGGATGGTGAGCCCTTATGACTAGTTGGAGGATCATATTTCAGTGGATGACAGCAGGTGACCATAGCTAAGGATGACAAGACAAGTGGAAACCACATGGACAGATATTGACCCAGAAGCAAAGGTTGGTCCCTGATGCTATGAGGATGTCCAGGTGTCCACTGACCCAGGTATAATCCTGGGAGAGTTTGGCTGAGTTTAATTCTGAAATTACCAAGACACCACCAAATCTGGTGACTAGATTTAGTTTTCTGGTCCCTTCAAGTGGAGTGGGCGCTCAACCTCCAAAGTCCCGCTGTGGGGCAGTGTTTGTGCACCTGAGTTAGTGACTTGTGAAATTAGAATGTACTGCAGTAACTGATGGATCCAATGAGCGAGCTACTCCCTACACTCAACATCGTTGCCAGGTGTTGGGCACTTGTCACCTGCAAGAATTAGCACATTGAACCCTCCCTGAGGCTGGCCTGTGCTTGCCATTGTGGATGCAAGGAAGTAAGTGACCTGGTTGAGGGCACTGAGTCAGGGCAGAGTTGGTGCCACGCGGACCCGCTTCACTGCGTGCTTGTGGCTTCAGCCTCTCATTGTACCGAGTGTGGGCAGAGGACGGGAGATGGCTGATGATGGAATCCCTGCAAATGCCAGCAACTAAGGCAGAAGTGAAGAGGATGTAGGAGAAAGAGACTTAAGAGATGACACTGGCGAGAAAGATGCTCGAGAAGCTGAGGGAGAAAGTGTTTCAGAAAGGAAGCGAGTGCTAGCTGTGCCCTTGTCCCTGAGGTGTCACAGTGTTCACTGTATTTGCTGACAGGACTTCACTGTGACCACAGCAGGGATTTTAGAGGAATAGTGGGGACCAAAGAGACGTTGGGGTGTGCTGAAGCATGAATGGAGCGAGGAAGTGAGACAGCGTACAGATGACGTTCTAAAGAACGTTTTAGTGAAATCAGATAGATGGGCAGAGAGTTTTCTTTCATTTTTAGATTAGAGGAGATTTGAACGCACATTTTTGTTTAGGCAAACCAATCGGTAGACAGGAGGAGACCAAAGATAAAGGGGAAAAGTGATCATGGGCAACGCCAAGAAGGCAAAGCTCTCTGCGTGGTTGGCAGCTTTCGAGTCGGCCCCAATGGGTCTTGTCTCCTGCTGTTCACACCTGCGACACTGAGGAGGGCTGAGCTGGGTAACCGAGGGGACCTGAGGGCACTGACGGAGTCTCACTCCTGAGGCTGGTCGTACAAGTCGTTGTGCTGTCCACTCTGCTCTCTCTTGGATCACTCCCTGGGGAAGCCAGCTGCCATGTGGTGAGGACTCTCAAGGACTTCCTGGAGAGGTCCCTATGCTGCGGAAATGAAGGCTCCTGCTGCCATCGCTGTGAGAAGACATCTTGGAAGTGGATCCTTTAGCCCCAGGGAAGCCTTTAGATAACTTGAACCCCAGCTGACACCTTGACTCAGGAAAGACCCTGTGCCAGAACCCCTACCTGCTGAGTGGTTCCTGAAGTTCTGCGCTTTGTGACGTAATATGTGTTCACTGTTATTTTGTGCCACTCAGGTTGGGAGTGCTCTGTGATGCAGTAACAGGCAACCAATGCAATGTAGGTGAATGGAGATAGAATCCAGGTGGTGACAAGGCTGGGGAAACAGGCTCTTTGTGTTTGACGATTTCCAGTGTTTCTAGGAAGTAGAATGCAAGCCTATCTGCTGGGTTTTGTATGGTGGAGGTGGGGTGGGGACGTTTGCAGCTGAGGGAAGAGATTCAATCCAACCGTTAGGAAGAAGAAGGAAGGATCCTGGAAGTTCAGACACTATGTGCATTACTGTCGTTCAGGTTTGGTAATGACATCCAGGGACGTGTGGCTCCTTGTCTCAGGGAAGAGACACATGCTATCTGGTCATTTCTGGGTGCAGGAGGCAAGGTGTCAGGATGGAAGTGTGCAGGTAATTCAGAGGGGCTATTGCTGGAAGACTGGGAAAGTGCGAATGCAGAGGGTTGGAGGATGAACAGAGGGGAGAGAAGCTGAAACAGGGGCTGCTTAATCTTTCAAGAGGTTTGATAGGAAATAACCTAGATGGGGAGATTAAATGAAAGAACTCTTCTGTTTTTTTCTTTAAATTTCTTTCTTTGTGTCTTCTTATTTTGCTTTGTGTCTCCCTCCCTCCCTCCCTCCCTCCCTCCCTCCCTCCCTCCCTCCCTCCCTCCCTCCCTCTCTCCCTTCCTGTCATCTTTCCTTCCTTCCTTTTCTTAAAGATAGGAGATATTTAAATATGCTTGTTAGTTTAGGGAAAGAAGCCAGTACACCAGTATATTAAGGAAGAGACTTAAGATAAAAGAAAAAAACAACAGGTGCGTACTTTAGGACAAAGGGCAGATGTCATTAAAGCCTCCTTATCTTCAGAGGGGTCATTGATTCATCAGTGACGGAACATCTGCTGGCTGTCACCCCTGTGCAGGGGCCGGGTGTGCAGAAGTGAACACACACAGCAGCCCTGCCCTAATCCCGAATTTAGTGAGGGTGATGGACGCACGTCGACACAAACACATCCCCACGGAGGGAATGGGCTGGTGCAGGGCAGGATACGCGGGCACACCAGGTCAGGATGGCCTGGTCGGGGAGGCCGCGAGCAGCTCTCGCTGAGCCCGGACCTCCACGGCAGGCTAATAAGTCCCTGCCGACAGGGCTTCCTCTGCCTCAGTGCCCACATTCACACTTGTCAGTAGCTACGGGCTCCAACCTCCTCCTAAACGTCATAACGTTACTGTCTCTCCACTTCCTTCTCCTGGGAAGGAAGAAAAGTCCTTTTTATTAAGCTTCCTTCGTACAAAGCTATCAAGCAACATCCTTGGGTGCTGTAATCGGTTGTGGGCTTTTCTCCAATGCCAATACGTTCTCAGCTTAGCCACAGGCGTCTGTATCTGTCTGGTTGCCCACACCATTAAAACAAACAAAAGATCCTTATCTCCCTAAAGAGGGTCGCTGCTGGGCAAACACAGCCTTTCAGGGGCGCTTGTCCGCACCCAGCAACAGATTGGATTGGAAAGGAACACATTTAATCAGCTCTGTAAACAGACAGTTCTGGATTGAAAGGAAGAAAACCGCTTTATTGAAGGTGAGAACCTGATAATAACACTGTGAATTAGAGTTCAGGACTCTGATCTTTCAAATTAGGGCTCCAGGAAATGAAGATTCTGCCGGTATCCTGCCTCTTTCCTGGGACAGCAAAAGAAGGAGGTGCCTGGGGGATGGGAGGGGGCAAAGACGTGTTAATCGTGCTCCTGAATTTCAACATTGATTCACATTAATTGTGTCACCTTGAACTTTTCACCAAGAAAAGCTGTTTCTGCTTAATTTTTTGATGAGAGGATCATCGAGCATGTCTACACTGGGTAGGAACACTACTTCCCCAGTCTCCTATGTGCCTCTTTGCAAGACGACACAAGGAAAACCAAGGTTGGAATTACTAGGAGGATATTTTTTTCTAACCTGTTTGTATAAGTGTCTAGTTTCTTTCTTGAATATCGGGAAATAAAATGTCATTTAAAAATGTGGACATAGGACGCTTTCTGCACATTAGGCCGTCTGTTCTGGCTGCCAGACCTTTCAGAAGTATTTGTTTCTTAGAAAGTATATGAAGATGAAACAAAATTGCTTGTATTGAACCATAGATTGAAGAGTTTCTTTGAAATGCCATCCGGGGAGGGTAAAAGCGAGCCTGGTGTCACTCCACTGTCTCTGCTTCTTTATTCTGAACTTTTTTCTTTCTCGGAAGGGAGAGATGTGCCTTTGAAGGTATCCTGCCTCTCCTGGATACAATATGCAAAAAGCTGCTCTCTGGATGTGTCTGATGAAGGAGAAAATAATTAAAGAACCAGCTCTGCCTCTGGGCACTTAGCAGTATGTGGGCTTCCTTTCCCAAGATGGTGGTTCTCTCACTCTAAGTCAGTATCCCGCTCAGCTGTCTGGATTGGACCCACTCGCCTGCAGAGAGGCTAGTATTTGCTCGAGTAATTAAACTTGTTTCCAAAGACCCTCCAAATGTCAATGTTGACAGTCCTAAGGAAATGAGGTTAGGCGGGTGGTGTCACTTGTCCAGGTGGTCTTTGTTGCAGGACGTTTGTAACCTGATAACGAGGCCAGGCCACCTGACGGCCTGGCTGTCCCCTTGTCTGGCCCCACGCTGTCCTGGCCACCTGCCCCGCCCCCCTTCTCAACCTGCACCTGTCTAAATCTCACCAATTCTTCAAGACCCAGTTCCGACTGTACCCAAGCGATCAGATGTCGTTTGCACAGCGGTTGACGCTACTGGCCACCCCTTTTTGAAACACCCCCATTCACTTTCTGTAACGCATTCTTTTGGTTTTGCTCCCTCCTTCGTAGGTGTTTAAAATAATTTATCTAAGTGATTTATTTATTTAGAAGGTCCTTCTTTAGACAGAGATTTGATCGATACTCACATACTTTTCTTTTATTAACTGACTGATTTTTGTTGATAATTGATTGGCCTAAAGTTTAGTTGGGTTAGGGTTCAAGTTGAAGACCTACCTGGATTTATTTTTTTAACCAAGGATCCAGGTCTCCTGGTGCCTTTTGGCAACCAGTTCGCCCGGCTGCTGCTGGGCGGGGGTACGTTCTCTGCCAATATCAAGTTCTCATGCACCCTAAAGTCTGTTTTGACTCTCGTCTGTTGCTATGACCAGTCTCGCTCCCCCTGAATCGGTTCCCCAGGATTTTAATCACTCTGGGTCCAGCTAGCTCCAGCCTCCTCATTGACGAGAACTTCTTTCCCCAGTTTGGAAAATGAGTGATTTAATGTTCTCCGACCCCACAGTTTAGTTCATTTTGCAGCTTAGCGAGTGAGTTCTGTGTGCATTCCAGTGGGTTTTGGGGGGAGAGCAAGCGGGGCTGCTCTTGTTTCTACCCGGGACCTTCCCTTCCAGGGTCTCTGACATCCCCTTCCTGTCTCCCTAATAGCTTCCTCTCCACCCTTTAAACCCTGGTGGGCTGCGGTTCTCTGCCCTCCCACTTTTCATTTTCTTTGGCTCTCCCGGTATTCCCCGGTCCCATAGCTTTGGCAGACACACCTGTATCTGCACTTGATCTCGTGACCTGAAGGACCTTGAAGTCAATGTGTCATGATGCACTCCCCTCCTGCCTGGTGTTCCTTCTGTGGGTCTTAGACGCATATCCAGCCTCACACGCAGGCAGGCATGTGCCTCTGCCAATATAATTCCCAACTATACCTCCATTCTCGCCTTTCCTTTGTAGTCCCCTGCCAGCGTCCTACTCCATCATTTGATTATTGTTTCTCGGATGGTCTCCTCCCCTGTCATTTCTCAATTTACAGTTCCATTTTTACTCACTGACACACACCGTCCACAGCTCCCAGCCCCTGCCTGAAAGCCACAGCTCCAGAAGTGGGGAACTTTAGATTTTCAGCACACTTATTTGTGGAGCCCAGACATTGTTCAAACACACACACACACACACACACACACACACACACACACCACAAACATACACATACAACCAAAACAAGCTTCACAAAACAACAGTTGTCCTTAACTCATGTAACGTCCCCTGATATTTCTATTCTATTAGTCAGCCATGCCACACATAGTTCCTAAGACACTTGCTTAAAGGGCAAATTAGATAGACCCCCTCCTATGGCAGACGTGGTGCATGACAACCAGGCTCTTAGTCATCTGTCCTTTAGTGTCATCTCTTCCTCGTGTGGACTTACACTCCGTCCACCATGGGACATGGCACCCCGTCCAGAAACACGATGCACAATATGTGATCAAATCCCTGTCCTGTGCATGCACCGGTCCCTCTCATCCAGCCACTGCCAGCAAGGGCTCCCCACGGAGACCCCTGTTGGCACCCACACCCAGCTCCCAGATCCCAGCAGAGTGTTCTCCACTGCCCTGGCCTCCAGCGTCCCCAAATGCCATCTCCATTCATAACCTAAAGCTCATTTTTTAAATTAAAATAATGCATAATCTAATACTTTTCAAAGTATAATTGTGAACATGGGTTATTGTGATATAATAAAGAATGCATCTGGGCTTTGTCCCCATCCCTGGCACAGAGGGAAATTCCAAAACCCTTGGAATTTCCCGAGTGATTGGAGTGTCTTTGTTATTCATAAAGATGACCCTTTGACCATACCTGAATTTATGCTAATGAGGTGGGACCTTAGGTCTTTTCAAGGGTGTAGCTTTCCGTACCAGAAAGACCAAGCCTGTGACTAGAGGGTTGGAACTTCAGCCCCAGACCTCTGGGATAAAGAGGGGAGTAAAGTAATACACATTTTGTGTGTTGTATGTAAGATATACCGTATTCTTCCAATAAAGTAAGCTAGAAAAAAGGACATGTTATTAGAAAACCATAAGGAAGAGAAAACACATTTACAGTGCTGTATGTATTTACTGTCACCCTAAGTTCACACGGTTTGTCTTAGGCTGCTCCGTTAATCATGGAGTCTTTCCAATGCTCTATTGAAAAAACTGCGCATATAAGTGGACCCCACAGTTCCAACCTTGTTGTTCAAGGGTCAGCTACCTTGGTGTTTTCTAAGTTGTGTGAGTTGTTCTAGCAAATCATCGAACAATGAGATAGGAATTGTGAGAACCCCTAAATTCGTAGCCAAGTTGGGCAGAAGTCGGGGTAGCCTCGGGCTCCCGTTTGTGGCTGTTATCTGAAGTGAGGGCAGTCTTGTAGGGACCTTGCCCTCTAACTTGTCGGATCTGATGCCAACTGTGGGTAGCTAGCGTCAGAACTGAACTGTGGGAGACACAGTTGGTGTCAGAGAACTGGTTTCAGAAATGCAAACATTATAATCCCCTGCAATGCTCATACAAATTTTGCTTCTAGATCTTGTAGATTGGATAGTCTGGGCCCAGGAACCCTCACTTTTAAGGCATACCATATGGATACTTATACATATGAAAGTTCAAGAGCC
The DNA here is from genome assembly GCF_057876585.1 of Rhinolophus sinicus. Classification (NCBI taxonomy): domain Eukaryota; kingdom Metazoa; phylum Chordata; class Mammalia; order Chiroptera; family Rhinolophidae; genus Rhinolophus; species Rhinolophus sinicus. Next base: position 210,308,432 of record NC_142517.1, read on the forward strand.
AATGACATACGCATTAAAGCAGATTTATAAAATATAAACAAGTAAAATGAAATGAAAAGTAAATCACTCCTAATCCCATCCCAAAAAGCATCTCGGGCATGTTTCTTTCTCCTTTCTACCAAAATCTCTTTTATTGTGGATTTGATCATGCTCTATATTCAGGTTTGTGTTCTGCTTTTCCATTTAACCTTCTATGAGACATATTTTCCTTGTTTTAAAATATAAGTAACCACTGTTGCAAAAGAGTGTGTTCCTAAGCATTGTGTCTCTTTCGGGGGTATTTATAATATTGTCAGTGTGTCATGATTGTGAAATATATTGTGAGGAAAATCTTTCTCTCTGAAGCCTTTCTGGTATTTGTTTTCACTACCTTAGGATTCCCAGAAGTTAGATTATTTGGTATGTCACCACAGATGGTTTTGAGCGCTGTATCAGCAGCGTCCACTGGTAACATAACGGACCAGGTTTCCGTACCTTCTCTGTCAATGATGTTTATTTTTATAAGCTTTGTTAACTTGATAGGTCAAATGGTATGTAATTATTTTAATTGTATGTATTCCATCCTTAATGCTGTGGGAAATTTTCCCGAGTGTTTGTTTACTAATTGTATTTCCTTTTGTGAATCCTTGGTTCCTGACCCCCACCCCTTACTGTCCCATTGGCGGTTTGCTGTCAAATTAACCCTCTGCTTGCGTGTTTATAGCAATTACATGTTCTTTACCCGTTTACTCCGAGATCTGGTTATATTTTTATATATTTGCATTCAAAATTTTATCTAGTCAAAACCTGACAACTTTTTCCTTTGTGATCTCTTTAATTGCTTCAAAATTTACAAAGGTCGTCTTTCTTTGATGACTGATGTTTGTTTTCTTGTAGTTTTGCTGCTTTTTAAAAATCAGATGGGTAAGTGCATCCTTCTTAAATCCCTTTAGGGTGCATTTTGGTGGATGGTGTGAAGTCATCTAATAAATCATTTTTTAGAGTGTTATTGTTCCAAAAGCATTTATTTAAAGATATTTCCCCTTCTCTCTGATGTTCTGGGAAAGTTGTTTTTATGGTCCTGGTCTTTTTGCAGGACAGCTGCCTGTTCACAGCATGACTCAAGGGCAGGACTCTGTCATGGTCAGCTCTGTAACCCTGGAACCGAGGAAAGCGCACAGGCCTTCTAGGAACCTTTCTGAATGAGAGTTTAAAAACACGTGCGCGGTTGGACAATTGAGTTCGCGAACTTTCCACCATGCCCTTACACAGTGGAAAGTTTGCGAACCTAATTGTCTGACCTCGGCATATGTTGAAAGGAGGTGAGCCTGTGTGGTGTTTCTTCCAAAGGGCAATGATTCCTGGGTCCTGGAGAGCCGTCCTGATCTTAGAAATTCATCCCTTCATGTAATTAATCGTATTGATTCATTTATTTACACTTTGGCACAGGAAGATTTTTTTCCCCCAGGAGAATCGCAGTCCACTGGCATGACTTGTTTTTAAGCTGTTATTTTTACATTGCTTCTGTGAAATGGATACATATTTTTAGAAGTCCTTTTTTGCCACAAATGGAAGAAAATGCTGAGGTCTCAAAGACTGCTTGCGGTCTCCTTTCTGTTTAGATACTGCTTGTTGGTGAGAAATATATACTTTCAAAAGCACCAGGGCCCCAGACTGGATTGCACCCTGCTCACTAGGACCCGGGGGAGGTAGTGCTTCCTTTTGCTTGTATCACACCTTATCCTGTCCCCCTCCCACCTTGTGTCAGACCTTATTCCTTCTCCCTCCCACAGAAGACCAGATTGCTTATACTCACTCACACTTGCCCTTTGACCCCCTGCATCTATCCAAAGCCTGGCCAGCTGTTTCATGGGTGAACTCTAAAGGATGGCATCCCAGGAAGACTGCAGGATCTTCTCTGCTTATTCACAGGCTCCCTCCAGGGACCTCGCCTGCTCCCTGGCCCCACGGTCAATGGCAGCTGATAGCTCTAGGCTCCCTAACAAGGCAGGGTTTGGGCCGAGGCGAGAGAGAGGCCTCAGCCCTCACTCTCAGGATCTTCTGAGAGCACAGTCTGATACAAACATGCCAAGTTTAATTTGCTCTTCCTCTGGTGCGCCCTGAATCTGCTCCCTCATCTCCATATTACCAATGGCTTTAGTCAAGCTGCTGTTACCCATGAGCTCAACTTGATTCCATCACACAGTGAGTTTTCCAAAGCTGAGTATTGAGGAGCCCCCACACCACCCCCAGGGCCCCGAATCTGAGTTTTGAAGGTGAGAAGCAAGTGGATTTTGAAAAAAATGTGTTCTGTGTTTCATGTTTGGATAATGAAGTAACTAGCACATTGTTTTGGTAACACAGATTCCAGGAGCCAAGCTTGAGAATAGCACCCCAACTGATGGCGGATGGCCAGCAGCTGGCACAGGTGTGGGGTGCCCTGTGCAGCAGCCCAGGGTTCTGAGCTCTGGACAGCTGGGGCAGCACACGGCTTCTGTGTTTCTCAGGAGAGGACACTGTCATAAAGGTGGAAAATCATGACCTAAGCTAATCGCCTCTCTTTGTTGCTCTGGTCATTCATCTAATCATTAATTCAGCAAATGTGGCTGCCTGCCTGTGCTATTCCAGAAACTTCTAGGATTAGGAACTCAGATTAATAAGTCATGGCCCATGGCTGCAGACATACCACAATGTGACGTGTGCTGGGTCTGCAGAGATGCTGGAGTGGCTACGCCTGGAAGGTTCCTGATGAGCAGCCACCCAAGCCAGGCCCAGAAGGATGGGGGGTGGTAGCAAGTGGAAGAAGGAGGTGAATGGGGTTTCCCAGGAAGCTCTGAAGACCCTGAGTCAAGGGAGAGCCAGGTCCAGGACACAGAAGGGACGTCTCCCACTTTGTTCAGGGTAGAAGTGGCTCGGGGAGAGACCAGCTCTGCCAAGGAGTCTTGAGTGCCGATATCTCTTTATTGGTGTTGTCTCTACTTTGTTTTGTCATTTCTGCCAGTGAAGTGCTCCAAAGATGGGGAGGCTGGGCCCCAGTGCAGAAGCCTCAGAAACAACCCTTAGTCTTTTGCTTGTGAACTTGAATTTCATCTCTTCTGTTGGGAACATGAGATGGAGTCAGAAGATCAGGGGGATACATTGTGAGAGACGTGTCATGGAGTTTCAGAGTGGAAGGGAGCCGTGGGTGCACAGGGGACAGAAGCTACTGAAGGACTGATGTCAGGATTTCTTACCCTCGTTTGTATGACCCATCACTGCATTTAGATTTTCACTTGAAATTTCATTGCCATGAATGAGCTGTGCATCATGGGCAATTTATTCCCTGCCTTGGGCCTCAGTTTTTTGGTCTGTAAAACGGAAGTGAACAGATGGTGTGCATGAGTCCTGCCAACCTCCCGCTGCTGCAATATATGCGGCTGGAATCCACAGGGAGAATTCCAACCCACTACTTCTCCTCCCATTGGCCAGCACTGTGAATCCATGAGCCAGTGGGCTTGGCAAACGTTTCCTTCCTCCCCAACAAGCCCCAAACCCAAGGGCTCTGTGCTTCCAGAGAGGGACCCCATAGCCTCCCCCTGCCAGCACCCTAAACAAGTGCAAACTCTTCCCCACAGATGTCAAACTCAGCTTCAGGGCCAGTCTTGCTGCCCCATTCTCATCTCAAAGGAATTTGACCAAGGACAGTTTCGCATGAATGAAGGCTCCCATAGCGGTGCAAGAGGCAAAAAGTTCACAAGCTCAGCTGCACGGTACATCCTGTTTGGCACTGGGGAGAATCACCAGACTTAGGAACGTGTTTCTAGACCTGACCGTCCTTCAGGAGCTTATGTCACCCTTTCTGGGCTCCTGCTATGAAATGCCATGGGAATTCCATTGCACAGAAATTCTGCCACCTTCTCAGAGAGACACCTAACAGGAAGAACACCAATCTTGTCTAACTCAAAAATAAAACAAAACAATAACAAAAGACCAAATAAAAACACATTGCTCCATAAAAAAGCCCTGGAAACAATGAAGATATTTCAGAACTGAGTGGATTTCAAAATATTAAGAGATGCCAATATGTGCAACTCAACCTCTACCTCCCAATTTGCTCTGGAGATGAAGAAAGCTTGGCACAGGACAAGCACTCAGATGCTTCGTGTCATGCAGGGTGTCACACAGGGTCTCCTGTCCCACTCCCCACACAAGAACGCAGGACATGGCGAGGCCAAAAAGGATCACCCACGGAGCCATAGATGGGGGACTCATACTACTATAGTCTCGCTGGCAGCTGGGTTGGAGACACAGGAAGCAGGATCCGCACGACCTGCAACCTGCCGTCCACTTCTCTGCCAACCAACCAACCCCACTTGCTAACTGTAATCCGCTCTTGCTAGCTCAGCCACCATCTTCTTGCTAGCCCCCATTTGCTGCTAGCATAGCCACAGCAGTTATATTAGTGGCCAGTGGCTCACTGGTTACAGCTGACGGCCAACTAGCCACTAGCCATCCAATCACAGTTGATGGCCATTTACTACCTGAGCCAGCACCTTTCCACGTGAGGCCGAGAGCCTGGAAACTGCACTCCTGGCTCTGTCCCCATACTTCCTGACACCCTTTCTGAAGTTCAGACAGGCCGAGTGCTTTTCTATGTCTTTCCTCAATTGCTGATCACCCAGTTCAATGCGGGGCAAGATTCTTCCCCCTCGCGTCGGCAGACCAGCATTTCTGGACAACTGAAGAATTTCTGGCTTTTGCTGTATAGTGACTACATGAGAGGGAACATGGTTTGACTACTTGTAACATACTTTATTTTACCAGAAGTTCAGTGGGCATTTTTGAAAACCTTTCCTCCTGCCGTCTGAGTGAAAGGCGGTAACAGGAATGGGATAGGCCTCCCTGTCAGCTGGCTGGTGGTTGGGCTTGGAAATCTGAGAAAATATGATAGTCATTCATTCATTCATTCCGGCAGCGTGCATTTACAGGGTAGCTGCCTTGTGCCAGCCCTCCTATCTGCCACACCTGTTCCCCTCGCCATCCCCCCTGGCCTTTGGCTTGATTTTGCTCTCCTGCTAGCATCTGGGCCCATTCATCAGCATATGCTAACGCGCATGAGCAAATGCTTGTGGAAAGAGTGCACTTTGAATGGATGAAGGATACCTACCACTGTCTTCCTGATGGCCACAGGGGTCCTGCCTCAGCTCTCTCACATGTCCAGCCACTGGGGCAGGACAGCTGGCCAGGATGCCTCCTGAAAGCCCAGATTTTGAAGCACATGCTCTTGCTGTGTGTCCCAGGGAGCCCCTTGGGTTGGTGGCACCTCCGAACACTTATCAACACACCTTTCCAAGTCTCTCGCCAGCACAGAGAGCTTGGTCTAGACTTCGGGCTCTTCTCTAAGCAGCCCAGGATCCTAGGAGACTGAGCCCCACTCTTTCTGCTCTCCTTGGACAGAATCTCAATGATGGTCCCAATTGATAATCCACTCGTCTCCCCACTGCTGTCTGGCCCCCTCTGGGTGTTCATCCCTGCTCTCCACCCAACGCGGGTACTCTGCTGGCTGTGTGGGGCGCCTGGCCCATTTATGGGGGCTCCGGGGCCTCCCGCGCCATGCTGACTCCCTCCCTGCTCCGTTCCAGACCTTTGCCTCCTGGCCCCTCCTGAAGGCCTGACCAGGTTCTCTTGGTGATGAGCTCAGCTACGCCCTCCCCTGTGGTGTGTTTCTCAAGGACCGAGGACAGGCTCGACCCTTGTCTTCGTCCCTTCCTATGTCAGCACAGTGTCTTGCACATGGCAGGACCAAAAGAACTTTGCTTCTTGGAATTCTTTATTTTTTTTTTTAAATTTTATTGGGGAATATTGGGGAACAGTGTGTTTCTCCAGGGTCCATCAGCTCCAAGTCGTTGTCCTTCAATCTAGTTGTGGAGGGCATGGCTCAGTTCCAAGTCCAGTCGCTGTTTTCAATCTTTAGTTGCAGGGGGCACAGCCCACCATCCCATGTGGGAATCAAACGAGCAACCCTGTTGTTCAGAGCTCACGCTCTAACCAACTGAGCCATCCGGCCGCCCCGCTTGTCGGGATTCTTGACGTACTAGCTTCCCTCGTGCCTGTGAGTTTAGTACAAGGTAGACAGGAAACTTGAGACAATAAGAATATTTTACATACACTTTTAACTTGATTTGGAGATTTTTAAGCAGCTCTATTGACACAACAAACTATACTTACTGATAGTGCCCAATTTGATAAATGTTGACATTTTTATACACCTGCTAAGCCATCGCCACACTTGACCTGGAGAATGTGTCATGGCGTCTGAGGGGTCTTCCCAGTCCTTCCTCAGTGGCCCCTCACCTGTGTCTGCACATCTCCCAGCTCCAGGCATCTGCTCATCCTATTTCTGTCACTGCAGGTGACTTGCACAGTAGGCAAATGTGACCACATCGTACGAACTGCTATTTGTCTTGCACCGTTCATTTAGCCTCATCACTTTGAGGTTCGTCTATGCTGTTGTGTTTGTTGGTGTTTCTTCCCTTTTCACTGCCACGTGGTGTCCTGTTGTACAGACGCAACACTATTCTTTGTTACCCATTCTCCTGGGGGTGACCCTGGGTGCTTCCCAGCTTTAGGCTGTCACAGATAACGCTGCCATGAGCATTTGTGTACATGTCTTTGTATGGACATTGCGTGTTTTGTCTCTTGGGTAAGTACCTAGGAGGACAATGGCTGAATCATATGGCAGGTGGATGTTTAACTCTTAAAGAAACTATCAGACCATTTTCCAGAGTGGTTGAGCTGTGTACACATTCCCACCAGCCTTCTGGTCGCTTCCCAATTTGCAGATGTTCCTGGCTGAGAACACACACATTCGTGGCATTTCAAAGGCTGATGCTGAGGAAATTCCATTGGGACTGAGATTTCTCTGGGGCTCTGAACTGTCTGGGATTGGAAGTCTGTGTAATATCCCAGTGAGGACAGCCAACTTCACAGGCCATGCCAGGTTTTTGGCCATGGGGGTGGGGCCCTTTCTGCATCTCGGTGCTCTCTGTGGGGGCTCTCTGCTTTACCCTAGCCAACCAGGGTATGTGAGGGGCACCTGGGGAAGTCACACCCTCTTTGTCTGCATTAGACTACACTGATTTCTTTTATATTGCCCAAGCCACTGTCAAGGTTAGACTGGTGTACGTGGGGCTGCAGTCAGAGTCTGGGGGATGGATGAGTGGCTCGGTGTCTTTGACCAAGAAGCAATAACGTTTGGTTTTCTGTGTTGTTTTTTTCTAACACTTAAAATGATGGTGTTTTAGCTTCTTAGTATGTTTTGATTTCAAAAGTCCCAAGAAAACCAGCTCATGAGAGCAGCTAAGGATTTATAGGGAGAAGATAGATGGGCTTTACACTAGGACACCAATGAGGACCCCTGAGGACCTGCTGTGTACCCGAGATGCCACAGGAAAGCACAGGCACATGGGGAAGAGGCAGATAGAAACAGTCGGGAACACCACTGACCCTGGGCGCCCAGGAAATGGGTTAGTGTTGAGGGGTTTCAAAAGAATGAGGATTTGCCAGATTTGGGGAGATGCTAGAGAGTTTGGGGGGGTTGTGGAATTTCAATGCTGGAGAGCTATAAGATTTGTAGGATTTCATGAGCTTCAATGGTTGGGGTGGGGAGGAAGGTTTGATTTGGGACAACATGGAGGGAATTATAAGTCGAGGGAAAAGCCTGAGCAATCTTTTGGAGGCAGGAAGGTGATCAGTCATCTAATTTGCTGGGAAGTAAGTTCAAGAAGGGGAGGTTAGGAGGACATATTGATGAGGCTCTTCAATACCCAGAAGACGGATCTGTGCTTCCGAAGGCAGCAGGAAGCAGGGAGAGCAGGATAAAGATTTGGCCTAGCTGCACTCGAGGAGAAATGCACCGGCCTAGCATGGAGAGACCGGATTTCCGAGAGAGTGGGGGGTGGTTAGGAGGCTCCAGGTGAAGACAAGGTGGGAAATACTGAGGATCTGCAACAGGAGGCCGTCGTGGTGGGGACTGAAGGAGTGTGTGGGAGAGAAGACCCAAAGGGAGACTGGCAGACTTGGAAAGCAACTGGATTTAGAGATAGAGAGGGAGGGGCTTTAAAGTTGTGAGAGGGATAATGGTGGGCTGGTGGGGCTGGTGGTGTTGTCCATTGTAACATGACAAGTAGAGGCAGGCGGGAGATCAGGGTGGGGGAGGAATAATAGTAACTCCCCTGCCCTGAACTGACTACAGGGGCCAGGTCCAATTCCAGTTTTCCCTAACAATCCTACCTGGTGGGCACTAGTAACAGGCGCGTTGCATGATGTAGGAAGCTGTGTTGGAACTACTTTTATCGTCACACTCAGTTGCAAATGAGGACACCAAGGATAACATCTTCCAGAGACTCACTCGAGGACATGTGTGTTTGTTTGGTGGTTGAAGACACAATACGCTGTCTTTTGATGCCAAATCTCACACATATTGTCTTAGCGAAGAATGAGAAGATGAATGGCATCATGTAGAAAAGTGGAGAAGTGAATGGCCATTGAACTAGTTAAGGTAACACACTAGCCACCTGACTTAAGTCACAATGGAATGCAGCTGTCCCTGGTCAGGGAGGTCTGACCATCCAGTGACCCTGCCCAACTCTGACTCTGCCATCTTCAGCATGTGCTTTCCAAGGCCACCTTTGGTGTTAATATCTTAGAGGGGCCAAATGAGTCCCAGATTTTTTCGCTTACATTCTCATAGCTATTAAAAAAATTTTTTTTAGTTATTTTATGATTTCATCTTAAAGGAATCTATCTTTAATCCAGCTGGAATGTATTTGGCCCATCAGCTGAGATAAGGATCTAAGCTAAACAGTTAACCAATCTCATCACCGTATTAAATAATTCATCCTCTTGACAATTATTTGAAATGCCATCCAGGTAAGAGGACACATTAGCGCTCTCTTACGTGGGTGCCCTGACAGCTATCTTCAGATACGATGTCTCTGATGCAGCTGGAGAACCTGACAGGCTGTGTGTGGCCCCAGAGAGCGGAGCTTGGAGTAGTGGGTGGGAGGTGCAGGAAAGCCGATGCATTCGCCAGGGGGCACCAGGGCAATTGCCTGGAATTGAAACGATCACCTTGGCAAAGGTCACTCCCATTCCAGAACTGACCTAAGAGAGCTCCCCTGGCCATCTGGGGAGGGTGGTTGTATCAGAGGCCTCCAATACCCCAGCCTCACTATTCTCAGGAACTATTCTCAGTTCCTGAGAATCCTTAATCCTATGTCTTGGGCACACCAGGATGCAGAAAATTCCCTTTCCATAACTTGGCGTTAGAGATAGAGAAACCCAGGCCTGGCGGTGCTACACAAATCCAAGCAAGCAGACCTTTCTGACAGGGTCACACAGAAGCAGCGACTTAATGACCCATAAGTGCTTCCGGTTCACAGCGGGCACCCTACCCAGCCCAGCGCTGTGTGAGAACGAAACGGAGGGGATCGGTGGCAGGCGGGCACTCTCTCATGGAAAGGGACCGCAGTATCTGGGAAACTATTTGCTCTGTTTATTTTGGGCTAGAAAAATTGCGTCTTATTTGTGTGTACTTGTTTAGAGACAGAGAAAAATTAGGAAGTCTAAACTTAACAAATGCTAAATATATCATTGTTCCGACAGAAACTATGAGAGTCATTTTCCCACCTGGTAGAAAAGTACAAGAAAGCATGCCCTGGTGTCCCCTAGGCAAAGGAACGACTCCAATTTTTCCTCTGGAATTATTTCTGGGCCAAACCTGGCATTTGGTCCATTCACCCAATCTCATCAGTTATCCCCTCTATGTAAAGAGCGTGACCCTCGCCCCCACAAGTTCAAAAGATGAGGAAAATGCCCTTAGTTGATGTTCTCAGCAAAATCCCAGTCGGTCCAGCTGGTGCTTCTTTGGGAAAGAAAAGCAGCCCCAGGCCTGGCCATCCCCACGTCCCCTTGTAAGGGCAGGGCTCATGGGCTGTGCTCCGGGAGTGAGGGCACGGGGTGGCTCTGAGCCTTCAGCATGGCCTGTACGCCCGTGAGCACTGCTGTCTAAGTCCAGCACAGAAAATAAGGGAATAAGTCGCACTACCCAGATGGTTCACACTGTCTGCACTGTGGGGAGCGGAAGGGCACAGGAGACGGGAACAGCCTCCGGGGGTGTACCCTAACAGTGATCATTTCATTTTCACCAACATGGCAAATGGTGCCCTCGGCCCATCTCAGGGGTGGGCACGGAACGTAGGGTTAAGTACATGGACCCGGGGGTGAGCCTGCATCCCGGCTTACTGCTTCCTCACCAGGTGTGACGTGGGCAGACGGCTTAGCTTCTCTGGGCCTCTGCTTACAATTCCCTCATCTGTGCACTGGGGATGGTAGCAGCAGCTCCCGCACAGGCCTGCTGGGAGGATGAAATGCTCGTGTTTCCCACAGGCGTACACACTCCCGTGCAGGTGCCTGTGTGTCTGTGTGTTTCACGGTAGTGTTGACTCAAAGCATGTGCCAGCTGTTGGTCGGTGACGAAGGCAGTAACCCTGCTCTCAGGAACCTCCCACTGTCTTTAAGGGATGACCTTACCTTTCCTTATTCTGAGAGAGAGTGGAGACATCAGAATAAAGCCACTCATCCTCCCTGGCTTCAGTGCTCCAGAAAACAGAGGCACACATTCATAGCCTATGCTTTCCTGAGTTGTTCTCTCATGTTCCTCCCCCTTGGCTAATATTTGGGAGGAATTAGGTGTTGAGGTCAGACCATAAAATAAGTGAGACTGGTGCATTTTGCTGAAACAGGGAGGGGAGAAGAGCCCTGAGCAGACTGCAGAGTAATGCCGTTGTGAGTGTGAGTGTGTATGTGTGGGCTGTGTGTGCGTGTGTGTTTTCAGCACTATGGCGTGGGTTTAGCCCTTAACCAGCGTGCTTACATCGAGAAGGAATGAGCTTTTCTATCTCCCTCGGCAGGGAAAGCAGACTAGCCTTTATGTATCTCTCTCTAGACTTTCTGTGATAGATTCCCAGTGACTTCAGAAATTACATTTCAATTTGCATAACAGCCAAAAAAAATATGCAGGTGTCAAACGCCGGAAAGAACACCTGCCTTGGTGGCCTGTGTGACAGGCTATTGTTCCAGACACTGTCCTGGTCGTGGCCCTGTTGCGGCAGACATGCTCTTGCTTGGGTCCAATTTCCATCCCATTTCTGCCTCTTTCACCGTCTGGCTGCCTCTGGACTTGGCAGTTTGCATCTGGTCCTTTGCGTCTTATGACCTCAGCTCCCTGGTAAGGACGGTGGCTGGAACCTCTTCTAGTGTTGCCAGATATACACAAGATACCCAGTATCATCTGAATTTCAGATACTTGGGACACATTTATACTGAAAAGTTGTTATGTTTATCTGAAGTTCAACTCTAACTGGCGTCCTGTATTGTTACTTGCTCAACCTGGCCGCCTCTTCCACGCTTTGAGCTGTTTTGGAGACTAGACCAGCCCTAGCCACAGCCCAGGACACAGCCCCCAAACCCCGATTCTGAGGGGTAGGCCTCCGTCACCTCAGCCCCACTGCCCCTTTGTCCCTTTCCTCGTATTCAGAAGAAGGACTGGCCTTGAGTACATTGGCCAGCCCCCCGAGGTGGCTGTGAGGACAGCTGCACTTCGAGTGAACACTGATTTTGGCCCCTAGGGTTCAACTTCCAGCTCAGCTGTGGCTCTTGCCCAGATGACTGGCCTGTGTTTTGATTATGACGCCTGAGATTTCAGATGAACAGACGGGTTTGAGGTGCCTGCCGGGCCCACAATTTAGGATACCCTCAGGAGCTGGGGCTTTCTGGATATTTCTTCTTCCGACATTGGGCCAGGTTCCATCTCGCAGGCAAGGGTACTGCAAGACTTGAGATGCTCCCGCAGAGCCATGCACTGGGCAGGACCTGCCCACAGAGAGCAAGACCCGCCTGTGGGGACACTTGACCCGTGAAGGCTGCAAAGCCCAACTAGAGAGAAGAGACTTCAGAAAAGGCACCTGCTCAGAGCCCTTCTCCTTGGGACCACAAGTTACCCATAGAGCAATTGGACATCCACCCAAGGTCCTAAAATTCGGGTCAGCGGAGGGAATGGAGCAGATGTGATGAGCACAAATCATAAATGGGGAGCGGACGTGTCAGCTCAGCGACACCTGTTATGACGTCTCAGAAATCAGCCTGGCAAGCGGCCATCATATGCCTGCTTCACTCACATCATTCCATTCAGACCCACGCATGAAATGCAGACCTGAGGCCAGACACGGGGAAGCAGGGCCCACGGGGAGTTGGGTGTATCAGAGCCACGCCAGTTGTCTTGAGAACCACAGAGGACACGCTCACACCACCCACTGCCGTGGGCCTGATCACGAGTGGGTGTACTCCTGCTGTGGGAGAGAAAGGTGGGTCTGGCAAGGTCTGTGTATGTTCACAGGTGGCAGGTGGGTTCAGAACGACCCTGTTTTAGTACCAGGGTTCCCGAAGGGGGTCAAAGGAGAAAGCAAGTTTTACCCATTGAAGATAAGTGAGGTCTTTGTTAATCAGAGTAATAATTTTTGTAGGGAAAAGTAAAGCTAGAAAACACTTTTGTGGTTAGAGGTACGCCTCCCTGTTTACTCAGGAGTGGTTGGCTCAGGACAATGGGGCTTTCCATGCTGCTTCCACGTGAAAGTCACTGTTCCATAAAGTTTCCCACGGGAAAACCTGCCGTCTGCACGTGGGGACACACCGCAATACCGCATCTGGGACTTCTGAGTGTTCTGGGAGTGTGGCTGCACCAAGAGCCCAGCCAGTTACATGCCAAAGACACAAACAGAGAGGGCACATTTTCCCTAGTGCCAGGTGCACTGTGATAGCCAAAGGAAACTCTGGCCTTCAAAGGAGGCAGGTCTGCAGGACACATTCTCTCCACCCCACCCAGCCATGCAACCCGGTGTAGGTCCAGGGGAAATCCCATATGCAATTGAGGGGGCTGCTGTCTGGACAGTATCACCGCCCCCCTTCATTCTTCCAGAACCAGGAATAAGTTCATCTCAGCTTTAGGAAATTCGACTCAGAAACCATTCGGAACCTACTGTGTTTTTTTCTGGCGTTCAGAGCCTCACGGCACATGGCCGTTTGGGGCAATCAGCCAGGTCAGTGAGCAAGGATCCCACTATTGTGTCCAGAGAGACCCCCATTTCAACCATCTGAAATGGGGCTCTAACGCCTTCCTCTTGGGTTTGCTTCAGGCTTGAACAAGATCATTTGTGTCAAATTCTTAGCCCTGGGACAGTCAGTAAATACCAGGAGCTATTAAAATCCAAAGGTACAAAGGTCATCCACTGTGGACTGGGGAGGTGAGCAGACGGGGCTTGGGGTTCAACAGGCGGGATAATAGAAGTTGAGAAAGAAGGTGACAGGGAGCAGCTGGACCCTGTGGGGGCCATTAACAGGACTGCACCTTAGACCATGACAGGACCTGTGACTGTACCATCAGCACCCCCTGAGGGCCGGTCTTGTTCCAGAGGCTGCAGTGGCCTTTGCATTGGCTGTTCCCCATGCCTGGAAAGCCCTTGACCCAGATCTCGATGAAGGTTGGCAACCCTTGACTTTCAGAGAACAGCTGAGAAGTCGCCTGTGCTGGGAGTCTCGGGGCGCCTTCCATCATCTCACCACCTTTCCCCTGCTCCTGCCTTGGGAAGCTGACTGTGGGGGCTGCGCTTACAGCTGCATCCAGGGGTTCAGTTATTAAATGTACGAGGTATGGTAATACAACAAGCATAGGAACAATGCCTTGAAGGAAGAGGAGGGGGCACAGCATGCCAGGCAGGGCCACACGGAGAAGCACCAGGAGGCAGAGAGCGAGGGGACATCCTGGCCAGAGCCACTACGGTGGTTCTTCTGGGCAGGAATGGAAGAGCAGGGTAGGCAAGCTGAGCATCTTAGGATTGGAAAGCTGGAAAAATTTCAGTGGGTTCTGGGCTCTAAGGGTGGTTTCTGGTTGTTTGGTACCTGAGCTTGGGGTGATCTAAGGTGGAAAAAGATTGGCTCGATGTGTGAGGCTTGGACAAAGGAGATAATTGGGCTGTGGATTCAGGATTAGTTGGTTGGCATAGGAAAAACATAGCTACAGGGAAGTTGTTGCTGTCTCTAGGAATTAGCTAATCCTGGTGGGGGCCGGGGCGACAGTCCCTTTCAGGGTCCACAAAGCCTCAAGATGCAAAAGCATCACAAAATATAGAGGATAAAAGGCATGATGAATACAGGCTGCAAGCATGGGCTCTGGTGCCCTCTGCTTCTGCTGGGGGTGGGGTGGGAGGGCACGCTGCAGGAGACAGGAGGAAGAGAGCACAATTAGGGTATTTGCTCACCTGTGCCCTCCGTGGTAGGCTGTCACTTGACTGAGGTCACTCACTGCTCCTTGCTGACTTTCTCCTTGGTTTCTGTTAGCCACCCAGTCCCTCACTTTTCCTGGGTGACGGCACCATTCCATATGAGCCCCCTGTGCTACTCCCGCACTTGTGGGTAAATATTTTGAAACCCTCTTTGAATTCTCCTAATTAGAGCGTGCCCTCGGTTTCCTGTTGGGACTTGTGCTAGTAAGGGAGCTGGTCCCAGAAGCAGAGCCCCTTGTCCTCACCGTAGACTCTGGCATTGGGTCAGTCAGATCGGCGACCACCTTCTTGCTGGTGACATGATTAATGCAGGACATGTGTTGGAATCATGATGATTAGATGATGGTATCATCAGTGCTTGTGTGGGATGAAGTGCAGGTGAAGGCAGGCGCTGGGAGATGGAGTGGCTGTGCCACTGAGTCACTATGGCAACAGTAAGGATTACAAAGATTGTGGAGTAATGTGGCCTCCCCTCACCACCTGGGGAACATGCAGAGAGAAAGAGAAATTAGCACGATGCATATGCAATTAGGAACGTGCAGGCAGAGCCATGAATCCTCTTCCACAGTCGTGGGGCAGACGTGGGGCACGTCCTAGTCCAGGCACTGGGGACAAGGTTGCAAAGTAAAGCACCAATTAGAAGCTCAACCAACAGGTCTCAAGAGATCTCACCTAAGGTAAGGGGGCCATCGGTGTGGGGTGTGGGCAGGTAGGCACACCCACATTTCCCTGAACCCCCCTTGTCAATACCAATAGTCCCTTTGTTAAGAGTAATAAGAGCAGCCTGTCCTAATTTCGGGTGCCATCTGTGTCCCATTTCCTCCGGGACTCTGCCTGTCACCTTTCCGAGAACACTGTCTTCATCACCCCACGATAGCCGAGACCCCCCAACCCCACCCAGTTATTCCTCATCACCTCACTCTGTTGTTTTTATTGTCTCGGTGTGCTGGGGCTGCCATCACAAAAAGCCACAGACCAGGGGGCCTGAACAACAGGAATTTATCACCTCACAATGCTGGAGGCTGGAAGCCCATGATGACGGTGCTGTCAGGGTTGGTTCCGGACGGGACCTCTCTCCTTGGCTTGCAGACGGCCACCTTCTCCCTGTGTCCTTACATGGCCTCTTCTCTGTGCCACATGGAGAGAGGTCTCTGGTGTCTCTTCCTCTTTGACACTAGCCCTGTAACAGTGGGACTCCACCCTTATGACCTCATTAAACCTGCTTCATCTACCAAAGGCCCCATCTCCAAATTCTGTAACTTCGGGGATTAGGGCTTCAACATATAAATTTGGGAGAACACCTGCCATAACACCTGCTTAAGAAAAATGATCAAATTATCAAAATTATCAAAAATTATCCAAGTGCATTCAGCATGTTTTATATTTCATGCTTGTGATCTGTGTCTTTTACTGGGACAGCATGTCAGCATCCTCTGGACAGAGCACTCACTGTTCTGTCTCTGTGCCTGGAGCAAGGCCAGGGACAGAGCAGGTTCTCATAAATACCACTGGGGAAAGGACCGGATAAACAAATTGTGTATAAATAGCTATACTCCCTGAGGAACACTACCAACTCCTCCAAAGGACCTTGATGTATTGTTTCAATGGTACCGGAAGTAAACAGCCATGTTTTTGATCATGGAGCGACATGAAAAAAGTAATTCGGAGAATCAATATGGCAGCAACATGAGGCTGGACTAGGGGGGAAATAAATGAAGTGGTTGAGTCCACTGGGAGACTATGAAGCGAAAACAAATGGGTGGCGTGGAGCATTTAGATTTCCACCTACAACAGTGAAGGTGAGACAGGAGGTACACTTGAGAGATACACAAGGGAAGAATTGAAAGAAGGAGGTTTGCTTGGCAGTAGTGAGAGAGAGTGAGAGTTAGCAGCAGAGAGCTGCAGACAGCTCCGTGAATGGGCCTGGATGCCTAGAGGGTGGCAGGCCTGTGGATGGACACGGGCGGTAGGGAAGGGTCTGCATTAGCCGCACTTGGGCACTGCCCGACCCTCCTTTTGGTCTTCCCTCCGATCCCAGCCATGGCTATGGTGAATAGCTGGGTGTACGCTTTGATCAGCATTGTACTGGTGGCGGCCACCTCTAGAGCGTGCCTCTTGTCTCAAGCTTCTCATGCGAGGCACTGGTGGAAGACTGGTTGGCATTGACGAATGGCACCTCTAGAGGTTAGAAGAGGTGCTGTCTCCTAGGCCAGTCCTCACCCACAGGGGATGGGAGCTGGTGGGTACATGCTTCTCCCTTTTGTCTCTTGGACAATCCTGAGATGTTTAATTCTCTCCTCATGAGGTCCTATTGGGGTGGGCCAGCTTCGTATCACATTTTAGAGTATGTTACGTTGCCTGTATCGGGTTTTCCTCCTTCCCTGTCGACTCCCTCACACCTATACCTGGTTGACTGTCTAGCATAAGCTACCTACACACAACCCTTTTCTAAAGCTATATTTCTGGTGGGGGAAGGGAACATGCCAAGACAGGTCCCTATTGCTGGGACAACCTGCAGCTGGTTTGTGACATGAAGAGTTTGGTATAATCCTGGGCACCTGTACACTTGCTGGGCAGGTTGACTGGTATATGAAGTGGGGATGTGGGCTGAATATCACACGTCTGGAAATGAGAGCCACTGGCAGGACTGGTGCATTTCCTAACGGAGAGTGTAAGGAAGAGCAGACCAGAGTGCTGGAAACTCAGTCATGGGAGAGTACTAGGATTGAGTCACCTCAGCCTACATTTATGGGCACCCACCGTGTGCCAGGCTGAGCTGGGAGCAAGTGCACGTGGCTAAGAGGGATGTGGTTTCTGACCTCTTGGGGCTTACAGTCTAGGGGAGGAGGCAGACACAAACAGATGGCAGCCTCGGAATGACAAGTGTACTACTAGAGGTCCACGCGTGACACAATGGAGGATGTGATCACCGGGATCCTCAGAGACCAGTCTTCTCCTCAGAGACCAGTCTTCTCCTCAGAGAAGTCTCCCTGTCCTCTCCCAACCAGAAATGGCCTCCCTGTCCTCTGAAGTCCAGTCATAGTCTATGTTTGACCTTCTCTCTGGCATCATCCACATATTGCCTTCTGCTATTTGCTACCTTGTCACTGGTGCTCATCTCACCTCCCCAAATAAATGGCAAGCTCCTTGGTGCCTGGGTCAAGTCATAAACATTTGCACTGCCCTGATTCTCAGTATTTCCCCGTCACCTTGACCTTCACCCTGCCTTAGACCAAATCTCTTGCATATAAAAACTCAATGGATCTTTGTATAGTTGACTGATAAATGGACTGGGCAAGAGGGAAGAGGGAGAGGAAGAAGCAAAGAGCACAGAGATGAGGTGATGAGAGACTGAAGAGGAGAGCCAGACCGAGCTGACCAAGGAGGGGTCAGGAGAGAGGGACCAGGGAGGGACAGCATCTGATGCTTCAGATGCTGAAGGGAATGTGCACGGAGGAAAGTCCAGGCATCAGAGAGGAAGAAGATCTTGTATTGGCACTGAGTGTGTGATGACAGCAGAATGGAGAGCTTGCCCTATGGATGTCATGGGGTGGATGGTATGACAGAAGTCAAGATAGATGACATACCGTGTTTCCCCCCAAAAAGACCGAGTCTTATGTTAAGTTTTGCTCCAAAAGGCACATTGGGGTTTATGTTCAGGGGATGTCATCCTGAAAAATCATGCCAGGGCTTATTTTCTAGTTAGGTCTTATTTTCGGGACACAAGGTAGGCTCTTTTTTTTTTTTTTAAGTTTCATGTACATCTAGATCCATAAATTCTCATGCTTCTTCTTGAAGTTGCTGTCCTGAATCTTTCCTTCCGTCCCCTAGGTCATCTCATCCACACCTTTGTTTTTCCCACCCTGTACAGGCTTACGACTCCCATCTCAGCGCTCCACCAGGTCACAGTCTTGACCTTTGACCTGCATGGGCCACTGCCTCTTGGACAGTGACACCTGGGCACTTCATAGGTACTTCAGAGTCCGCATGGTCAAGATGAAACTGGCCACCATCTCTTCTGGGAAGCCTTCCATGATTTCCCCTCCCAAATAGTCATTAATTCTCTACCTTATGGTGAGTGATGTTGCACTCACCATAATACCTTATTACCTACTTGCCAGGGTCCATCTCCCATGTCTGACTGCACGCAGACCAAGGGCAAGAGCTTTGTTTTGGCCTCTGTGGTGCTCCCACACCTAGCACTGTGCCTGGTGCATAGTCCAGACGCATTGAATGATGGTTCAGTGAAAATAAGGTGAAGCATTGCAGTGAGTAGGAAAAGAGAAATAGAACATCAATTTCAGGGCTCAGCTAGGTCAGCACTGTTTTTTTAGTAAGTGTAGACCCACGCAGAAGTAAGTGGTAAGTAAGAACGGTCAACAAAGACAGAGTGCCGCTGGGGACAGAGGGGACCACTGAGAAAGCAAGGTGGCTGGGGAGGAAGTAGGTGGCAGCATCAGGCAGGAGGAGAGAAGCAAAGGGATTGCTTCAAACACGAAGGAAGAGCCTGTCCTCAGTGAGTGGGTATAGACATGCTGGGGCTGAAATGACGGTGGCCTCTGGCCACTGGCCCCGACATTCTCAACCAAGTAGGGTGCCAGCTGCATGCTGGGAGAAAAGAACCCCAATCCCAGCCCTGTGGAGCAGTGCAGAGCCTGGCGCTGACTTTGGGGAATTCATCCAGTGTTTCAAAGTGATCCCACAGAACACGACTGGGAGCAGAGCTTTATCTCTCTCTGGTGGCAGAAAACGATCCATCGTGTCTCGTTTCATTGCCCCAAAGTGTAGACATTCGTGTTTTTTCAGTGTAGCCTTACGTAGCTCTTTTCATAAGGTGTCTCCTCCATTCAGACTCCATCTACCAAGTGTTTACTCTGATGCCGGCGCTGCTTACACACGTGTACATCCTGACATCACAGGAGGCCTATGAGCTGGTCACAGGTCACACCTGCTCTTATCCTTTGTCCCGTTTTACGGAGGATTGTCTCAAGGTCTCAGTTCGTGAGCCACACCATGACCCGTAATTTCCACCTAATGTGATACTTCACTCCATTGGCGTGTGTGGGCCTCCCAAGCACCAATGAGCTGATCACACCAGCTTGGCTGTGCTTCATCCAGTGAAAACATGGACATGGAGAGAAAACTGACCTCCTTACAAGAACATTCCAAGCCCCAGATCATATCCCTGCTTTCTGCTTGCCTGGGTCAGCCATTCCGGCTGTCGGTTATAATCAATTTAAGCCTCTCATTTGTATTGCTCTGCATCCATTTTGTGTCTGATTGTTCCCATGAGAGAAAAGGCTCACTGCGTGCTGGGACCCTGCCTGCCAACTGAGGGTGATGAAATCTGTGAATCCAAACAAATACCCCACGGTTGGCCAATCTGAAGATGGGCTGACACAATAAAGGTACCTCACCTGGGGGTGGCTGACAGGCAGGCACGAAAGTAACGGGCTTGCTGTCTCTTTGCTTCCAGTCATTTGTAGCTGCTCTCAACTCCATTAGGCTCCAACTAGAAGTCAGATCGAGCTGACACTAAAAAGCTAGTTAGAATGTCATTTTTATCTTTTAGCATTGTGGACACAGCCTCACTCAGAAATAGTCACCCACAAAAGAAAATACATCTGCTAACTCTGTCCCAAAATTCTAAAGGAGGGGAGTCCTTTGTGGGCTTGTCTGTGTTTGGGGTGGATGTTAGTGACCTGGAAATGAATAATGAGAAGGTCAGCTCCGGGGAGGTCGGGCCATCCCCGTGGTGACATCTCAAATGACCCTGGGGTCAGGGGAGGTCACACTTAAGCCCAGCAGAGCAGGCTTGCCAAGGTCTCTGGGAACGGGTCAGCAGGAGCAAAGGCACAGGAAACCAGCCTGGGCACAGACCGGGGGAAGCATCTGCCCAAAGCGCGAGAATCCCCTGACCTCTTTCCCGTCCTTTCCATGGGAATCTGCTTTGCTTGGGAATTTGCTTCCTTGTAACATCTTAGCCCTGGCCTGCTTGCTGAACGGACCCCGGGCACACAGTGCACACATGGCACATTTCCACGCCTCTCTGTTTGGAAGTGGCACAGCCGTTCCAGTTGGTGGCATCCCCAGAATCTCATGGCATCTGCTTCTGCCAAGTCCGTACTGTGTCTGTAATGGACCGATGATCAGTTTTGACAGTGGGGCCTGTTTTCATGACAACGACACCGTGAGGAGAAGCTAATTGAGTGCTTATGCTGCGGGAGGTGCCCTTCACTTACATTTGTTGTTTTACTTAATGTTCACAACACGGTGACACTCGTGTGATCATCCCTAGTTCACAGATGGGGACAGTAGGTCAGAGAGTTGAAGCGCTTTGCCCAAAGTCACCCAGGCAGAACGTGGCAGAGCCGGGGTTAAGTTCAGGTGTATCTTAGTCCGAAGGCTGTGCCGCATCCATGACAGGTGTCTCTGTTCCATTTCTGATGCTGATAATCCCACTTTTATAAAACTATCACACCCCAGAAATCTGCATCTCCTTGTCCTGTATAGGTGCTACCAGAACGCAACTTCCTGGGGCAGAGCCCATGGCCTGCTTACCTCGGCATCCTGACCCCTGTCATTGGCTCTGACACATCCTGGGACCTTCACAAATATTAGAAGAACTGAGTTCACCTGCCCAGAATCACATTTCTGCCATCTCCCTGGAAGATCTAACTCTTACCTGAGTGTTTAGGTGACTCTCCCCGGCTCCGGGATGATGGCCACTTGAGTGGGAACTCCTGGAGACCAGAACCTTCAAGGCTCAGAGGAATAAGTCTCGAGGTAGAAGACCAGGTTGTGAGAGTGACATTCTCAGGCTCACGCCAACCACCTCCTGCTCTGGTCGGCAGGGCAGGAGGGGACCCGGACGGCCAGTGTTATTTTCCAGTATCTAGTATCTAGGCCCAGGTCTTGTTGCCTTGTGGTCTCACCAACCGTCAGGCCAAGCTATGTGAGGACACAGGTGGGTGGGACTCGGAGGAATGATCGGGTGTCTAGACAGAGCTGCTGGTGCGGGCAGTGCCCTGGCTGCTGTCTGCGGCTGGCGCCATGGCCGCTCGGGCCTCTTCCTGCCTTCCCACCGCGAACCTTTTTCTCCAGCCAGCATCATTTTTACGGCTCCCACACGTGCAAAGTGAGCCTGGCTGTGTCCTCTCCAAGCAGTGGCTTCCTCTGCTCTTTGGTCTGCCTCTGGGCTCCGGCCAGCCTCTTTGGACCCCCTCAAAAGCAGGCTTTAAATAAAGCACGCTTGAAGAGAGTGAGATTTCAGACCTCAAACTGAAAAATTCTTGAGAGAAGAGCACTAAATACAACCAGCCAAAATATAGGAAATGGACTCTCTGCAGTGTTATGGGCCAGCAGGGACGCTGATGAAGGCTTCTCCAGGCAGATGCAGTGGGGTGGGTTTGATCCCCGTGAGGTCCCCCAGCTGCAGGAGCACAGCCCACCTCTCTCTCTTAGACAGATGAGAGGAGCACACGCAAACCAGAGTCTGTAACCAGTCTCCTGAGGCCCTGCTGCCAGCGCCGTCTGGCAAAGGTGCGCCGTCTGGCAAAGGTGCGCCGTCTCCCACTGCGATCCTTCAGACCTCGCCAGACGTCTCTAAGGCCCTCACGCTACAGCCTCTCTGACCTGCTCTGTGTTGGTCTGAAGGGGAAGCAGACGACCGCCGCCTTGGTCCCCGGCCGGAGCGCAGCTCAGCCCACTAAGCGCAGCTCAGATCCGGGTTCTCCATTTACCAACACAGGCCGCCGCTGGACTTGGCCCAGACTGCAGTTTGCTGACCGCTGTTTCAACCTGTCAAATGAGAATCGTGAAGGTGCGTGTCACACAGAAACACTGAGAAAATGTGAGATGCTGGGAGGGCTCTTGGAGTAGAACCTGGCAGACAGCAGCGCTGACAACGCCTAGGATGACGCTGAGCATCGGAGCACCGGCGGGGTCCAGCTGAGTCCTGCCTTTATTCACCTGGAGGATTCGGGATTTTGACCTCTGGGGGCTGTGCCTCGGTAACATTGGATGGTAGACTGGATTAGTCCTGATGGGTCCAGGCTCGTTCAGATGAACAAATGATTCTTAAACACTTATTCTGAGCGGGGAAGGAGTTAGAGGAAATGGGTGGGTCCTATTCACCCCACCTCTAAGTGTTTCTAGACTCGGTCCCATCTCTAGCCCTGAGGCTGCCTTTCATCTCATCCATTTTAATGTCCCCTCCTGAGGCCACCAGGGTGACCTTTGTCCAGTGCAAGTCTAATTATCTCACTCTCTATCTAAGATACTCTGTTGGCTTCTGCAAACTTCCACAACCTTATTTAGCTCTTAAGTTCCTTCACTAGAGGGGAAATGGGCTGGAAGGGTGCACACCAGACCATCAGCTGTGGGAGATGCAGATGGTGACAAAAGCGGGGGTTACACTTCTTATTTTATATGTATCGATATTTTATGAGTTTCTAAATTATGCTGGATTCGTTTTCTATTGCTGTGTACTGATTTCTCCAAAACCGAGTGGCTTAAAACAATAAGCTTTTGTTACCTTACAGTTTCGGAGTAGCTTAGCCGGGAGGTTCTGGCTCAAGGCTGCAGTCAGTTATGGGAAGGCTGGAACGGGCTGATGACCCAAGTCCAAGCTCACGCCCATGGCTATCGGCGACCTCACTTCCTTTCTGGCTGTGCCGGAGCTGCATCGCCTTTGCTCATGCATCTCCCACAGAGCTGTTTAGGTGTCTTCATGACATGGCTGCCCCCAGAGTGGGCCATCCACCACAGCAAGGGGCAAGCTGCAGCGCCTCTAGTGACTTTGGGACTCACACGTGGTCTCTTCTGCCATATTCTGTCCCGTAGAAGTGGAGCCCACGTGCTAGGGGTGGGCAGGGGGGTTAAGCTGCACCTCTTGAAGGAAGGCTTGTCAAGGAACCCACAAACCACACACATGCACGTGTTCCTTTGCAGCAAGCGTCCCTATGTGTGCAAGTGCATGGCCTGAGACACCGGGCCGGCCGGCCTGCTTAGGTGCCGAGCTTCCCTGCGTGCTCAGTGTACGGTCCTGGGCTCCTCTCTTCCTGGAACCTCAAAGTTTATCTGTCAAAGGAGAATGAAGATAACGAATTCTGAGAACTGCTGGAGAGAGTCAAGGAAGTCATGAATGGGACGGATGCTTGAATCAGCGTGTCCGATTGTTACCACGTGGAGCAGGCTGGGTCCCTGCCAGTTCCATCTCCTGCCACCATCCTGGGCACCTTGGATCCAGCCACACGGAACGGTTCCTCGTCCCACCGGCTCTGTGCTGTCTCAGGCCTGGGCTCTGCACACACGTGTGCTCTGCCTGCACAGCCCTCACACTTTTATAGTCACTCGGGCTGTTATCAATAGTCAAAACCACTATTCTGTATACGCCCACAAAAGACTTTAGACACCAAGGGAGCTTGAATTTTCAACAGTACTGGTGCAGAAAACTGAAACAAAAGGGGGGAACTTACTGCTTCTGGTTCCTGAGGGATGGTTTTCAGTGGAGACACACTGGCCCACTCAGAGGAGATGCTCTCAGCTCTGAGATGCTGAGATGGTCACTGCCGTTCTCTCGGTTTCTCATCTGGAAATGGATTGCCTTGAAGATTAACTTTAGTAACACCTGGCAAATCTGCAAACGATGCTGTTTATTCTCAGTCTCCAAGGCCCACCAAGTGCAAAGGTATATATAGGACTTCTCAGGTGAAATCAGCTGGCTTTGGGCCACTTGGGAAAGAAAGAGAATCAATGGTGCTGACTCTTATAAACAGAAACCCACTGGATTCCTTTTCATATCTGTGTGATAACAAAGAACAGAGGGGCATAAGCCTGGGATTCTGATACCAGTTCCAGGGTGTGGGTTTTCCACACCACTGAGCGATCCTGCCACACGAAGCGATCCAGCTGGGTGTCTTAGAACTTACCTCAGTTCTGACACCATCCACCCGGAAATAGCGTCAGGTCCCTCCAGTTCAGAGCTGAGTCCCCCCCACTGCCTCCCACACCCCTGCTTCTGACCACCTGCTACAGATCAGAGGTGCCCACAACCTCAGCTTCAATTAATTAACTAGAGCGGCTCACAGAACGCAGAGAAAAATTTACTTACTAGGTCACTGGTTTGTTATAAAAGGACATAACTCAAGAACGGTCAGATGGAAGAGATGCACAGGGCAAGATGTGTGGAAAGGGACAGAGCTGCTGTGCCCTCTGGCACCCCTTGCACCCCCTTGCCCCCCTTTGCCCCCCTTGCACCCCCTTTGTACTCCCATTGTACCTCCATGTGTTCCCCAACCCCAAAATTCTTGGAACCCTGTCATTTGGGGGTTTTGTGGAAGCTCCATTACATAGGATCAATTATCAGATCAGTGGCCATTGATGACTGAAATCAACCTCCAGCCCCTCCCCTCCTCCCAGCAGGTCAGTCAGAAGGGGGCTGAAAGTTCCAACCCTCTAATCGCAAGGCTGGTTCCCCTGGCCACCAGCCAGCCGCCAAGGGACCTGGGGGCTTTCCCAAAATCACCTCATTAACATAATAAAAAACATCTTGATCACTGTCTCATCATTTAGGAAATTCCAGGGGCTTTGGGAGCTCTGCATCCAGATGAGGACAAAAACCAAATACATATTTCTTACTGTAAATCACAACATCACAAATACGAGAATCCCCTTGCAACTCACCCTATATTACAGCCTTATCATTTCAACATGATTTAAACTTTTCCATTAAGCCCTTCCCATCCCGACTAACAGTTTAAGGGGCTGGCATTAGGGACTCTTTTGTTTAGACAGTTTCTTTTACTTGATTATAACACATAATTTGTTACAGTTTCATACCGTGCTTCACTTTAAGAAATACATATTTTTTGCCTAAAGAATTATTTTCCACATACGCATTTATATGGTAATTTTCTTACTTATTCTCATTCCCATCTCATGGTTTCTAGTGGTAAAAATCTACCAATGATTGTACCGCCGACGGGCAGCTCTTCCAGAAAGTTCCCTCTAGGTACCTCTGTCCTGGCAGAGCAACTCCCCACCCAGTATTTGTATCAAACAAGCAGTAGCTCCGCTGGAGCGTCAGGCCCAAGGATAGAAAACATAGCGGTCATGGTGGGCTTCTGTCTCCGGGGCTTCTTCATTCTCCCTTGGGAGGATGACAAATATCATCTGACCACCAGTGACATTTTCAATACAATGTGTGTTGTACCCTTGACTATGAACATGGGACCGATCAACCAAAGGATTCTTTGCAACTCTGCATGGACTCTCAGCCATGTATTTTGCATAATGTGTTCGTTCTTCAGGGATTGGGCAAAGCTGGGGGAAAACCAATAATCACGTCATTACATGGTGGCCGTCACAGCCCAAGTCTTGCAGGCAAACACTGTTCATGCCCAAGCCCATGGAAGGGGCAGAGCTTGGCGCCATTCTGAGACTCTGAAGGGCTCCTCGCTGGGCTCTGTAGGCAAAGATGTGGGGGAGGCTTCTTATGCGAGACAGGAGGGCAAGTGTTTTGCCAGCCACCTGAGTGTTAGAACTGCTTTCCTTTTCCATTAAAGCACGGACCCTCAAGAACCAGCAGTCTTCCCTGTGGCACCCTCCAACCCGGGTCCTCATTAGGGGCCCAGATCTCCCTAGGGACCTGAGTTAGCAGCAAAGACTCAGGTGCATGCAGGGCTGAGAGGTAAGGCTGTGGCCTGATGACTCCTTGCTCTCTATCACCTGGTTTAGGGACTCTCTGAAAATTTGGCAAGAAGGTGTGTATGGAGGGTGGTAGTCTATTTCAAACCCAAGTAAGCTTCCAGCCAAGGGAGCAGCTGGACAATCCCCACAAGCTGGATATTGTCAGTCCCTTGCTCTGTTTTATCCCCCAGTCTTGTTAAAAACATGTATCATCATTGGCTGGGCAAAGCCAGGATACCAGAAGGTTTCAACTAGATTGTCAGCTCCAGCCTCATGGTGATGTGAGACCACATTTAGTCTCAGTCCGGAAGAGCTCTGGGCTCGATTGGAAATGTCTTCCATGAGCAAAGGAGGAGATGGAGGTGACAAGCTTGCTCTGTTTTCCCTGAGGCCAATGTGTATCCCACAGTTATGAGCTGGAGTATCTCCCCCTGACCATCCCAAGATAATATTAATAGTAGAGGCCACACATTATCTTAGAGTCTCCAGAATGTATTGAATGTTCTATAGAGAGTGTGGCCCTGAAGCAAACTCTGGGCAGTGGGCATCTGGTCACACCAGATTTTTGACTCTGAGAAACTGTCAGCATGGTATGAACAGGTGGATGGATAAGTGGTACACAGGTAAGTAATTATAAGTTAAAACTTAGAGGCAGGTCCATATCAAAGGAGTGTAGCTCTTGCTAGGAGTCTTGAACGAAAGGCCCCAGATCAGAACTGGCAGCCCCTGTTATTCTCCATCCAGACTTCCTTTTCAGGTGATTGAGTTCCCTCACTGTTCCACACATTCTCCCTCACCCCCAGTGTCAGGAACCAGGACAGCCAACACATGGCTGTGGGTTGTAGGGGAAGAGCGTTCTGCCTCTTACTCTGGTTTAAATCCCCCTTTTGGGCACAGCCAGATGAGAACTGGCAGCCCCTGTTATTCTCCGTTCAGTCTTCATTCACTTCATCAGTCGTTCCGGCATCTGTAGGACTTTTCAGAGGACGATGCCAGCAGGGGTCCAAGGCCCCTCTCTGGGGGGGTGGGTCTTCTGGCTCTGACAATCCATCCATCTTTACCTTGGATTCACTCAAGCGTAGTCACCAAGAATTTTCCAAGGGGCATTGTGGGTTGGCAGGGTGCGAGCCCAAATATTCAGAACCTCAAATTTCAAATCCATTATTAAAACCAGCAAGCTCTTTCCATTTTTACAAGCTCTTGCTGACACAGATCATCCTCTGATGCGGTAATGATGGCTGCCCTGCACTGCCATCCTTATTCACTGAGTTGCTGGAGGGGGCGAGGAAGGGAGTCAAAGGGCATTGTTTGGCTGCGAGCTGCGGTGCACATGTGACTGATTAAAATTCTCCTTCTCCGCAGAAGGCAATTCCATGGTTGGAATCCGGGGTTCTACCGTCTGGCAATGCTGAGTCAGGTTTGTCTCTTAAGTTTCTGCTGCCCTGGTTCCCTTCTCCTATTGCCTGGACTCTGGACCTTCTATCTGGTCTAATGACTGACTTTCCGTATGTGTGAACCTGGTGGCTGCCCTTGCCACATGGAGAAGGCCATGGACCACTCAGTAGCATTAAACACCGTGTCCTCTGGCCCTTCTGGGATCCAGCCTCCAGAAATCTCCCCCAGGTCTCAGGTATTATATATGATGCCTGGCCTGATCTCATGACCATTTCCTCCTAAATATTGTCATTTTGCAGATGAGAATTTGCATTTGAGCAGGAGTCTGCCTGCACTTGAGAATTTCCTTAAAGAACGACTAGGATGATCTCACCTTGAAGTAAGGTAAACTGAGGGGCATGCTAAATACATTCAAGGTCAGGGGTTGAGGTTATTTGTTTCCAAATATACGATCAGTGATAATTTGCTACTGGCCAAGAGGACCTGACTCCACCCAAAATTTTAACTCCCAGCGTTAATCACAGATCATTCCTGTAAACAAATAAAGCAGTATTGTCAGTAGAAGGTGGATCCTGTTTCCCCAGGAAAGTCTGGTGGGCACGGGGTGGGGGGGGGTCCGCTGTGGTATCAAGAGGAGAAAGGCCATGAGCTGGCCCCACCATGGTGGACAGGAATGGACTGGGAGGGGTTCCAGAAAAGGGCCGACAGGGTGCTACGTGTGAGTGATGTTATGTCTGTGATCTTCAGATGAGCCCTGAGACCCAGCCCAGCTCCCCTGACATCTCCTTGGACTAGAACTTAGCAGAGGCCCAGGCCTTGGTTAAACCAGGGGCCTGATGGAGCCTGGGCCTTGCATCTGGTCCAGCCACAGGTATCACCAGAGGAGACGCTGGATGGGCAGTTGGTATCACTGTCTTCAACCACCACAGTTCCCAATCAGCTTCTCCCCCTTCCCATTTAAATGCCTACAGTCGCTTGCTCAAGTTGATCAGACTCAGGGAGAATTAGGATGATGTCTGATTTCTCTGACTACCAAAGAAGCCACCTGCAACAACCCAGGATAGCTGGGCATGTCTTTTGCCTTCCCTTGGCCCGTCAGCAGTTTCCATGACCACCCTGGTCCTATGTACTACATCTCTATCCTGGGACTAGACAGAATTTGACATCTTATCTAAGGCTTTGTCCACACCTGAAGTCTGAGATATCTACTGTCATCTCCTGGGCATCCAAGGCCTCCAGGGTCTTGGATCTTTCTATGAGACACGCTACCTGGCCAACTAGGGCCCAGGCCACTGTGTCTATAATACAGGTACCAACAGTAGCAGGAACCGCCACTGTCAACATTTACCATGTGCTTATATTACCGGTCCAAAGTCTGTGTGCTCAACGCTTTGAAAGGCCCAAACTCAAAATATCAGCGTTTGGGGTAAGAAAAGGTTTATTGATAGAGAAGGCACCAACTGAGAAGATGGGGGGTGGGAGGCTAGTGGTTCCTCAAATCCATCTTACCGAAGTGCAGAGTTCAGGCTTCTGTATGTCAAGGGAAGGGAACATAGGAGGGGCTGCCTTCGTAAACCTCAGCCCAAAGCACAATTCCTCTGGTGATTAGCACGTCTGCATGCCAGACTAAGCAGGAGCCATTAACCTGAAGGCATGGGCACAGCACGGAGAATATAACACCTCAAGCTGCACCACAACTTCACACACCTTAATTCCTTTCATCTTCACAGCAGCCTCTGAGGTAAGCATTAGGTTTACCTCCGTTTCACAGGCCAGGAATGGCAGAGCTCACAGTGATTCATCAGCTCCTCTACGCCACTTACTGTGTTAAGTGCACTGCATATATTATCTCACTTTACCCTCACATTAGCTGTGGGAGATAGGTGCTTATTTCACAGATGGGAACAGCAGAAGCTTGGAAGAGGGGAAGTAACTTGCCGGAGGCCTCAGGGTTTATTAGCACTAGAGGCAGAGGACTCGACCCCTGGCAGTCTGGCTCCCACCATAACCACCCCAAGACCCAGGTGGGTCAGTTTCTGCTGAAGGCACTCCAGCTGTCCAAGCCGGCCTACTGGTTCTGCCCACTGCACTCTCTGAGATGACCCTGGTGGCCTTCAGGTAGAAGGAGATCCATCTCCTGGACTGTTAGGACACCGGGTGGCAATGCCTTACGTGGATGAGGGCTGGGTGAGGGCTGGGATGTGGAGCTCAGAGGGGGTAAGCCCCCTGCTTCCTGAGGGGCGCTTGGCTGATTCTTGCCCCAGGAAGCCTTGGTAAATGAGTGTGTTGGAAACGGTGGTTAAGCGCAGTCTGTAGAAATGGTGATGGGGGCGGAATGGCACGAGAACACTTTGACATAATAGCAACCATATGTCCCAGAAGAGTGGGAATGGTTTTCCCTTTTTACACAAGGACCCTGGAAACTGCTTCAGGAAATTAGCCTCAACCCCTGATTAAGTTAAACTAAACGTGTCAGAAAGGCAGATGAAGTGAAAATGGGCCCTGGAGCATCACGTGGTGTCTGATATTCCTGACCATTAACCATATTAACTCGACAGAGATACTGTATGTAGACAAAGAAAACGTCAGAGTATCTTGGGGAAACTAAATCCTTCAAAGATCAGATTGTTCATTTCTCATATAGCTCTCTAGGTAGACTTGACATTCAGGCTCAGACTGCCTGAATTATTAGAAAGAAAAAGTCACATGGAAAAGAATGTGCATTATTGACTGGCATTTGGTCCTAATTTAAGTACCGCGATACAGTGTGAAAACACTGATTTGCCCACCTGACCGAAGCATTGTACCAAGACGTGTTTCTAGCATAATTTCAACACTCACTAATAACTATAATTTGTGCCTTTAAAAATCCCCCTACTCATGACACCTTGACCTTGAAATGAATAACAATGACTGTATTGACTTTGGTGCCCCCGTCATGTGACTGCTACAGACACTTCCAATTTCCTGAGCATTTCTTTGTCAATTGGCATCAGATAATGGGCACTTAACGTGAAGCCATTTCCTCTTCACTTTCGTACCTCATTATACCGATTAGTGTGGAATGACACCACTTGAACTTTACTTATGATCAGTGTCAAGAAAAAATTGGCCACCTCTTGCACTTTTTCTTCCTGCTTTTCCTCTCCTTCCGAACTGTAGATTCGGGGTTGAGCAATTGCTAGGAATCTTTTTTACAGGACAGTAAAAGGCTTTATTACCACAGAAGACAAAAGCAATTCTGAAGGGTTTGAGAGCTGGAACTCAAAGGATACTGTCAAATAGCAACATCAGAGGCAAAGGGTTCTGGGACCTCTGAGAATCCTGACCTGGGCTTGCAAGAAGAAAGCTTTGAAGCTTAGGTTTGAAGATGGAGTGACTTTTGTTTCTGGAAGGCTCTGAGGAAATCTGAGCAGGCATGTCATCACAGGCACAACGTGTGTAATGGGCCTTCATTGGGGCCAAATTAAGCTTTGGAGGAAGCCCTCCCTCAAAATAGCAGAGGAATGCATCTGCCTCGGGGCTCTGCTTTTTCTTTCTTTTGTCTTAGAGACCAGTGATGATTTGTGAAACGCTGCCGATCTTCCTCAATCAGCAGCTGTTGGAAGTACACTTTGTGTGACTCTGAAGTTGTCTTGAGTTTTCACTGCTGTTGACTCTTCTCTGCGTAGAGGATGCTGTTCTCTGCACTGGGTGCCAGCTCCAACAAAGGGGAACCACTCTCTTCTACAGAAAGAGCCATTCTGACTGCCAAGGACTTCACGGATCTGTCGTTTTCCATGGTCTCTGTTTCTGGATTGTTCGGAGACACATACGCTTTTTTGTGACATTTAACTTTGTTTTGCTTCTTGAACTTCTCTGTTCTCTCTTTGGGATAAAGACTGAGCTCTTACACTCGCGTTCTGGCAGGGACTTATACATGAAAGTGGAGCTATCAAGGCAGCCATACCAAATAAAAATAAGTCTTACGTTCTCTCCAGGATAAATACTGGGAAGAGACTCACTGGCAAATCCAAACGTACCGCTTTCCAGCTCACTCCAAGCTCATTCAGTTTCCACTTACTGATCATTTCAGTAGTGAATTAATGTATACAGATAATTATTTTCCCTCTAGAAATGACTTAAAATTTGAAGATAGGTTTTGTTTTTGCAATAATTGGTATTTTGATGATTTTAAGCAAAAATGTCACATTTCCTAACCCCCTTCCATTCTCCAAGTAATTTCTGGATTAAAGCATTTATGGTCATACAAACTTTAGCTTTAAAGAGTCACATCTAAATTGGCACTAATGCTAAACAGTCTGGACATTCTCATTTAATATCCTTGAAAGGAAATTGATGCCTGAAGGTCGAGTCCATGAACACTGCCTCAGATAACCATCCAGGGCTGAGGTGTCACTCATGTCACCACTGCATTGAGCAGCCTTGCTCGAGTCCATCTTCCCACTGTCCCCTCCTCTCCTGGCTGAATCATTCCCTTTGGCCTTGCTCGAGTCCCTTATGGTTGAACAGTGATTTATTTATTAGAGTTTAGTTGCCTGGACCCACTTTCTGTCTTTTCTACCAAGAAATGGTTGACCCCAATTTTGTACAGCAGGAAACCAAAGCTCAGTGAAAATTGGTGTCTTGCCCAAACCCACACAACTAATAACAAGATGAGACAGGACTAGCATCCACATCCATGTGCAGCCTGGGCTCCTTCCAGGCACGTAGGGCTGGGGTGTAATGTGAGGCCCCTTATGGTGGAACTACCTTTTGTACCTTTGAAGCCCTCCCAGAGCCTGGCTGAGGGCTATAGATGCTTAGCTAATGCTACTGGATGACTAAGAAATTGAGGAGAAGACAGCATCATATACCTGAGAAGATCCTAGTTTTGTTAAGCAAGGTAAGTACTGAAGATGCCCAGTGTGAAAAAATATCAACAGAGGTAACCCTGAGCCTCTAGACCTTCCCTGTTCTCACCGTGAAAAAAGATTGTCGAAAAGATGTGCATGGATCCTTAAGCCGAGTGTACTCAAATATGCAAGAGCATTGAACCCTGACTGTTCAAAATTAATGTCTAAAGCATGACCTAAGTACCAGAAATCTAAGTCCATTTTTCAATTTCTGTTCCCCAAAGAATGAAAAAACAATGATTTATAATTGTCCAACAGCATTCTTTTCTCCAAAGTGAAAAGTCCTAAGTTTTCTTTTTTACTTATAAAATGAGGACAAACATAGTTACCTCATCTATCTTGTTTTCCAAATATTTGACCATTTTGCAAGTTAGCAAAGCTCGCTTTACAACAGTGCCCTTCCCTTTTAGAGACCAACACTGGACATGGTTTTATAATCAGGGCCCAGTACATGCCAAATATCATTTAAAATTGTCTTCATGTTAATATAGGATGATGCTTTACTCCCTCTTTCGATAACATCATTCCTTATTGACTTGTACTTCATTGCTGGCCAGGAACTAACTCTAAATCTTTCTCAGGGATGAGCACATTTGACGTGTTCACGTCTTGATCCCTAATTACTAGTCTAGTAATTCATACTGTGCTCACACCCTTATTGCACTGTTCCCTGTTTGCAGTTTTGCAGTAGAGGAACCACAGAACAGCCTGGACAAAGCCATTTCCTTTTTTTTTTTTTTTTGACCTTTACGTCCATGTTGCTCCAGGCAGGATGTGCAAAGAGTTGTTGGGCAAGTGTGGCGAGCCTGGTACTGTCAGGAAACTAAGAGCAGTTGTCGGAGGGTTTAGAAAAACACCCTGATGCTGCCAACAGCCGCACAGGAGATTGGAGGGGAAGAGGAGCAAGGCTGACTGTTTCACTGACTCACCCTGGCTTCCGGCTTGTCTCCTTTCCCAGGTCACTTCTTGTCAGAGCAGGAAGTCCCGAGTAGCTCTGTGAAAGTGGGACTTTCCTAGAGGTGCACAGGGTGCAGTCAACAATATACATTTTTTCTCTAACAGCTTTTAGTTTACTGTAATTGTGAGCTGGCAACTTTCATATTGTGGATCTTGGATGGTGGGAGCAAATGAGCCTATCTGGCCAGAATAGAACCCACACTTGCTCTTGCTATGCTTTGCCGTATTTTCCATTTGTTCGTTCATTCATTTATTCATTCGTTTATTCATTCATTCCTGTAATACACTTTTGGAACTCTTACTATGTATAAAGTGTTATGCTAGGTTCTGTGCATGCAGATTCCTGCCTTAAGAACTCATGGTCAGTGTGTTCCCTGGCAAACTCTTTGCCAAGGACTTGTACCCACCCCAGGAGAGGAAGTAGGTGTATCTGCAACAGACTTCACATGCAATCCAGTATCTGACGCTGTGCTGCCTGGGCAGGAGTGTAGGTTAGCAAGGAAGACAGCAAGTTACAGCAGATTGGGCATGGACCTAGACTAACTATGCCACTTGCTAACTGGGGAAACCTGGGCAAGTTACTTAACCTTCTGAGCTGCAAAATGGAGCTACAGATAGAACTCTTCCCATTGCGTTGTTATGACAATACATCACTGTTTTGTACGAAGAACTTAGTACAATCACAGGGCGCAGACTCGCCTGAGGTTCTGCAGCTCTTCCTGACCCTCCATCATAACCTCTATCTTTTATAATTGAAAACAAAGCAAAAATAAAACCCTCTGCCTTTCATTTCATCTGGATTTAATATTCGGTACAAAGTGACACTGTGTGAACAGTGGCTACGACTATTAGATGAAGCTTTCAAAGAGGACGAGGAAGCGGAAATGCAAGCTGTGTGCAGCCAGGCCAGTGCGCACACAACGGGTCTCTGGGTTTCTGGGGAGCTGTCTCCGAGAATACAAAGGTGCCATCCTTTCCACGGCTCGTTGCGTCCAGACTAATCAGCCAGAGAGTTTATGTTATTGTTCTTGTTGTTGCGATTATTTTGGTTCTGGGTTAAAAAAAAAAAAAAGAAAAAGAGTGAGGCAAATGATACAAGGTCAGCAAGAGTCCCTAAAATGCAGACAACTTTTTTTCATTTTGCTCACTGCTCATAGTGACGCTAAAAGCCACGTGCAAGAAGTAAAAGCATCCAAAAAAGCCCGTGGACAGTGGTGAAGCAGAGATCGGGCATGAAAAGGGAAACGTCGGAGCAGTCACGCCTCCTGAGATGAGGCAGCACACGTGGGACCTGTCACCCTGGCTCATGTGGGGTGCTGCTCTGGCCAGAGATGTCCTGAGCATTTGGCACTTGGCAGCTGTTGATGGACCACAGGGATATCAGATCCAAGACCCAGAGAGGTCCCCTCGGGAGCAGGTGCCCACACTGCACCTGCAAGCTACATTCTGTGAGGGACACGTAACCAGTGACTAGGTGGTTTGGAAGGCGACATTCTCTGGGGCCTGTGAAATCCATTCGTTAATTCATGTGGTCACTTCATGTTCTCTTTCTCCTTCCTTCCTTCCTTCCTTCCTTCCTTCCTTCCTTCCTTCCTTCCTTCCTTCCTTCCTTCCTTCCTTCCTTCCTTCCTTCTTTTCTTCTTTCTCTCCCCCTTTCCTCCCTCCATCTTTCTTTCTCTTTTCTTTTCACATTCACTCATTTATTCTTCTCGTCTATTTACTGTGTTGTTCAGAGAGTATCCTTAGGCACCCGCTATACTAGTAGAAATGGAAGGACACTTACTCGTCCTCCAGCTAGAATTGGAAGGGGAGGGTATTATAGGATTCTAAAAATGTGTGTGTGCGTGTGTGTGTGTGTGTGTGTGTGTGTGTGTGTGTGTGCTGAGCAGGAAAGAAGAAATCACTTCGTTGGAATGGGATATTGGAAGGGAAAGACATTTTTGGTTTGGTTCAGAGCAAGGATAAAAGATCTGATAGCTTAAGGCTGACAATACAATATTTAAAACAACACAAAAAGAAAACCTCCTGAACTACAGGCCGATTTCTGCATTCTTTGTAAAATGAAAGATTAAACTATGTTTCTCAAGTAGTAGACAAATCCCTGAATTTTATTCTTAGTTACCTACTCTATTCTCATGTCATACGTTTCCCTGGTGAGGCAGGGATTTCCTTTTAGCATTTACTCATAGATAGCTATGCATATAAAGTTTCCAAATAACATGCACCCTGCTTTTTATGTGCATAGCTGTCACTGTTGGAGAAACTGTGGATCGCAGACCCAGTGCAGACCTTAGGAGGGGCCCGCAAGGGCTTCACTTTTTCCCTGAAATGCTCCGAAATTCTGGACCACGACCGCTGTAATTGTGAGCTGGCAACTTTAATACTCATTACACATCTGTGGAGCATAATGTGCTGCTCCACATCAAAGGTCAATTTGCTACAAATGAGGAAAGTTTCCAGGCATTTTTTCCTCCTCTCCTGTAACCTTGGGTCATGGTCCCTCAACATTTTTTCATGCCGACTGTACTGGCCTCTGTGACCTGTCCAGTGGAAGCACACTGGCCGTGGGGTTCCTCAGAGCCTCAGCCAGGCGATGCAACCCCTGAGTCTCTGTGTGCAGCAGCTGGGCCACATGTGGCCAAATGGCAATCGAAAGGGCTGGTTCTATAAACAAGCTCAGAGCGGAGATTGGTGACAGCCACTGGCGATAGACCCTCTAATTAGTGAAGTTCAATCCCACCCCCATTTTCTGAGGACTTTCTGAATACCTGGAGGAGTTGCCTCAGGAATGTATTTACAGCTAATAAAAGGTGACCCTTCCTGAGACTCTCCTGCCTCTTCCTCCCCTGTGACCAGCCAGCGTCTCCCTCCATCCTGTCCTTTGAGCCTGTGACCGTGCACTTTTGCCCCAGACGATATCAGGCCAGGTTTCAGATTTCACTGGTATGCACTGGCTTTTTCTTTTAGGATAAAAAATTCAAACACCAGAACACTTTGCTAAACAAAGCAGGAGACCCGTGGAGCCTGTTGTCTTTGCACTGAAGACGTTAGAAGAATGCTGGCTGCAAGAGGCACCCGATGGACGATGGACGCATTGATGCCTGCTGGCTTTGGAGGCCACCATTATCCCCTATGTCCAGGCGCGTGCACCTGTTATGGGGGAAAGAAGGCGTGATGCCCCCCTTTGCTGTTTCCTCTCCTTCCACAACATTTGTGGGAGAGGTTTTTTGGCAATACTGTGTTAAACAACCAGAAACTTCATTAGAATCATAAGATAGTGATTGAGTTTATTAAGCTATGAAAAGTGTTTAATAATAGCAAGAGATAATGTTTGTCTTAGAGTTGTGACCCAGGGAAAAGGCTAGATGAGCTATAGCCTCAAGATTACAGCCTGGTCCTTGGAGATAGAGCCGGTGTCTGGGATAGAGGGACCCGAAAGGCCCCGGGGATCGTGGGGACGGAGAAGACGGAACGAGGCCGGGGAGAGAACCCCAGAACTCACCTGGAAGAAGACCCCATGAGAAAATGCAAAATGCGTGTTTGTGACCCGCTAAAAGCAAGCCTTCCTCCCAATCCTGGGAATTTCCTACAAGCACCTCAGGCTCCAGGTCCAGCTAAGGGCGACATCAAACCGCTTCCTACAGTTGCATTCTAGAGACTAATTTGAGCAAAGCACATTAGCAGCATCTATATTAGAAGGTGTGACATTCCTAATAGTCCTTGAAATCTCGGAGGTCAGAATGACCATTCTGCGACTGTGTCAGACCGCTCGGCAGTGTTCTCCCCATCCCCATCCTGCCCAAGTGCTTCCAGATACAGAGCAAGTGAGACATTGCGCATGATGCCCTGGCCTGAAGCCGGCTGGATGGGAGCAGGCAGACACCTGCCGTTCATCAAGGAGGCCCCGGGCCTCCTGGGGAAACCAAGTCTGCCAGCCCGAGCTCAGCTTGTCATCCAGGCACATGGTGAGGAAGATGCTGACCATGGGGGAGTACAGACGTGCCCAGCGGGGCCTTGACCTTCTGTGTAGACAGGTCTGCAGTCTTGGGCTGGAAGAACACGGCTGCCAGACGGCGGCCTTGACATTCCTGCGAGAAGCAGGAGAGCTCCCGAGAGTGCCGAGTTGTCCCAACTATCCGAAGCTGCCGTGGACAGAGCCCCTGTGTTTCCTTTCCTTCTCTCTGGACCTCCTGGCCGGCATGAGGTCCGGGCGGCTCTCAGGGCCAGTGTGATCACCTGGGACCGTGTGAGGACCACACCGGCCCACGGGGGCACCACCCGCTTTTCAGCCCCAGCTCTGCATGAAGAAGAACGTCCAGAGTGTTCTGAGCCCTTCTGTCATGGGGGCAACATTAGACGCTCAGCTAATCAGATGTAAAAGAAATCCACCAAATCTGTCTTTTAGCCTTTTGCAGACCAACCACGCAGCTCCCTGGTCTATTTTGGTAGAAACTCCCATAGCGTGATCAGGGAGATAATGTGTTTCACAGGCCGTCTATCTGCTCTTTTGTCAGGGGCTGTGGCTTTTCAAGATGATGTTTGCAGAACCTTGACAAAGTGATAAATTTTGCTTATTTTAATCCTTTCCTTCTTTCCACCAGAGGTTAATTGTTTGGTATTCTTTGTTAAACTAACACTTTTGATGGGTTAAGAACCACTAAGGCCACTTAAACAAACAGACTGTTCAGGTAAGAACAGAAAAGCTAGTGTAGACATAAGGTTTTAACTTGCTGCATTGGGGCTGCCATATTAGTCCATTGACCTTGAAAATGACATGTAGACTCACTCAGGAGATTAAAAAAAAATACCCATTAACTGCTAACAAGTGTTATCTCTCTTTTTCAGGTAGAAGAAAAAGATTCCTTGATATTTAATCTTCCTGAATTATTAAAATAGGCCCTCTTAGGTGCTGTTGTACCATCCTTCAAATACACTGCTGGCTCTCACTGATATTATTTTTAATTTAATCTTTCACATAAGTAAGCTCAGTTGTCTATATATTTATCTTGTCCCGTGTTTGGTCACAGGTTTCAGAATCTAGATCACACAAGCTTCATACAGTGATTTGGGAAATAATCCATTTGTTTCTATGCCCTAGAAGAGTTGTTATGGGAATTCTGAATTTGTTTGAGCAATAATTTTACATTCAGGAAGTAGAATAATAGTCTTACGTTCAGAAAAGTAAATGTAGAAGCAACATTAGAAAAACCTGGAATAGGTACTTGCTACAGGCTGGGTTCTTCTGCCGACTCCGAGATAGAATCTGGAGCACAATGCGCTTGTGAGGGACTAAGACTGAAAAAAAGGAGGAAGCTGACCTGTAAGGAAAGTGAACTGTATGGCAGGACCACCAAAACCTTGGCCAATCTGGCCTCATTCTTCTAGCAAGTCTTTGAATGAGTAATTTTAAGTCCTCAAACTTTCGTTTTCTAAAATATTTTGCCGATTCTGAGGTGTTTGAAATTCAGTATAGATCTTAAAATAAGCTCTCGATATGTACAAAAAGTCTGCTGAGAATTTGGTTTGGATCGTTTTAAAGCTATAGAGTAGTCTGAGAGAGTGGCTGTCTAAGCTATCGAGTCTTCGCAATTCATCAAGACACTATCTCTCTCCATTTATTTGTCTTCTTTAATTTCTCTCCATGGTATTTTGTAATTTTCACTGCACACCTCTTACACATATCTTGTTAAATTTATTCCTAAGTGTTTTGTATTTTTGATGGCATTGTAATTGTTACTGTGTTAAAATTTTTAATTTCTAGTTGTTTGTTGCTAGCATACAGAAATACAATTTATTATAGTGTGTTGATCTTATGCTGTTCAACCTGGCTAATGTCATTCATTAGTTCTAATACTTTATTCTTTCTGTTTTTGTTTTGTAGACCCCTTACGGGTTTCTACATACATAATTACAGTTTGCTTCTTCCATTTTATTCTAAATTTGTTCTCCATCTAAGGTGAAATGTATTCAAATTCACCATTAAGTATGAAGTCAGCTACAGATTTATTATTGATGTTCTTTACAAATGTGGGGGCATCTCGTTTTATTCCTAGTGTGCTGAGAGTTTTTAAATATGAATGAAATTTAAGTAATGTCAAATGCTTTTCTACAGTCATTGAGATACTTATATGGTTCTTCTATTCTATTTTGTTAACATAGTAAATTTATTTGATTGATTTTCTTGCATTCCTGGAATAAATCCCACTTGGTCATATTTTTTTTTAAATATATTGCTAGATATTATTTCTTAACATGTTTTAAAGGATTTTTCATGAGGGGTGTTGGTCTAGAATTTTCTTGTAATATTTTCGTTGGGCTTCAGCGTAGGGTTAAAGCTGGCCTCATAAAATGAGCTTGGACGTTTTCCTCTCCCCCTCTATTTTCTGAAAGAATTTGAATTGGATTGGCATTATTTCATCCTCAATTATTTCATAGAATTTATCAATGGGATCATATGGGCCTGGTATTTTCTTCGGGAGAAACTTTTAAATTATAAATTCAATTCCTTTATTTGACATAAGGCTATTGAGATTTTCTATTTCTTCTCGCACACATTTTGTTGATTTGTGCCCTTCATGGAATTTGTCTTTTTCATCTAAATTATTCTCTTTGTTGTCATAGAATTGTTCACATGGTCTCTTATTTGCCTTTTAATGTCCTAAAAGTTTTGCTGTGTTGCATTTTCATATTAATTTAGTTCAAATCATGTTATAATTTCTTCTCTGACCTATGTGTTTTATAGAAGCATTTTGTTTTGTTTCCAAATATTTGGGTATTCTGTTATTGATTTATAATTTAATCCCATTGTGGTAAAAAAGCAAACATGATGATTTCAATCCTTTAACATTTATTGAGATTTATTTTATAAGCAAGCATATTGTCTGTTCTGGTGAACGTTTCATATGTGTCTGAACAGCATGTGTGTTCTGCAGTTTTGCAGTATAACGTCCTTTAAAGGTCATCTAGGTCAGCTTGGATAGTAGTGTTTTCCAAGTTTGATACATCCCATTTGATTTGCAATCTGCTCTATCATTTACTGAGAGAGAGAAGTGTTAAAATCTCCAAATCTCATTAGGCATATGTCCATTTCTCGTTTCAGTTCTGCCAATTTTTACTCCACTTAGTTTGAAGTTCTGTTTGTAGGTACATGCACAGTTGACATTGCATGTCATCGTCATGAAATGACCCTTTAATCCTGGCAATACCTCTCGTGCTGAAGTCTCCATTTCCAGCTCTTTTGTGATTAGTGTTGCATGCCATATCTATGCCAATTCTTTGAGTTTTAAGCTATCTATGTCTTTATATTTTAGGCTGTTTGTTATTTTGTAAACAGCATACACTTGGGCCTTGTTTTTTCATCCAACCTGTGAATTGTTTTTCCGTTGCTGTGTTTGGATCAGCATTAATAGAACTTTCTTGGTGACAGATATGCTCTTTATCTACACTGTCCAAGATGGAGGTATTTCTAGTTTGCCTGAGGACAGATATTTTTATTTTATTCTATTATAATTAATTAAATTTAAATTCAAATAGCCACATATGGGCAGTGGCTGCCACATGAAACAATGCATGTTTAGATCATTTACATTCAACGTAGTTACAGATACGTTTGGCTTTAAGTGTACCATGTTTCTATTTGTTTTCTGTCTGTTAATCTGATACAGATTCCTTTTTTCCTCTTTATCTTTTATAAATTAATTTTGTATTTTTTGTGATTCTATTTTATATCTACTATTATATTATTAGCTATACCACAGATTTTGGTTGCTTTCGGGTTTAAAATAGGCGTTTTTAGTGTTTCACAGTTTATTTTCAGATAATATTATATCATTTAAATATAATGTGAGAACTTTATATCTAACTTTTCCTCTTTTTGCTCTTGTCAGATATCTCATATCTACATGTATTATAAACCACACAAGTCAATGTTAATTTTTTTTTTGCTTTAACTGGTCAATTGTTGATGCAAGGGATTTAAAAACAAAAAGAAAGTTTCATATTTTTGCACATATTTATAATTTC
Organism: Rhinolophus sinicus; assembly: GCF_057876585.1. Lineage (NCBI taxonomy): Eukaryota > Metazoa > Chordata > Mammalia > Chiroptera > Rhinolophidae > Rhinolophus > Rhinolophus sinicus. Next base: position 210,349,749 of record NC_142517.1, read on the forward strand.
TAGTGCTTTTCATCACTTTTATAGATACAAGTTTATGAATAGATCTGAAATTATTTTCCTTTTGCATTCCACAGAATTTCCTTTAACATTTTTTTTTGTGTGTGTGTGGTGAAGTTCTGCTGGTGATACATTCTGTTTTTGTTTGTCTGATAAAGTTTTAAGGTAAAGTCTATAAAATTCTAAGTAGAACTTTTTTCTCTCAGCCCTTTAAACATGAAATTCAATTGTCTTCTGTCTGACATAATTTCTGACAAAGCATCTTTGTTTCCTTGTTTGTAATGTGCCTTTTATTCTCTGGAGACTTTTAAGATTTTTCTCTTTCTTACTGGTTTTCAGCAGTTTTACTACGATGTGCTTTGGTGTGGTTTTCTTTGTGTTTATTCAGATTAAGTTTTATTGGAATACTTGGATCTGTGGGTTAAATTTTTTTAATCAAATTTAAAATACTTCTGGCCATTTCCTCAAAAATTATTTCTGGTCTCTCTCTCTCTCTCTCTCTCTCTCTCTCTCTCTCTCCTCTCACACTAATTATATAAATATTAGGTGGTTTGATGTTGTCTAAAATGTCACACATTATTTGGTCATTATTTTTCATTCTTTTTTTCTCTGTATACTTTATTTTGAACAGGTTCTGTTGTCATATCTTTATGTGCACTGATCTGAAAAATTATATTTTAGAGATATTTATCTCTAGAAATTCCACTTGGTTCTTTTTTGTATTTTTTTTAATGTTACTCCTGATTATATTCATGTGTTCCTTTCAACCACTGAAAAAAATATGTATATATAATAGTTGCTTTGAAGTCTCTTTCTTCTGATTTTACCATCTTGAGCATATCTGGTTCCTTTTTTATTAATTAAATTTTCTTTGTGTATGTGCTATATCTTTTTGCTTCTTACTGTGTCTAGTAATTTTAAATTAGATATCAGACATTGTAAACTTTTTGGTGCTTTTTTTTTTTTTTTTAAGAGAGTTAGCCTTTTTTGTGGCAGGTAATTATTTGTGGATTAATTTGCTATTTTTGAGCTATATTTTTCATCTTCTGTAGGATTTTCTTCTAGGGCTAGTTTAACCCACTCCTATGGCATGACCCTTCCGAGGTCTCTATTAAAGAGCCTGTGTTCAACATTTCTCTGTAGCTGGTAGCAGGTACAAAGCTTTGTGCTCTGTCTGAATAATCCTGGGGACTGTTTGGCCTATAGCTTCTTGGTACCTGTTTTGCACGTGGGAGCTCTTCTTTATCCAGCCTCATAGACTTTTACCTTGTGCATGTCCAGAGACTCAGAGGGACACCTATGACGAGGTCTGAAGCTCTTTCTCGGCAGAGTCTCCTCCATTCTTTTACACTGTCTTGCAAAGACCTCACTTTCCTCAAACTCTGATTTCTATTTCCGCAACTCGACGATATGATCTTGTTCTATTTGGGATTCTTCTCCCTGCACCACAGTCTGGAATTTGCCTCCCGGAAGTAGGCTGAGGAATCTTGTATCCACCTTATTTGTTTCCTTTTTCTCAGGGACCAGAGTCTTGCACTTCCTGTATTCCAATCTCTGACATGACTGTTTCATGTAGCTTGTCAAATTTTTTATTTGTTTAAAGTAGAGGAATGACTCTCAGTCTTTTTACTCCCTCATAGCCAGGAGCTATATTTGATTTTTAATGTTTTTTAATGTGTAATTATAATCATCATTCACATAGTTTTGTCACTTGTTTTTAAAACTCGCTTAGTGTGTTATATTGTTTATATAAGAGCCGCAGACTCTGGCCTCTGGGTCCCCTAAGTGGTGGTCCTGCTGTTGATGTTTCTTTTGTCCTTGAGGAGGATGTTTGGAGGACAGAGAGACTAGGGCAGGGAGATGAGTTAGGCAGTCACAGTTGTCCTGAAGGGACTTGGTGAGGGCCAGTGCAAATGCAAAACAAGTAAATAATTTAAGAATCTTTGATAGAAACTCAGCACCACATCTATCCCATCTAACTGTTCTATTCCCTCCACGTATCCTAGGTCTGGGCCTCAGTAAACCATTTGCAATTGATCATAAGTCCTGTGCTCTCCTGACTTCCCACCATGGCTGATGTCATTCTGTCTGCTTGTATGCCACCTGTATTTGACCATCCGGTCTTCCATGGTAGCTTCTCTGAGGCTTAAATCTCACCCAGCACTTTCATTACTTGGCCAATGAAAATTTTCCAAATCAGTGAATAAAAGCCAAGTGAGGAAATAGACTCTACCTGGCAATGAGCAGCTCATTTCTTTGCCGTGACCTGGACATCGAGGCCAGGGATTCCCACTAATCAGGAGTGACCACATCGTGCGCTCTCCGGCATAATCCCATTTTTGTCTCGCTTACGTCCCTCAGCAGTTTCTTCTGTCTTACAGCTACTTGTGTCAACAATACTAACACAGAATGCACTTAATAAATGTTTCTTCAAGGAATGTACCAGTAAGCAAATCAACACCCAGCCAGCAGTTCAGAAATCAATGGATTACAACATTTCTTCACTGGAGATGACTAACCTGTGGAATAGTCTCTCCCCTGTATTAGGTAGTTCAGGACGCTCTGTGGAGAAGAACCCCTCTCCTTACATGCTCCTCCTGTGCCAAGATGGTGGTGGAGTCACGGAAGTAAGGCTGGGCATGTTGGTGAAGAGACACAGTGCTGGGGAGGGCAGTGGTGGCTGCCCAGCTTGAGTTGTCCTGACACATCATGTGCTTGGAGCCCTCTTGTCATTTTAGTAGATCTGCCATAAATGTGGAAGACACATGCATTGCATTGTATGCTGCCTAATAGGGCTTAAACTTTACACTGGGCATGTCCATTTTTCGGGCCAATAAACGTTTTCCTAACCAATGCATAAAACTAAATGAGGAAATGGAATCTTTACCTAGTAGGATGAACAGCCTCTTGTTTGCACTGATTGTGCCTGGAGGTGTCCAGATGTTTTGGGGAGCAGACACCAACAGCGGTAATGCAGTTGCCTCCCCAGACGCAGCACTGGCTTGACCTATGTAGGCGACAGGCATTTTTACTGGCTTTTATTTTCTCCGTGGAATTTTTAAGTTTTTTGCCAGAACTGGCTGCATTAATCAAACAGTTGTTTCTCAGAGACATCGTTTATGTTTGCTGGAGCCAGAGAGGGATCTGTAGGCATTATTTTTACTTGCTGAAAGTAAACTCTGGGCAAAAAAATGAAATGCCATTGGTTTCATTTCATCACAAAGCCCTGAGGACAAACTCTGGCCCTTTCTGGATTTATATTTGGTCTTGTGACAAAGTAGGAGGAAAGAACCTGGAAGGAATGCCAGGCCATGAGAAGGAAGAGAACTTTCTGGGTCTCTAAGGCATGAGGAGTAATCAGGGAAAACCAGTGGTCTCCAGGTGCTATGCAGGCACCAGGGCACCTCCTTCTATGAAGAAGGGAAGGTTTGTCTTCTTATGAGTCTTCGCCCCACCAAAATTCAAGGCATTTTTACTGAGCCAAAGAGCACAATGACATTGAAATGGAGAGTTGGGAATTCTGCAACCAGGTGCAAAGGCTGCTTAGTGGTTCCTTGCTTACATTGCCCCCAAATACCAAATTTAACAAAATTATGGGGATCATCCAACATAGTTTATTACTCGTGGCTGTGTCTCTTTTATTTTAAGATGGCACTCATTATTCCTCCAGAGAATAAACGTAATATGTAAGTCCTGTGTTTTAAAAAAGGGAAATAGAAAAACTATAAAAAATAAAATAAAATCATCTGTCAGCATACAATTCAGACATAACTTTTGGCGACATTTTGATCTTTATTTCTTTTTTTAGACTTTCCTCATGACCTTTAATATTCCATGAGAATATAATTTTTATGGATTTGTAATATTCTGTATTACAGTTGTACCACAAATTATTTGGCCGTTCTTCCACAATCATGTAAGTTGTTCTTATTTTCCTCACTGTTACAAAGAAGACTTCAGTGAATATCCTTGCACATAAATCTCAGGCCACATTGCTTTTCCAGGGCACATTTCTATAGGTGAGACTGGGATTCAAAAAGTATTGACTCTTTCAAAGATCTTGATCCATAATAATACTAAAAATAGGGCTACATGGTGCCCTAACAATGTGTTAATTTACCAAGAAAAATAATCAGACCCATTATGAAAACCTCCAGACTCTGGTCATTTGATTTATTTTTCTTTGAAACTTTCAACCAAATGTCTTGAACCAGACATGAATAATGAATGAGCAAATGTTCTATCTTGCTACACATCTTGACCAGATTCATTCCTTCTTACCTTTTCTGTTTTATGAAACAGTAGCTTTCAGTTTGGTAAGCGGCATCCTGCTACCCTGCACGAAAGTGATTTAACAGAGCTTCAGACTCCTGATATCACAGGCAGGTCTCTTCCGAGAGTGTGGGCAACACAGACATCTGGGCAGTACACGACTCCTGAAAGCCTTGGCCAGAAAGCGGCCTTGACTCAGGTTTTAGCACTCGGCACACAAAGGTTAATTCAAACTGCAACGGATAAAATCATCTGTGGGGCTTGTGTTATGTTCACCTGAGCTCGTCACTGACTCTGCAGGGTTGTGACGTCCCCTGCGGTCCACTCTTCCAGATAAGTCAGACCACACAACCAGGGATGAACTGCTTACCTTCCACTGACTAGGTTTTCATTTTTCGGTCTTGAAATTCCTATGTCTTTATGTAACTTCCCTGCAAACTGCGATGAACATAAATAATACACATTCCCTGAGTGAGTAAAAAAAAAAGAAAGAAGACAAGTAGAGAAAAGGACGTCTGCACCCTCTGAGAGGGATCCTGATTACAGATTGAGAAGCATAGAACGACGGTGTCCTTAAGTTCCAATGGCATATGGTCACCCTCTCCATGCTGTTTTTTGGGGGAAGCATTTGAATGAAACACTTGACAAATATTTATATGCTAGGAACTGTGTTAGGACCATAGCCGTGCTCTGCAGGGCCTGATGTGAGCCAGGAAATTTGGACTGAAGGCAGGAGGAACACAGCTCTTGGCTCGCTCTCTTGTCAGGCCTGGTGCCATCACTTGTAAATCATGGTTGATCACCTACTGTTTTGAGGCTCCCCGACAGCAAAGTTCAGCACAGAGATTATTTACATGCTTCTGCTAGAGCACGGAATTCCTTCCAGGGCTGAAGCAAAGCCAGGCCCATGGCCTTTAACATTTAAAGGCGGCCCCGCCCCCCATACATACCACCTTCCCCTGGGTTACTGTTTTGGAAGGGAAGGATGGGAGAAGCACCACAGGCTGGAGAGGCCACATTTGATGGGAACACGCTACAGCTGATGGGCTTACAAACTTGCTATGTTTGTTCATTCGTTATTCTAGGTGCTTGGAGTACATAAGTGAGAAAACAGACAAAGGCCCCTGGCCTCGTGGTGCTTACATTCTATGGGGAAGCAAATAATAAACATATCAAATAAATGAAGGGCTGTTCTTGTAACTCACAAGGTGGCATGTGCTATGTAAAAAATAGAGGGAAGCGAGGAGAATCAGCCCAAACACGGGAGGCCTGGCTGGCCTCATTGTGAAAGCCATGGGACAAGGCTATAAAGCGGTGAGGGACGTCCCCACCTGGCTACCTGGTGGAAGAGAATTTTGCACAGGCCCTGGCCCAGGCTCTAGAGGGGCGCGAGGGTGGGCCGAGTAGGCCACAGATGAGAAGGGTCTCAGTACATGAGGGGCCAGGTCATAGAATCACTGAAAGGACTTGGAATTTGCTCTGAGACGTGGGTAGTCTTGGGGAGCTTTGGAGCTGAAATGACCCACAAAGCCCTTTCCAAGGTCGCTGCATGGAGTGACGGGGTCGTTGCTGGCCCCCAGCCTCTTTGTGGGGACCTCGAATGCCCAAGGCTGCTGGAATCCCTCTCTCTGGCCACAGACCCCAGACTCACTCCTGGGCCCACATCCCGCCTGTTGGACCAGCAAAGGTGGAATGTCTGAATCGACTGTAGCCTTGCTGAAGTCATCGACAGAGAGGCTGAGGGCCCCACTCCCCCAAGGCTGTGCTCGCTCCATCCCTACCAGCCATAGCACTGTGCTGGGTTTCTGGTGAGGGGACAGATAGCGGTCACTCATCTAGAAGCACACCATGGGGTCCCTGACTCCCTCTAAGCCTCGGTGGCAGGCTGGGTGGGGGAGGCCAGATGTCACCGATTTCCAGCTTTAAAATTACATGCCCAAACATGAGTTCGTCTTCCCATGAAAGGAAGAAATACATTTTATTTCATTCTGCTAAAAAAACAAAAAAAAACAAAAAAAACAACAGCAACAAAAAAAGAAGCAGCAGGCCTTTTATCTCTAGTGTGACTATGGATGAAATATCTCTAGCTTCGTATTTCAAGATAATTCCCCTTCCAGCAAATGTTCCCTCCGGAATAAAGACATGGAGAGCACACACTGTTGTGACTGCATTTTCTTTCTTTGTATAAACATGTCCCTCTGGGCTCCATCTGCTTGTCGGGTCCCAGCATGTAACGGTCACTGCTGGGCCAAAAGTTCTTGCTTTTCGCTTCCTAGATAGGCCAACGAGGTTAACAAGTTAATAAAATCCTATTTATCAGACTCCTGAGTCCATTTCCTCTTCCCTGTGGCTCATGGTTATAATTATTTTTTATGGACTCTCGACATTTCTTTAGATCTGATTTCTTCCTATTTCCTGAGAACCACACCACAGAAAGAGCGAGAGAGGTCTATTCCATGGAAAGATGTCTGTTATTCATTTCCACCCGGTGTAACCAGGGTCAGTCTGAAGGGATATGTTTAAATAGTCAAGATTTTAACTTGTGCACAGTTTCATCTACTCTCAGGTGGAGTAGGGTGGAAAGCTGGTGTCCCCAGCCCTCATCCACAAGTTAGAACACTGGGAACCAGCCTCTGACCCCTTCACGCGCCAGATTTTTACCTGAAAATTCGAGTGACATCGTTTGAACCACGTGCACATAGAATGAAGATAAACTGCAGTAATTTACATGGAACTGTTTTGAAAACAACAGGAGGACAAAAAAACAAGGAAAGGCCTTGGTTGCTTGTGCTGTTATGGTCTCCCTCTGCAATGTGCCGGAGAGATAGGAGACTGAGGCTAAGTTAGCCAGACTCTCTCTGATTGGTGACAATTCATTTATCAGGTTCTCTGATTGTCAGCCTGGGAGACCCAGAGTCTGACTCCGAGATAATTAAATGGAGGAGAAATGTAGACGCCTATCGCTGAGCAGGCACGGGGTGCGGTACTGTGAGCCCAGACTGGGGGACACGTCAGGCTGCAAAGTTCCTAGAACAGGCTCCCTGGCAGTGGGGAATGGCCACAAACAACCACCCCAGGACCAGCCTTCTGTCTCCAAATGCCTGACCAGAATCTAGCTTTCTATACTAGCATGTGGCCCAAGCCTCATGGTAATGGCTTTGACTCCCTGTAGGTCTCTGTGTTAACTTACATGAGTTTCAAAATTTGCCCAATGAGGTTTTGTCTATAAATGTACAGTGTGTGTGTGCATATGTATGTGTCTTTTTAAAGGACTGGGGATCTTCGCAGCAAGCCAACGACTGGGGATCACTTATCTACTGCCCTCTCTTGAAGATGGTATTGAGTGACCGATGAGATATAAACTGGGAGAAAAACACAGTGTCCTGGGAGCGTAGAAGGTGGCCAGAGAGAAAACCTGGTGAATTTCTGTTAGATCATGCACAGAAGGGAATGGAGTAAAGCAAAGGAAAGTCCCACACGTGACTTCCATGAACCAGTTCACCAGGGGAAGAAGAGTCAGGCCTGCCAGACGGTCCCCATGACCTGGGTGATTGGGGGCCCAAGGGAGAGTGGGGCAGGCAGAAGTCCAGTGCCAAACACCAGTTTTTCTGAGATGCTTGCACTGATGGGAACGCCAGGAAAGCCAAGCAAACAAACAAACAAACAAACAAACAAACAGGGCTGTCTCTGCCAAAATACACAGAGAAGAAACACTGCGATACCCAAGGTGGCCAGGCAGCTGGCTTCGAATCTCTTGTTTCCACTTCTGTGCACTTCAGCATCCCACACTATAAATGCTCTTGTCCAAATGGGAAACTGGCAGAGAAAAGCTGCAAGCAATGGGAAAATAGCTACTTTTCCTCCACCTGACCCTTGAACGAACTGGGCTGAGACCTAAACGCTAACCTCAGAACCCATCTCCACCCCAATGCTGGGCAAGCATCAACTTCCCTCTGCAAAGATTTTAAAACCAACACATACATCAACCACAACGAAGTGGGCACGTGAATCTATTAATTAATTCAGTGCTTAATATGTCAAAGGAAGAAAATAACATGATCAAGTCAACAAATGCCAATGAACTCATCGATAAAATGGAATATATCTTAATTTCACACCCACACCCACACACACGCACTAAACATACAATCTTTAGTATATAAGAATGCATTGTAGTCTTTAGTGTGCTTTTAAAAATCTCAAAACAAAAATCATTGTCATGCTGAATGGTGACACATAAAGCCATTCAAATTAAAGTCAGGACAGTGAAATGGATGCCTCTGTCCACTATTATTATTTAATATTTTTCAGAAGTACCAGCTAATGCAATTAGATAAGAAATCATTTGAAGATAATATAATTGCATAACTGAAAACACAGAATAGTCAACTGAAGAAATTATTGGAATTGATAGGAGAATTTAGTGAGAGTGTGGTTTTAAAGTGAATATACAAAAATCAATAGCTATCCTTCACTTGAAAAATCAACATTTAGAAAATGTAACAAAAGGAGAATTTCCATTTTCAATGGCAACAACACTTGAACAGTTACAAATAAATTTTATAAGATAGTTGCAAGACCTATCTGAGAAAAGTGTTTTATTCTGAGAGAGAGAGAAACTACTGTGGGGGATTGTCTGTGCATAAATGAGATAACCATAGCTTACCTTTGGAATGTCAGATTCGATTGTGTAAAAAATGAAATTACCCTTAATCAGGCTATGTAGTCAATGAAATATTAATGAAGATACTGTGGGATGCCACAGTATCATATTAAATCACAGGTGGGAAAAGAAGTATACGACCACGATCTAGGGGTTTGTGGAAAAGCAGAGTGATGAGGGCGAGCTTTCCCAGACATTAAAATATTAATATTTAGTTATTCCAGAAAAAATCAGAATATCTCGCACTGGGCCATGGAGAGGCAGAAGCATTGAGCTGAATGCATCAGCCAGAAATACCAATGGGATTTTGTGTCCAATAAAATGGACAAGTTAAAGCACGGAGAAAGCTAACACTCACTCGGCTTTGAGGGGAACGCAAGCTACAGAGCAAAACCATGATGTATCGTACAAAACCATCATGTAAATAGAACAGTTGTAGATTAAATGTTTATAAGAAGGTAAATGGGAAAATGATGACAATGATTAAATCTTTGCTGGAGAGGATGGGAGTTAATAGGAGGGAGAGGGAAGGAGCTTTTCCCTTTACTAAGTTTGGGGGGAAATAACCAGTGTTTTGAAAACAAAAAGGTATACATCTTTAAATGGATAATCCAGACAATATGAAAAATTTATAAAAGAGAAAAATAAGATCTGTTGAACATAAGTCTAGAAATGTCATGACAGAGATTAATATACTTATCATGGATAGATAGAAATCATTTTCTAAAAATGGATTATACTGTAAATGTTATTTATCAAAACCGCAATAAATTTAATTTTAAGGAACTGCTGAATTATAAACAAGTGCTTCTTTGTCTCTTTGCCATGAGAAACAAACTGGTTTCTAAAAGACTCCTGGAAACTTAAAACAATAATGATAAACCATTAAGAGGTTAGAATCTCTGCATCGTTTCAGTTGCCCGTTCCAACTTTTCATAGTTCCTACTCATTCGCTGTAGAAGATGATGGAATGCGTGCACCTGCCCTCCCTGCACGCTGTCTCTCACCTGCCTACCAGGTTACTAGTAGTACTAGTAACTAGTAGTACTAACTAGTAGTAGTACTTCTACTGAGCCGTCTTCGTGCATTGAAAAGTTTTCTGGTATCTGCGATCTGTTTGGTAACTCCCAGAAGGCTTAGTCCTGACTCTACATTTAAACATGTGCACTGTTTGCCAGGAGTTAATATTCTGTAGCATTTCCATCCTTGACTTGCTTAGGTGGATTCATGGTTTGGTTAGCTGAGGTGTCCAGGAGTGGCTCACAGCTGCTGAGTTCTTCATGGACGAGAGTGTCCAGGTGTTGTCTTTGTTTTGGGAGAGCAAGTGATTGAATAAAAAGAATTAAGTGATGCTTTGCTTTTCCTAGGCAGCCCTGTAGGCTCCCACCATGGGAGTGTTCTGGTGGGAGGGGGAAGCCAGCACGAGGACCGCCCTTGGAATAACCTTCTTTAGCCCAGAATACTTGTGTGATTCCCACACGGTTCTTTGTTATTATATTAAATGCATTAAACACACACACACACCAAACACATACATGGATACACCACACACACGCATACACATCACACACACATACCGCACATGTACACATGCACACACCACATGCACACACATGCACTCACACACACACAATACTGCCTAGTAGCACACTGTACACGCTGTATGATGTGACAACTATTATTCCTATTTTCCTTATTCTTCAAATTTAGTAACATCAGCAGTTTACGGCTGTTTACCTCCCAGCATCGCTTTTTTCTGCAACATGACGTGCGAGCACCTGTCTAATATGCAGACTCGGGAATATTTTTATTTCAGGTAAGTTTTTAAAAGATCTATTTCATTATTTTAACATTTGTTCTAGTCTCTAATTCATAACTTTTCCTGTTCTTTTCCATTTTATTTTGCATAAGTCCTTAAGCCTGACCATTACGCTCTTGGCAGTATCTTCAGTATCTGCTTTGTATTTCTTCTAGCAGGACTTTTAATTAATAGTAATTACTTCTTTAACTTGAAGGAATTATGAATATAATAAATACGTATAATAAAAACAAACTCAGTTAATAGCAAAGTGTATACAGAAAAAGTTAATTTTCTCTCTCATAGTAGATACCCAGACTCTCAGTCTGTCAGAGTTTTGTGTATATTTCTAGAAATGTTCTTACAAATAGAAAGATAATATACACAAGAAACAGCATACTATATAATTTTTTTAAAAAAAATATTTTCATCTCTGTACACACAATTCTATACCTTTTCATGACTGCATATTATTTCTTTTGATAAAAGTACCATAAATTATTTACAAACATTTCATTTTTCCCACTTTTCCACTTCAAATATTTTATTTTTAAAATGCTGTTTATTACAACTGTCTTTGTACACATGTGCAAGAATATCTAGGATAAAATTCTAGAAGTGGAATTGTTATTTAAAATGCCACATGCCATGGCAGTGGGGACATTTGGGAATATTTGGAGACACTTTGGGCTGTCACACCAGGACACGGGGTTGTGCTGGCATTTAGTGAGTAGAGGCCAGAGATATTGCTAAGCATCCTGCAATCCACCGACAGCCCCCACCACGAAGAGTTACGCGGCCAAAATGTCAGTAGTTCTGAAGTTGTGTAACCTTATACTGTGAATATAACCCACCATCACACGTGTCTTAAGCTCAGGTTGTGTGAGGGAGATGCAAATTGGTCCCAGTTAGAAGGTAGGGACCCAGGGAAAAACTGTCTGTTTAGGGATAAAGGACCCATAAAAAGCGTATAACAACATAGGAATAATGCATAATTTAGGGGAAAATGAGAACCAAGGATTACCAAAGGAAAATATAAATATATTAGAAAAATCAAGGAACAGAAATAATCTAGCAGTAAACTGCATAATAGTGTAGGGATCTGGCATTAAAATACAATAATAATAAAAATAATTCTGTAATAACCTAAGCTTATTAGATTGAACCTTATGAAAGTGCCATTCTGTAGGTGGAAAACAGTCAAATATTGGCAATTTCGTATAGGCCATCCTAACATTAACTGCTTACTCTTTGATAAGGGGTGCACTAAGCATTATGAATACATTGTCTACCTTGTTCTTTAAAATAGTCTGAAAGATAATTCTCAGGTCACAGAGGGGGCACCGGTGCTCTGAAAAGTTAAGCATTTCGCCTAAGATCAAAGAGAAAGTAAGTACATAGCAGGAATGGAGCCCTAGTTTCGGTGGTGTTAACGCCACACTCCACATTCTTCCTTACAGAGCCAATATCCACCAGAATAAAGGGACAAAAAAGAGATGAATAAAGTTTTTAAAAGATCACAGAAGAAGACAGGCAACGGAAGTCCCAAATCCAGTCAGTGGATGCCTGTCATGTAGAGGAGAGAACAGATAAAACACAGAAGCACATTCAGAGGCATCAGAGGAGAAATCATTCTCCAAGGAAAGGAAAACTCAATCTGCTGCTTGAAAGACCACGTCATATTCCTGGAAACTGTTAATAGAGAAAATAGATCCTGCAATATAGCCTCATAAAATCCATCAACTCTAAGGATGGAGACAGAATACCACAAACTTTCAGACAGAAAAAATACAGCTCGCCTAAAGGAAGAAGTCAGCCCTACTGTGCTTACACTTCCCCACGAATGTACCACAGAAGCAAAGCTTGTGGGATTTTTAGGGGAAAATGTGAGCTCTGATTTTTGTACCAAACGAAGTTGTTCTTCCTGTAAAAAGTCAATATCAAAAATGCAATGAACTCCTCCTGAAAAAATCTAGTAAACCATCCTTGAAATGATTGAAAATGCAAAACGTAGACAAAAGGAAGATACTGTGAAAAAGCTGGTGGTGAGCATTTAGATATAACGGTAAACAACTACAGTAACTATGTTTGTGAAATGTCGTAAATGTCAACTTTGGGAAAAACAGATGATAAAGCAAAATTTAAAAATAAATGACAATATAGAGAGACTGGAATTTTTGTGCTTATTAATAAAGGAAGAGGAAGCAGTGGACTGGAGTGTGCATATACTGATTTTCATAGCAGAAAGGCAAGAACTTATTTCATTTAAAAAATTTTCTTTTGGGGGTTGAAAAAAAATTATTGCTACCTGTCCATATTATTTGGTGCTATAAAATTAGTCACTAGGAGAACTAAGGACAAATTATAGTGTTCTTAATTTATCACAAGATGAAAAAAATATTGATCATAAGTGAAAGATACAATAAGAATAGAAAGTGTTTCATTCTGACTTAAAAAGGGTGGAGGCATGGATAACTTAATACATGAAAACCTATTATAATTCTCTATGTTGCCAGATTTATGAAGAAACCATATGGTCATCACAGTTGATGCAGAAAAAACATTTAATTAAATTTAACATTCATATGTGATCAAATAACAACTCTTAGCAAACTAATAAGAAAATAGAACATTCTTAACTTAATAAAGGACATCAACAAAACAGTTATAAATCACCCTACTTAAATGGTAAAACATTATAAGCATTTATTTTGAAGTAAAGAACGAGAAAATGTTGTCTATTACCATTGTTTCTAATTAATAATATACTAGAACCCTAGCAAGTACAAGACAAAGAAAAAAGTTTCCCTCCCCTTACAAAAGAAAATCCCAAACTAAATAAACTATAAAGAGGTTGGAAAGAAACACAGTTATTATTTCCAGCAACCACGAAGTAGAAAATGTAATTACAGTATAAAAGTTTCTGCCAGCAATATAGCAAAACTTGCAAGAATCTGGGAATAAATCTAACAAAAGATGAGTATGACTTTTATTCAGATCATTATAACACAATTTAAAAATAAATAAGTGGACATGCATTCTGTGTTTACAAATGGGATGGCAACTTTATAGAGATATTAAGCCCCTCTAAATTAACTTGTGAATTCCAGTCAAAATCCACAGGGTTGTCAATAAAAGTTGGCATTAGCATTTATCGTAAAATCCCTAGGACGGAGTAGAGGGCTGGAATAGAGAGCTTGTTCTGAAGGGTGAGTGTGAGCAATGGGGAGGCCACTAGAGACTTCATAACGTTGCTGTCATTAGAACACTCACCCATCGTCACGGAAAATAAGGTTAAATCTATACCTGACCACCAAACCGCTGACAAATTTCACACAGACTAAAGAAATAAGTTTAAAAATAAAACGTCAAGTTTTGTAGAAGAAAGAAACAGGACCATAGCCAATGTTGGTGAAGATGTGGGGGAAAGGTGACACTTCTGTCCTGTGGGTGCGTGTGGGGGAGGGAGAGTGGAGGTGGGAATGCAAACGGGACAATTTCTCTGTAGGGCAATCTGCCCCTTCTAGTGAATTTGGTGATGGGCGTATCCTACATTCCTACTTTCACTAACTCAGAATAGATCCCACAGAAAGTCTTGTATATAAGGATATGCGTTACAGCATTCTTTATTAAAGGGAAGATTAGACAAAGTGTAAATGCCCAGACGTGGGAAAATAGATACGTTAGGCCACGTTCATATAATAGAATCCTGCATAGCTCTGAGTCGGGAGTAGAACAGGATGGGGACAGAAACTTTAACTATATGAGTAACATTGCATCTTTAAAAAGTAATGATATCTGAAACCAAAATAGAAAATGTAGTGGAATATATGAATTATAATGTTGACAACAGGCACCAGTGTTTCTCTTGAGGAGAAATTTGTCTGGTTAGGAAAAATGGGCTTAATAAACTCCTTTAGGTCTAGAAGGAAAAACCCAGACAGTTTATTTTGGGGAAAAAAAGATGTCTGAAAGAGGATACTCCATACTGTGAGACTATGATTAAATTAGGAATGTGAGAGCATAGAAAATGTTTACTTAAAAGTTGAGTACCTATTTGGTACGATACTAGAATGGTGGCTACGTGTCATCAGACATTTGTCTCCAAAGTGATATGATGCACGGCTCCAAGAGTGAACCCCAATACACTATGGACTCCGGGCGATTATGACGTGTCGACGCGGGTTTATCAGTTGTAACACATGCAGCATGCGGTGGGGCGGTTGGTGGGGGGGGGCGAAGGTATATAGGAAATCTCTGTCCTTCCACTCAATTTTTGAACCTAAAACTGTTTTAAAAATTTAGGTCTATTTAAAAAATGTGATATAGTAAACCAAAAAAAAGGTGAATATTTTAGTTCAAAGATTTAAGTATTTGCACATTTTACAGGCATCATTCATTATTTTTGTAACTAAGAAAAATAACTAAGAAGTTTCAACTATATTGAGAATCAAAGAAAAGCGAATTACAACAAGGAAACACCATTACACAGACCAAATTGTCAAAAATGTAATTAAAATGATATGACGCTTTATTGGCCGGAGTTCAGGAAACAGACACTCTCCTTTTACTGCAGCAGAATGTAAATTAGAACAGATTATCTGGAGGGCATCTAAACCCTGGAGAACATTTAGACCCTTTAAACTGTAATTTCACTTTAAGTAAATTAACCTCAGCCGAGGTCATAGATATATCAAAATATTTACATAAAAAGAGGTATGTTGTTTCGTAAATTCTAAGAGTAAAACATAGGAGACCTCTGTACACCCAGTAATAGAAATTTATTTAAATAAAGTAAGTATGCTACATCCATATGATGAAATGCTATCATTAAAATAAATTTTAAAAAAATATTCAACTTTATGGGAAAATGTAATATACTGGTAAGCTTAAAAAGTGAATTTCAGAACAGTATTACAGTTTGATTCCTTTTTTTGTGTGTATGCGTGTGTGTTTGTGTGATATATATGTGTGTGTGTGTGTGTGTGTGGCTACACAAATACACACACATATAGAAGGAGAGAAAGGCGTGGAGAGAGAGAGAGAGAGAGAGAGAGAGAGAGAGAGAGAGAGAGAGAGAGAGAGAGAGAGAATAACCGAGTAGAAGGAAATCGACCAAAATGTGAAATGTGCTCATTTCTGGGAGCTTCAGCATAGTTTCTGCATTTTCCCTTTTTTGTACAGTGTAGGTGTATTACTTTGACATACGTACTTTGACTTTAAAATGACAAGGACTGATTCCTCCAGCTGATGGAACCAGAGCCTCCCAGGCCCCCGCTCGCGTGACTGGCTGCTGGGATCAGGTTCCTTCTGGCCCCGCATCTTTCCATTTACCCAGATGCCAGATGGCAAGAGTAATTTAGAATTCATCCTTCTGAATCCAGCCTTTGTACTGCAAAGCAATGCAAAGTACAGAGGAAAGGAAAATGTTATTGTAGGGTATAAGCAGGCACATGAAAGGATCAGAAGCACGATTCAGTGACACAATTGTGAAAGTCTTCATCTCCATGCACACGTAGGGCCCCAATAAATAACTGTGCAAATGCACCACGTGGTCTTCAAATTCTTCAGAACAGTAAGGAGTAAATTAGAATCCCACCGGGGCTTGAACTAAACATGAACTATTGGGGAGGAATACCATTTTGTTGTGAAAATAAAAGTACTAATTTGATAAGGAGATTAAGGGAGTGAAGTGCGGAGAAGGGAGGATTCCTTGTTAAAAATTTACCCATTAATAGAATTCATTTATCACCCCATCTGCTATTTCTGGTTATAAAAATACCAAAGAAGGAAAATTATGGAGGCCTTACACCTCTGGAATATTCTCAAGCTTTTTAAGGAATTGAACATTAGCTTTTAAACTTAGCAAAGAGCAAACATTTATTAAAATATAAACTTCAATGTGTATTTGCATACATATTTTATGCGAGTGTCTGTACTGACAATCGAGGACAACACACATGGGAAAGACACTTAACCAACCAAAGCAGCAGAAACTTTCTTGCCGACCTGTCAGGTGCGTTCTTACCGTTCTGCAGTTAGTAAGCCAACACATGTTTGCTGATGTTAATGTTTCATTTCTTAACACTGTTGGTCATCTGTCCACTCACATGTGGTCACTTCCTTAGTGGTTCTGGGATTCCAGGACTCATAATGATTCCAGAAGCAATATTCATTCCTTCTGGAAATTTAGGAAAGGACAGACTAATTTATTTGAAGCTATAGTTATATGTATTGTTAAAATATCAGATAAGGAAAATTTTGAGATTTTTTTTCTTTTTTGGAAAAAGTTTATTTTTTCAGCATATTGAGCACCTGCTGTGTTCTGATCTCTGCTCCGAGACCTGCAGTGAGAGACATGGTTGATACACAAGCCCTGCCCTCAAAGAGTTCAGTGTTCAGGGGCACCTCCAAAAGTATAATTCAGGACAGCAAGTGTTTATCGCAATGGTTGGCACAAGGTACTCTGGTGCATGTGACATGTTATTTCTGCTGTAAGTTGTTGGGATCATGACAGTCCCTGATGCTATTCACGGATATTCTCATTCTTCCAAGCGTATGGTAAGATTATCTTCTCTAGTTCCTTTTAAGCTGGGCATGGGCATGTGACTTGCCATGCTGGGGTGATCATGGAAGCTGGGCCTTCACCTAGGTTCCTGATTGGTTAAAATGACAGAGTCCTACTACTGAAAAGTAACATGAGCAAGAAACAAGCCTCTGTTGTGTTAAGCCACTGAGAGCTGGGGGCTGTTTGTTACTGCAGCACAGCCCAGCCCTGCTGACTGATACAGAGAATTACACGTGGGCTGGAATCTGGAGAATTTGACCAAGCGCAGAACAGGGAGAGTGGGGAGTGGGGACAGTGAGAGCAGAGGCCGCAGACACACGGCTGTTTTCCTTTGTCTAGACTGCTCTCCTTCATGTCTTTGCTCAGTGAGATTCTCCTTGTCTCTTCCCAGACTGCTGGTTAAACATGGTGTCCTGACTACAACATCTGTCTCCTCTCCTGAAGTGTCACCAAAAAAAAAAAAAAAAAAAAAAAAAAATAGCAAAGATGTGACTTTGCCGATAAAACAGCAAAAGACAGGAAATCTGAACAGACAAGTGATATTAACACAATTTGGGATGTAGAAAGAGCAGACACATAGATGGGTGACCCCAACCCCCTCACCTGTACCTACTTCCTCCAGGAGAAAGACGAAGAGGTCCTGGTCTTGGGTGCATCAAACACACAGGAAGTCTCAGGTAAGAATCATAATTTAAATGAAAATCTTGATATTTCACAGTGGGGACCCCAGTTCTATTCCCTAGTATGGCTTCCAAAGTGTTGTCAGCCATGTATATGTTCCCAGAATAAAGATCTCTGGGTACTGCCTTTGGGGAATCCCTCAATAAAAGCAATGAACTTACTTCTCTCAGCCCACAGGGCATCCCATCAGCCAACAAGCTCCACTCATGCATCCAGGATTTCCCATCAGCTTGTCAGTGTCCCACATTAAATATGAATGACAGAGAAGCACCACTGACATTTGAGGGATACCTCCAACTTGGAAGCATGGAAATCAGTCAAACAAAGACATGAACAAAAAGAGGCTGGAGGGACTAGACAGTGCAGGTACCAGAAGAAAAATTCCAAGCAAATGAATGAAAAGTGTTTTGGGGAAGTAACAGGAGATATTGCACCCATAACACAAAACCAGAATGTTTTTAGAAAATAAAAAAAGGTTAGAGAAATGAAAGGGCTCTGGGACATTAAAAACTTGATCCAAAATTTTTTCTAAATTAGGTGATCGAGTTGAGAACTCCCGGTAGAGAATGAAAAGACAAAGAGATAGAAAATTAGGATTTAAGTGACTACATGGAGGGGAAATCGCATGAGGGAATATCCTCACGTTCCTAGGATGGGCAAAGGCTTCTCCAGCAGGGCAGTGGCTTAAGTGGGCAGATGGAAATGCCAAGTTTTGCAGGACATGGAACTGTGAACACTCTCCTACACTGCCAGAAGAAGAAGAAAGGGACACAGCCCCTTGGGAAAACGTCTGGCAGGTTCTACTAAAGTTGGGCATCAGCACACCATGTGATCCAACATTTATTTTCACTTCTACTTGTACACCCAACGAAATGCGCTCATGCACACTACAAGACACATACAAGTGTGATTTCACGGTATTCAGAGACTAGCAACCCACATCAGTAGCCTAGATAAGTATATTTCAGTACACACACACACACACACACACACACACACACACACACACGATGAAAAGAATATCACAATATTGAGTGAAAGAAGTCAGAACAAAAAGAATACTGTAGGTTCCATCTATATAAAGTTTAAAATACGGGAAAAAACTATGCTGTAAGAATCCACCACAGCGGCGTCCTCTGGGGAAGGAAGGGGGTACGAAAGCACGTTTGTTCCATTTTGGGGGATGGGGAGGTAGATAAATGTGTGTATGTTTCCTTTGTGGAAATTCATCCAGCTGTTCACTTTTTCTTGGTTTACTTTGCTGGATAAATTTTACACTGCAATTCAGAAGCTTATTAAAAGGAATCCTTGAAAATGGTTTTCAACTTGAAATAAAAATGTATTCTAATCAGTCATGATCCAAAACCACTGTTAAGCCTTTCTTTAGCCATAGACTGTCTTTTGCTTTTCACTGTATCTATGGATTTTGTCCCCAAGTGAGATGCCCTCGTTGGTTCCTGTTGACGAATGTGGGCCTGGGTGCTTAGGTGCTTCTGAATCTCAGAGGTTGTTGGCACAGTGTCTGCAGATAAACTGACTTCACTTAATTTTATTCAAATAAAGCAAAACCACGATATTATTTTAGCTGAAGAAGATGATGAATCGTTAATTGTACGTGTCTTTCCCACATCAACATGGCCATTTCACGGCAACTTGGAGAGCCTGAATTTAAGGGTGGGCTTCTTCTTGGATAAAATGGTGCAGAAGACAGACATTGTTCAAGTATCTGCAAACTAGGAAAATCTGCAAAGCTTTCAAATCTTCTCTGAGAGCCTGTGGTTTTTAAAGGTGAGTCAGCCCTCATGGTAAACCCGCATTCTCTCTGCTTCTTCCAACTCTTTTGTCCCCCCATCACCACCACCACCACCACGCTCTCCTCACTTTCTCTGTTTTCTTCCCTTCTTTCCCGCAGCCCACTCTCTTATGAAGACGAGAGATAGATGACAGGGAGAGGTGCAAGCTAGTGTTTATCTGTTTGTCATCTGTCATCAGTGACTTCGGACTGACCCGGAAACCCCAGGGAACCACTTTAAGGGCCCTTGTGAAGCATGTGTGGTCTCCCTAATAAACCTGGAAACAAAAGAAAAGAAAAAGCCTTGACATACGTGAGGAGGCTTTTGAAACAGAAGCCAATGTTGATCCGAGCACGTCTGGAGGAGGATCCGTGTGGCCTCTGTTTGGGAGATTTGCGGTGAGTGAGATCTGTCTGTTCAGGATTCCCAAACTGTGTGCTTTTGCTCTCCAACACCCTGGGTTCACATTTTTCTCCGTACGCCTCATCATTTTAGCAGGATGGCTTTTCCTTACTTTGAAAGTGCACTTGTCTTTGTTCCCACAGGGAAGATCATAATAAACAGAAATCAGAACTTTTTACTGTGCAGAAGACGTGCCATAATATTAAGTCTACCCCAGACGTCGTGACTTGGAGCCCACTGACTCCAAGCACCGGAGCAACCAGATACAAATAAAACAAAAGAAAAATCACGCAAGTGCACAGCCAGGTTCGAGCACCTGTGAATAATTTCCCAGGACAAGGCCGACTTGGGACGGGACACGTTGGTTGTTTTGGTTGGTGTTCTACAGACCGTCTTGAATATCAGCTTCAGTTTGTGTCATTGACCAGTTGACCATTTCAGCTCTCCTTCCCTCTCCACCATGCCCTTTCTTTCCCCAAATCTTCTCTCCATTCAAAGTGGGAGGGGTGTGATGGCCAGATGGTGGGCGTTGGCGTCAGAGGCCTCGTAGGACAACCAGCCGGGCATTTCACCAGCAACATCACCCTGGACAAGGCCTGATCTTTCTTTGCAACGTGAAGACAGTGTCTACCCTGGAGACCACACAGAGTTCTTACGAGAATCGGAGTGTGTGGGTCTGATGGGCCACTTGGGGAAGCACCAATTAATATCCAATAAGAAAATTTTACAAATTCTTAAATTTCTATTTCCTCCCCACCCTCTACATTTCAAATTAATTAGACCTTTTTTAGGTAAGAGGCCAAGTCTTGTTCATTTTGATCCTCTGGAGCATAACAGATATTCTGTATATATTTGCTGAATTTGCTCATCAGCTCCACCAATCATTGCAAATAATCCTTTGCTTGACAGGAAAACAAGCATAATTTCACTTATCTCAGCAGTTACAACTGTCAGGTGCTTTCTTCCTTGTTTATTTGTTTACCTCCTTGTCATCTTTCTCTCCCAACTAAATTGTAAAGTCACCACGTGCCTGGAACATAGTAGACACCCAATGAATACTACCCCAATCAATTAATCAGCAAAGTCTTTCGTTTTCAACTCGTAATTTTAGAAACAGGTAGGTAAGTGCCCTTGCAAAGGCTCTGTGTATAATCCACTTCCAGTGGCAGTCTGCTCTTCTAAGCTCCTCACTGATTTATAAGTTTTGGGAAGCACATGACCTACAATGTGCATCTCTAACTTAACGAAAGAACAGTCGTCATATTTACTTGTACTGTCAATCAGACCCCTTCTTTCCATAGGTTTGCCTCAGAAAAATATTCTCTGGACATCAGCTGGCAAATGACAAAAAAGAGGAAAAAAATGGAACAATGAGGCAATTTTTTATATCTGTCTGGCAAAGGCGATAAAGGAAGATACAGCTGAGTGTTAGCAGAGTAGAAGGAATGCAGCACACTCACAGCTGATAGGGGTGTTGATTGATGCAAGGTTCTGCAGGGTAATCTGAGAATTTGTGGCAACATCCACTTAACGCTGTCCACATTTTGACCCTGAACTTCTACTTCTAGACGTTTACGAAATGGTATGCATGTTTTACCCTCCATAAAAACTGACCTCCAGACACGTTGTGTTCCGTGGCATGGCCTTCAGAGTTCGTGCAATAGTGATTCACTGCAGCCTGGTGGGATCGCGGATAATACTTTCCTTTGTTTATCTGCAGTTTCTGTATTTTGTACAATAAACATCTGTTTGGGGCAAAATAAAAGTCAGTATATAAAAGGACCTGGATCTTCCAAGGCTCAAAATTAGCCTTTGCCACAGGCATTGTTGACAAAGTATGTATTATTGACAAGACCTCGAATGACTGCAGGATACACGATGGCGGATACTAAACAAAGAATATTAAATATTTACACCACGAAGAGGCCAGTGGGGAAAGCACACACATGAAGGGGCCATCGGGGAGTTTTAATGTTTACATAGAACGAGGCCGGAGGAACTTGTTTAGGAAGTCAGGGGGCAGGAGGAAGAAATAGTTGATTGAGAAGAGGAGTCGCATGGAAGACGCAGCCTGGAGCTGGTTTATTGGGAGGATTTCCTACAGCGTATCTGAATCCTACTGCTCCCTGCTTGGAGTGGAAATTTCCAGGGCTCTGCCCTGGGCCTTACCACTCTGATTTCTCTCTGAATCTGCCCAGATCTGAAAAGAGCAGCCATGTGGCAAATGCTTTATGGCCAACTGGCAAACATGGGGCCCACAGAGTGCCATGTTCAATGCTATATGACAAAGTGCTACTCATTGTCACAGCACTTTGGCTAACTCAAATGTATAACCAGAGGTTACTGAGAAATTAGAAACAGAGAACGAAGTTTGAAGATATCCAACTACTAAAAAAAAACAAACCCAACAACAACAAAAACAAAACACACGAAACTTTCTTAGAATTTCTGTGCAGTTAAAAAGTTCTCTTCTCATCAAAAGCATCTTGTATATGGTGCCTGGAACAAAGAGATACCCACCAAATATTCGTAGAATGAATAAATGAATGAGTGTGCAAATGAAGGCAGTTAGAAAGAATCATCAATGTTTGGCCTACTGTTCTTTTCTATCCATGAAAATAATAGAGTGCATCATTACACACACCTCTGAAAACTGCACCTACATTTTTTGAGTTCCTACACTGCCTGAGGCCCGGTCTGCAGCTGTATTCTCAGAGGACATGAAAGCATACATACAGGATACTTGGTGATGGACAACAATATTAAAATGACGTGAACCACAATTTGAGGCACAGACAAGTCAGTGTGTGGGCTGGAAGGCACAGAGGTTTCGTAAAAGAGGTGAACTTAGGGTGGACCCCCCAAATTGGCAGGGTTGAGGTAGCTACTAGGATGACAGAGAGCCCCCAGGAGATGAGGGCAGGAGCAGGGGCTGGGAGGCAGGAATGGAGGTGGAGAGCTCAGGGAACAGGTGGCCACGGAGAGCTTGTTGAGAGGAGTAGAGCCAAGTCAGAATTTGATCCATGCCTGAGAGTAAGAAATGTCACATTTCTTTATTTTTATCACTCAGATGAATCTCTCTGAGCCCTGTGGTTGGTGAGAATTTGAAATGTGCTTGTGGTCATCTGTTCTCATGCTGCCCCCTGTCCCTAAGGTTGGCTCCCTGTCCATCATGGCCGTCACGCAGACACTCACCGCCCAAGGCTGGGTGGCCCGGTCCTGGATGGTGGCTGCCTTCCTTCCAGGCTCAGCACCAGCTCGCCCTCCACCACCCTCTCTGGCACGACACAGCTCAATTGGCCTCAGTGGGCCTCAATGTGACGCTGTTTGTGCCCTGCAGACACACCTGGAGCTGCCAAACCCTCTGGAAACTGAGGCTGGGTTGTCCTCCCCTGCTGCCCCTTCTTGTTCACTCAGTTTTTGCCACTCTACCCTTCTCATAATTTCTTAAGTGGGCCACGGCCTTTTCCACCCAAAGTTCCATGCATTTCCTCCTGGAAAGGTTGTCCTTCTCTTGGCCTGGCCAGTGTCTATTCATGCTTGGGGTCACAGCTCCTGCCACCTCCGCAGAAGTCTTTTCTGGACCCGCTGTCCTGTTCTCATGGTGTCCTGTACCTCCCTTCTCCACCTGTGTCAGATTCCACATCCACTCACTTCACCTCTGTCTCCTTTGCCGCAGGGATGCCCACAGGTCAGGAATTACTGTTTTGGCCTCCAGCATACGCCTAGCACTTAATCCAGAATTAAGCACGTAGTGGCCACTCAGTACTATGAAGTCAGATCATTAGTTGAACCCGCTCCTCGGGGCTTTGGAGAGGATTCAGTAAAATCATGTCAGTGAAGGACTTGGGGGAATAATGGAGCACTGAGCGGCTTGTTGGGAGGACAGCATGTAATATTATGGTCACAAGTTGTACTAATAGTACTGTGTTTGTTGAGTACTTACCCCAGCGAGGTGCTCTTCCAAATACTTGCCACGCTGTGTACTGGTCAACCCTCATGTCACGCCCTCCACTACTCACCCCACTGTACTATTTAGGAAGCAGACACAGAGGTGAAGGCCCAGTCCAAGGCCGCCATCTTGCAAGTGGCAGAGTCTCCTCTTGGCCGTATGTTCTTCTGCCTCCATGTCCAGTCGGTGACCTGACAGGGAGACGGTGGCAGGAGGGAGCAGAGCAGGGCTTCAAGAGGAGAAACTCCTCTCGTGGGGCAGCACGGAGGGCAAGCCAGCCATGGGCAGATGCGAAGGCAGAAGGTAGTCTTCTGGTCTGGTGGCTTCTGTTCTCCTTGCCAAGTGACAGTTGACGCTGTCACTCAGTGTAGGGTGGGGTGGGGCTGGAGTGGCCAGGCGGTTTGAGGAAATGATGATAATGATGATGTGGATAATAGGAATTACAATTATAATAATAGCTAATGTTTACGTAGAGCGACCTAATGTCCTGTTTGCCCAAGACCATCCCATTCATGCCTATAATCTCAGAATAATCACTGAGTATCTCCTTTCCCTCTTATCTTGCCCTGGTTTGTGCCCTGTGTTTAGAGTGTCTGCCACACGTCATGCGCTGCTCACTGAGCTTCATATACATTCGCATCCTCCGCAATTCGACCATCGGCAGTTGTTGCAATGACCTGGGAGGAATCAGAAAGGTCACTGACCTGTGGTGGCCCCAGAGTGACCACAGCTCAAAATGAAACTCTCATCACTGTCTCAGCCCGTAGAGTGGACTGGGGTGAGGCAAGGGACCCTGAAGCAGGTAGCAAGGTCCCAGATGATAAGGACCAAGACAGTGACAGAAAGAGTAAATTTAGAGACATCTCAAGGCCTTCCCTCCCCACCCTTGGCTCTTGGTGGGAGCTGGTTGAACAGGATGTAAAACGGATCAACACACAGACCACCATTTGCAGTCCTGCTCCTGTATCCATATCATCAGCTGCTCTGATAAAATGAATAAAGTGAATGCATTGGCGGGTTTTACCTCCTGTCTCCCACAGCTTTGGCAAAGGCGATAGTTCCATGCATTACAGAGTCCTGTTGAATCTGCAGGAGAGACAGTTTATAATTTTTCATAAATAACGATGACTCTGACAGGGATGAGGTTGAATAAACATTTATTTATCTCCTGTTTTCACAGGACAGATGGAGAAGTAGTTTTATGCTCAGGGAAAAGAAACAATTTTAAAAGCCTAAGTCGGGGGATATTGTTACCAGATCCCGCTCAGGGCTGTGTTATTAACCAGATGGTACAGGTCTCCTTCCCGTTTCCTCTATGGGACACCTGGGGGTACTGACAGTGCACCAGGTGTGAGCGCTGCCGTGGGTGACTGCCGCGGTGGGCGTTAGGCCGTCTCTGCACAGGCCACATGTCTGCACCATGCGAGTGAGTTACAGTTTGTGATGAATATGACTGAAGACTTTGTAGACGCTAACATTCATTTCATGTTCAATTTCTACAACAGAGAAAAGATTGTCTGTAAATATGGCCTGTTTACATGCACAACACAACTGAATTGCGTAGGTGGTACCTTGCAAAGGGCACGAGACATTTCATCACGGCCACCTTTGAAAATAGATGCTGACACATGGCAAGGATGAGGGGAAGGGTGCTTTACATGATTCCTAGAATTTTCTCGTGTCATTTGCAGTAAACTGTAAAATCCTGACTACCAAATTTGAAACTAAAAGGGGGAAACAGTACTCATTAAAATGGAATCCTGTTAGCCTCTGAAATAGAAATGTTCTCTTTCACCACTTTCTCCCTTTCTGGGCAGCCTAAAAAACAGCATCACACCTTCTTCTGGAATGCAGGCCCTAAGCCCCTAGCTTCCTGCTTCCCCGTGTGGAATTGGCACATGCATTTTGTAGCCATTGTTTTACTTGCAATTGCTCCTCTAGATGCAAACATGTCCCATCAAACCTAAAAAGTTGCAGAAACAAGATCAGACAGATCTGAGGACACCACAGACAGAACCCAGAACTGAAGCGTGAGAAGTGCCCCCTGGAAAGAGACCCTCCACACAAGTGTCCCCTGCCGCCCCCTTTCCTCCTCAGCTGTGACCTCCGTTCCTAGTGGGAAACGACTGGAGAAGTTGGATCTCATTCTCTTGTTTCGGTCTAACACCAACCATTAATCTCTGTCTTCCTGGAGCGGTTCTCACTCTTATGTCCTCATGAGGATTTTTTATTTTATTTTATGTTATTATTTTATTGTGATAAGAACACTTAACAAACAAACACTTGTTTGTTTCTATAGACACAATACTGTGCAGCAAATCTCTAGAAATTATTCATCTTACATAATTGAAATTTTATACCATTCCCCCTCCCCCAGCCCCTGGCAACAACTGTTCGACTCCACTCTTGCTTCTCAAAGTTTGACTAGTTCAGATTCCTCATGTAAGTCAAATCCTCAGTATTCATCCTTCCGTGCTGCTGTATGTCACTGAGTGTAATGTCCTCCGGGTTCCTACACATTGTTGACACTGCAGGATTTCCTTTCTTTGTAAGGCTGAGTAATAGTCCACTGTGTACATATAATGCAGAAATTTTTATGCCTTCATTCATCAGTGGGTGCCAACAGGTACATGAAAAAATGCTCAGCGCATCACACCAGTTGGAACGGCGACCATCAAAACACAGAAGACGAGAGCTGGCCAGGAAGTGGAGGATTAGAACACTGTTGCTGGGAAAGCAAAGTGGTGCTGCCTCTATGGGTATGAGCACGGCATTTCCTCCAAGTATGAAAAATAGCGCCTCCATATGATCCAGCAATCACACCAGTGGGCATTTAGCCAAACGTATTGAAAGCAGGATCTCAGAGGTGTTAGCACTGCCATGTCCCTGGTGGCACCATCCCCAATAGCCGAGCGTGGAGATGTCCTGACCAGGTTGTAGCTCGGGAATTTCCGTTCTGAGTGCCTTTGGCTGATGAGTGTCACCCTCCCCCGCCCCCTCCCTCCGCCTTGCTCACCTGGCCCTTTTCTGGCTCTGTCTAGTAAGGGATGGGCTCACACCAGGATGAGAGCATCTGCCTCCCTGCTGGCCTGTCCTCCTGCCTGCTGCTGCCAAAAGTGATAAAAACGATTCTGTAAGGACGGCTGGATCTTGGAAGCTGATGCTTAATGGTGCAGAACTCCCCACTTCCTACCCTTAATTTGTCACTGTAGTCCCTAATAGTCTCCAGTACCCCACTGACACAACTGGAATCTCCCCAGAAACCCTAAACTCAGCCCCACCCCTCAGGAATTCCTTTAGTTTCCTCCTCTCCTCCTCTCCTCACACCTTTGGGCCCCACATCTTTGAAATCTTACAGCATTTGCATCTGGGACAAATTACTTGCTGTTTAATTCTGTTCTGTCACACTACTCCTGTTGGTCTTGGCTATGAACTGTGTGCTTCTGGGTGGACACTCTGTTGTTCTGGTTCCTGATTCATCGTATAGCCCCAGAGGGGGGATTCTGCAGAGAAGGGCTTCCAAACTGAGGTCATGAGAGCACCCGACTTATGAACTTTTTTACGTCTACGTTTTTCCGAACAATCATTTTTAAAAACTCAAATGGACTCATGGTTAAACGACCTTTTTATCACCTCCAGAAATGGGAAACTGGTATCGCTTGCCATCAGCAGAAGTTGGCTGTAAAACAAATTCCACCTAAACAGAGCAATGCTATCAGATTCCACCTCCCCACATCTGAGACCTGCTTTCTCGGTAGGAAACAGAGACTCAGAGTATTAGGGGTGTAGTAAAGACTACTAGGGGCAAGCTAAAACTCTTGTTGTCTCCAAAAAGAACTGAAAAGGGAGCAACTTTTTCACTGGGGTTCAGAGTCGTTGAATCCAATGCCCAGTTACCACCTAAAATCTCCACTCAGCCCACACTCAGGACACCCTGGTACAGAGCCCGACAGCCACCATTTATTGTGTGGTCTCCAAATAAGAGATCCTAAGTATTAGCTCATCGAATTTACTTGAAAGGTCTCTGGAGAAAGTACTGTTATTACCCATTTTCCAGATGAGAAAACTGACGCACAGAGGGATAAAGCAGCTCACTCAAGAACACACAGTAGTAAGTGGCTGAGTCAGGATCCAGTCAGAGTGACAGCAGCCATTCTGAGTTTCAAAGCAGTGACTAACACAGGGACTGACCGATGGGAGTTGGAACCCCAGGGGGCTTCTGTGGCAGGAGCTGGCTCACTAGAGGGCGGGGGCTCAATAGTCCAGGAGATGCTGCCCAAACAGAGAAAGGAGGGGCAACAGCCGAGCTCCCCCTTCCCCATACATACCCAACCCTGCAGGGACCAGACCCCGATACAGAGCCGGGAGGGCCAACGGTGGGGGCATGCCTCTGAGCCCACCAGTGTCCGACCCTGGGACTTCTCGCCCACACTCCCACGCAGTAGTTGCCTGTTAGATTTCACATGACACGTTACTCTGTACACGTTCTCCCCGGTCCCAGAAGAGGCAGGCTCTTCGTGCTTCCTAGCTGCAGGGGTGGTTCCTGGGCTGCCCGGAGCTGCCTGAAGACCTTTTGTCTTCTCTATTAAGTTCATTGTAAACATGGTACACAATGTCCCAGGCTGGGCGAGATGACAAGGAAATGCAGCTATTTTCTTGGGCTGGGGACAGGTCTGAGGTCCACAGGCCTGTGGACAGGGGTTACCTGCACACCACTCCCTGTCTGACTTGCTAAGAGGAGCCTGGGCCGCTAGGGTCTGATGGGGACCTTTAGGAGTCTCGGTCCCAGTATAAGACCCTCTGCCTTGTCCAAGGCCTTCAGCTCTGCAGGGACCCTGAGCGGAGAGCTGCCAGATGACACACACGACAGATTGAGTATCAGAGGCCCTTCTCTGGGACTGGGCACCACACAAACCTAGGAATTAGGTTGGGGGTGGGGGGTGGGTAGGCAGTAGTAACGAGGCTCGGTTCCCTCCAGTGGTGGATTGCACACGTCAGATGCAGATTAATTTGGAGATAATGAAGACGGGCTCTTTCCTGCACACCTGAGCATGTGGGCTGAAATTCTCAGCTGCCATGTGATGCGGAAAGTGAGGGGTGATCGGAGGTAAGTCCCCCAGTCTCTGCCAGCCGGAGTCCCTGTGGCCAGAAGTTGATGGGTATATGTTAATGGCACACTCTCTGGGGCCCTGGGAAAAACGCGGACCACCATCTTTGCCAGGTGTCGGCGTGACACACAACTAGAAAGCAGTCCATGCTGCATGAATCCTCTGACCCAAGGGAGGAGTACAGCACTGGGAAAAGCAGCTTCCTATGGGGACACCTGCAGCTGAGGCTGTGGGGCAGGAGGTGACGGACTTGTTCCTGATCACAGGAGAGCTGCCCCTGAGAGGTCCCGGATGAATAGGGCCAAAGTACCATCATTCTTTGGGCACAAGTAGTAATGAGACGTTTGGCCCACCCTTGCCTGGGGAGGGGCAGGACGTTTGGATTATTGAAAATTGAAAAGAATTTTTCCTTCTAATCATTTCTTTTCACAACCGACTTCAGGCCACAGGCAGGTCCCCCTATCAATGTCTCCTTTTATTTAACTTTAATTGAAGTTCAGCAAACCAAGGAAACTATTCATGTTGCTTGCACTAAAAATCTCAAGCTGCACTGTCTCCAAAGAAACAGCCATGAGAACATAATAGAGTCTCCTGGGAATTTACTTCCTGCTTCCAGAGCAAAGAATTGTGTTATCAGCTTGTATCTTGTTCAGTAAATGCTTTCGGGTCACAGGTGACTGTTCCACCAAAGCTGATTTCCTTCCAAATTTCCTGGAAGGGTCTTGGCCGCAAAGTTGAGCAGCACATGTCTCGGCAGGTGACCGAGGATCCGTGTGGGGCTCCCTGGGAGGGACAGTCCCAGTGATTGAGGAGCACACAGGGCAGTGCCCTCCCTCACCTCCCCCCGCCCCCCAGCGCTGCTGGCTGTCCCAGCTCCTGCTCTGTATATGCCACCGTGACCTGGCTTGGCCAGCACAGACTACCCCACCTTGGAGAAATAGCAGGGGGCTTAACACTCAGGACCTGGGCAATGATGAAAAAGAGGACCAAGGGTCCCTGACGAGATTTCCCTGCGAGTGAAATGCTTAGGTCCCTCAGGGTGAAAGTTACATGTTCAGAAACAAGCCGATACTATCAAAGTTTAGGTTTTAACATGGTCAGTTATCATTTGACATCATTCCTGTCAATCGGCCTCTTGGGCGATTTCACGGAAATATCCAAATATTGGGAACTGGGTAATTGTGCCGACAAAGCTGAGACAAAGACATGAATGGGAATCTCAGGGTTTTACAAGAAAAAGAGCTCAGAATAGAGCTGCTGGCATCTCAGAGAGACCATAGCAGTAGGTGAGTCCCCTGGGATGTCCCTGGGGGTGTTTATTAGCCGTAACCTTCATTAAAGCCCCTGGACAAAATCTGTGCTTTGCGCATTAAAACCCACATGGGCTTTTGTGTCTGGGAAGAGGAAAGCCAATTTGTTGGGGAGGAATTACTCAGGACAGTGTCACAGGCCTTGAGGAACAAAAGAGCATTTGCAACTGGAACAGAAGCTGCTGAAAGGACGTCTTTTAGACTCAGAGATGTGAGAGGTCCGTACACTCTGGGGCTGTCTCCCCATTTGCATTTTAACTGCCGTTTTCAGGCAAAGCCATTGTGAGCAGGAAAAGCACTGACCCGGACACGCTGGCTGGGCAGCTGGACACTATGCTCATCGTTGGCAGGTGTTTCTCGGGGACATCAGTCGATTCAATACAGTTCTTTCCATTTCTTTTGGTATGTTAGCGTCTCCCTCTCTTTTGAAAGAACTTTATCTATTATTTCACTCATGCACATAGAGTCATAGAATTCAAAACTATTTGCTTATTGATTTAATACTTGGAATCAGAATATCTGGAATCAGAATATCTGTTCTGTAGCTATGTCAGAGGGGGACAGGTAACCCAGACGTGTGGAAGCTTTTATAAGCTGTAGAATGCTCTGCAAACACCATATACTGATGTTAGATAGTGTTACCAGGTTCCTCACATGGGCCACTGGTGTCACACCCCAAAGGTGCTGAGTTTCATGAATCCACTATCAGAATTTCATTCGAAAGACCAGGAACTGTAGAAAGAGGTTTCAGTGAAGTACTGGGATTTACCATCCAAAACATCCCATTTCATCAATGATTTTCTTGCATCGTTATCACAGAAAAGAAGTGTTAAAATTATCTAAAGCTTTGGAATAATGGGAAAAACTACTGTGCGCCCTTTCAATGTCCTATTAGAAGGACATCTGACAATTTAACAAGCCCATCTAAGGAGCATTGAAGCTTTGGAATGAATTTGTTGGGAAAATTGTTGGTTGTTTTTTTTTTGTTTGTTTGTTTGTTTTTTGGTTTAATGCTATGGATATGGGGGTAGATAAATGACAAGGCACAAATTATTTCTGTCCAGTAGAAAAGATAATCAAGCCCAAATGAGTTTTTTGGTTTTTGTTTTGTTCTGTTCTTTGCCCTGTACGCCACTGCCTGTTTTAATTCTAATTCTGCAACCTTCTTGATCATAATCTCTGCCTTTGAACTCATCTTTCACCATCTGTTTCCCTCATTACTGAGTTAAATAAATCTTCAGAACATGCTCACTATATATTTGTACGAGTTATGTTTTGTAAGTTTTAGAAAATAACACTCTGACAGCTGTGTGGTAAGGTTTTTGGAAAACAGCGATGGCATTTGTGTGAGATTCATAGCAACAGAGCCCAACTAGAGACGGGGCTTTCACACGTATGGTATCCCTAAATATAAGCAAGTAAACAAAAGAACTGCCTGAGGGAATTTTGAAAAGCCACCGTTGATGTGGGGGAAATTTCCTCACAGTCAAGCATCCATTACAGCAGAAATGTTACGCACACATCAAAAAATATTTTATGGGTAGCAGCTGAAAGAAATATTATTTCCATTTCTTGAATGAGAGTGAAATCATAGCTGGTCCTTTTTAGTTGTTCACGGAGTAATTATTTAGTCATGGTCTCCACTGTCCTTTCCTCATAAAGCCACGTCATTCTAGAAGAAAAAACAAACAGTAAAAAGAAAGATCATGCCCTAACGAACCCTACTGCAGATCTTTTCTATATGGAAGAGTTGACATTTTTTCCAGGGCAACTCAGCTTGTTTGTAGTGGCAAATATCAACACGCGAGCCCCAGGAGTGCGACTGCTGCAGGAAAGGAAATTCAGCTGCGAGGGGTCCTTTGGAGACTTCAGATGAAGACCTTGAGAGCTTTCCCAAGGCTGTTTTGCTTATCTGCCACCGCTGTCTAATTTATAGGGTCAGGGACAATCAGTGTCACCAGTGCTCACGGATCAAGCGGACCCTCCAGAATGCTAACTTCCAGCGTTCGTTGGGAGAGATCTGGGACGTTTTTATACAGCCTTTGGGCTCCTTACAAGTTTAGGAGACTCATGATAAATAAAATGTATTTTCCCTCTGACTTCTCCTTGAAGACAGTGAGAAGGGCAGTGATCCACCAGGTCCCTAGAGATGTGCAATGACTCAGGCCAGCCTCGTGGTCGAGACAAGTGATTTTACAGTGAATCGGGAGACTGACTGGCCAGACCGACCAAGAGGTATCAAACTGAAGTGCTGCCCTTCAGGAGATTCCTACCGTTCCAGTTCCATGTCTGGATTAGGGCCTCTGCCTGCAGAAAACCCTTGTCTAATAGAACACGTTCTTTGGGAGGCAGAGCTTACGAGTGCTTACGAATTTCTTATTGGAAGAAACAGCACCGAGGTGAGGAGCAGTCGAGGTGGAAAGAGAGTTCAAGTGACCTCCAGGTGTGAGGGCTGCCAGGGGAGGGTTCCTTTTGTTTTCTTTGTGTGGAGGTGACTGGGGGAGGTGGGCAGTGTTGGGCAAGGGCTGGCCAGACAACTGAAGAAAAACGTGGGAAAGTCTCCATTTCCCAGGTTTAACAAAAGACCCCCGGTTTTACATAAAAGTTTGTTCTGTGTATAATCGCTGATGATTAAATCTCTGTCTCCCCTCCCCCATACAGTTTCATGCTGGTCACCATGAGAAGAGCTTTAGTCAAAAAGTCCAGATTGGAACCCCCACTTTGCCGCTCTCTTCCTCCCTGTGGGACTTCAGATAATTTACCAAACTCCTTGAGTCTCAGTTTCTTCATCTGTCAAATGGAGACAGTAGCCCTTTGTGAGGATTGAGTGTGCTTGGCGTGTGACTGTTCAATAAATGTTGACAACCGTCATTCAATTAAGTTGAGCTAGTGGGGGGAAAAACCCAGTTTTTTCTTGTGAGACGCAACCTGGAGCTTCAGAGTCTCAGTGTTGTTACGGCTCTTGCATGAAGAATCTCGGGCCACCTAACGCACCCACTAGGAAGAGCGTATTCTCACCATTGACACCGGACAATGATGTTTTTACCTAAAAGTAGAGCATTGTAGCCCAGAACCCGGCACAGAGCAGAGCTCAGTAAACCTTTGCTCCATCTGTCGGCATTATCTTTTTATCCTCAACCATAACCCCTGCTGGGGTGCTGAACACCTTTAGAAGATACGAATTACCTGATGTATAGACAGCAATCCAGGAGGTGCTCACAGAGCCGGGGGTGAGGACCACAGCTCAGGCAGCCTTCCTGGGTAAGCCCAGTAACCTCTTCCTCAGGCAGAGCTGGAGACACGGGATCTACGCACCCTGAAACCAGACTGTGACAAAGGAGGGCGAATGTCTCTCTAATGCCAGGGGGAAAATACATTTTCCTCTCCAGGAATTGGATAGAGTCCCTTTTTCTTGTGCCTAAGCTCTTACCTAAACAAATAAACAAAAAACTCTTGAGATAGCATTGAACTTATATAAGAATAAAGACAAGCACTTGTAGACTCACAAGTCGTGTTACTTGTAGCTGTTTAAATCCTCACATGTTTGGCATTTATTTAAGATTTTTATATATCGGACAAAAGAAGCAACATGTTTCTATTTCACAAGAATTGCTCACGTGGCCCTCACTTCCTTAGGTGCCAACTGCTTTGGGAGTGAAGGGTATAAGTCAGGCCCCGAGTAGCTGACTTTCTCAGGGGCACTGAGAGTAGGTCCTTGCTGGCCCAGTTGGCCTCCCCAGGAGACCTGCTAAGGCCTAGAGTTTGCCCCCCTGGCCTTGGATTCCAATACCTCCTGTGCTGCGTCACTCTGCTTCTCTCAAAGAGCCACTGCCCCCAAGACGTTCACTTCCTGGCCAGCTCTGAAGGCTCTCACTCTTTTTACTGCCACAAGTTGGGTTTCTAAGCTTTTGCCACCAGCACTGCCCTCAGCGTGGCCCCACTGGTGGTCATCAAGGCTGAAGTTGGCATTTCACTTCCCTCAAAGCAACTGTGACAGCACTCTGCCAGGGCTTGGGGAGGAAGGTTGAAGAGACGCTCCGTCTCAACTGGCATTACATGTTGGCCAAATGTTTGTGTGATGACTGTCCTGAGGTAAAGAAACTTGGTCACAGAACATTTGGAAAAATCTGACGCATTAAAACTATTTCTTCAGTCTGAGCAAAAATTAGCTTTGGTTTTTCTAGTTACGCTCCCTCCATCCACAGAGAACTGCTTGGGACTGGGGTTACCTGAAGTGGACCCTGGGAGGCACAATGTATCATCACAAGGGTTTAAACTTGGAGAAAATGTCACGATTCAGAACTTACTGAGGAGGCAAAGAAAATCCATGTCTTTCATGAATAAAGCTTGAACTTCAGACAGAAACACAATGGTTTGCTGCCCCCCTGCAAGGAGGGCAGCGATTCCTGCAAAAGGAGATCACTCAGTTTGCACTTTCTTCAAAAGTGTGGAGAAAATACCTTAAAAAAACTGAGTTCATTCAAACATACAAAGCAGCCATAAGGTCACGGCAGAGTCAAGTACAGATTGAGCGTTTGGAATAAAATTAAGGAAAGGTTTGTGAATTTCTGAGAAAAATTCCAAGGGTGGCATTTTTGCCTTTTCAATAGTAACCACCTTCTTCCCTTCCTCCTCTTGTCTGTTGTCATCACCATCGTCACCATCACCATCACGACCATCATGCTGGATGCACAATTTAGGAGCAAAGTTAAATGGAAATCAATATAACTGTATCATTTGTTACTGCTTTAATGTATGTTAATTATTGTTGCTATTTTATTTATTTAGTATGCTGCATTTTTGTCTTATTTTAGTTATTATAATCTAAAAATACCTACTAATAGGTTTTCCATTAGTTTGCTGGCAATACGGATCTTCCAACACAATTTTCTGCATAGAATCCACCACTCCACAATCAACGCGTATCCAATGGGTAGTGTTTTAAGAAACCTTACCCTCACATTTTGCAAAAAAACTGTATGTGCAAGTGGTACCATAACGTGCTTTAAGTAAAATAAGTGTAATTCCTATCACTATGAACAACTTTAAACACTCTGTTGAGAAACTACTTAAGAAAACGCATATTTAATTAAAAGAAATGCTAGACAATTAGGGAAAACATTAAAATTCAAAAATTAATACACTCAACAATCACTTGTTAATTTGTAACTTATGGTTATCTTGCCCAGAGATACTTTGTAGTTTCTAAAAATTTTACAACTTGTATTAAGCACTCACACAGTAAAGAATAGATCAATTATTCCAAGCCTAATAATCATTTCTCTTGCAAAACATTCACCAGGTTTGTACAATTTTGCATTGGAAATTAGAGACACAATTTGAACCACAATATGGTACCTACTGTAAGAAAGCAAATTATGTATAAACTATTTTTAGTCAAAAGGACAACAAAATTCTTTTGTTATACTTGGTTTTGAGGTGTGAAGCATGTAGTTTCACATGGAGTTAAAGTTTGTATTATTCATAGGTTTTTATTTTAATAGGTTTATGTAAATCAGATTTGTAAATTAGATAAGAAGGTCGGGACAGCCAAAGACCATTCTGATTAACCTAAGGAAGGGAGTAGTTCTTGACCATCTTGTGCTGACAGGTAACTTCCAATTAGAACCACAACAAACTTTAAAACCATTTTAATATTTGGACATATTCTGATAGCAATGATAGCTAGCACTTATGTAAATGGACAAGTACTGTTTTTTTTTAAGTTTTATATATTTATTAACAAATGAATTCTGTGTTTTTTTCCTTTCATTCACATGCTTTTTTATTATGTTAGTTTCAGGTGTACAAAACAACATAGTGATTAGACATTTACACCTCTCGCAAAGTGATAACCCCCCCCCAAGTCTACTACCCCTCTGACATCACATATGGCTGTTACTATATCGTTGACTCTATTCCCTGTGCTGTAATGATGCTACATAGGAGGACATTAGCTCGTATAAGCCTCCCCTCAATTCCCAGAGCAGGTACCATCCCCATCACCACCATCACCACCACCACCACCATCATCACAATCATCATCGTCATCCTTTTCCATCATCATCATCTTCGTTCTCATCATCATCTTCTTCTTCATCCTCTTTTATCATCATCACTATTTTAAAGGTAAGAAAACCCCCACACGCAGAGTTTAAATGATTTCCCCAAGGTGAAGGAACTTGATGTAAACCCAGGCCCTCTGGCTGCCATAGTCTGTGCTTTCAGTAGCTGCGCCACTGGACCTTCTGCAGGTCGAGCACTTGGTGTGAGCGCTTTGGCCTTTGTGTCCCACCGTCCCACGAGTGCTGGTTCCTACTTCACAGCAATGCTGGTGGTGCCTGCCCAGCACTGCCTGCTGACACCATGGCGCCCGCTATTGACGGCCTTGAACATTTTACTTCCTAAGAATGACAACATAGTCACATATCTGAGCTAAAAATATCTATAACTGCCCTAAAATGCTGGATGGGTATTTTGGGTAGTCTGCACTAAATACTTTCTGCCTGTTGAGACACTCACTCACTCAGGGGTGAGTGCTAGTTTCCATTTCAGTTTTCAAATTAGAGGGCTTCATTTACCACGAGACCATTCTCTACTGTGTGGTTGAGTTCTAAATTAAGCCTGCTGAAGACGGAGGCTAGAATGGATGGGCCACAAGTATTTCAAAAGTGTTTTTCCTCTCTTTCTTTTGTTTACAGTTTATTTTAGGATAGGGACAAGGAAAAGTGAGTGACGGGCCAACACATCACTTCTCTCTATCTCTTCTTTTACTTTTCTCTCTTTTTTCATTGTGTATGTAAGGGTTGTTTAATTATATTATTTATTTTTATTTAGTCAAACATTATGTGTATCCACTTATTATTAGTTTCTTTTTCAAGATACTGGTTTTTTAACCCTCTCATTATCCTGGTACTTAGGTCATTTCTTATTTCTCTTCTCCTTAAAGGCAGATGATTCTCTGTCCACAATTCTTTGTAGAAGTTTAAAATAAAAGTTACATGGTTTCCAGTAAAATTAATCTTACTAAGGCCATCTCAGAGGAGAGTAGGACTGATACAGAACTTTACCAAAAAATTGTCTAATTTTTTAAGCTCTTGCATAATTTCACACATGTATTTCCCATTTGCAAATCTCTGGTCCATGAAATCTCTAATTCTGATTACCAGTTAAATTCCTATCCCTGAAATAATAATGAAAACAAAAGGCACTTCCTAGATGTCAAGTACTGTTCTAAGCATATTAAAACCATTAACTCATTTAATCTCACAATAACTTCATGACAAATTGTAATTCTCAGAAGTACAGAATGGTTAAGTAGTTTGCTTAGGTCATATTGCTAATAATGATAGATCAGAAAGGCATTCAAGTATTTTATTATTATCATTTTAATCATATTACCCTTTATTGAGCACCTTGAATAAATATACCAATGTTACAATGAAAGGGTTTTGAGAATACTTGTATCCTGAATGAAGAGTTAGTAGTTGAAATTATAGACTCAGGATAGAGAAAGTGTGACTGGGGGAGGAAAATCCCAGGGAGACAAAAAGAATGAGAGACAGAACACAAATGGAGGGTAAAACTTTCATGAGCCAACTCACGTTTTGTGAATGGGGAGAAGGAAGCAAAGAGTTCAGACTGTGCTGGTGCAGGTATGATCTGTAGAAGGACGCAAGTTGAGACAGTTCTGAGGCGTGAATGGTGCCTCTTAATTACAGCCAGGATGGTGTTTCCAAAGTGGAGAAGCAAAGGGGGTGATACCAGAGCTTGGGGAATGGTTAAAGGCTGAGAAAGCTGCCTCAGCTCTCTGCAGAATATGAGAAGGGACTGGAAAAGGCGACACAGGGGGTAGCCAGGTAGCTCAAAGTGCTGGCTGAGTCTGGAGGCCTCAAAATGCCCTGCAGAGGAAAGGGACACCATGGCTGGGCTTTGCTGGGAGAGAGAAATAGAAGAACAAGGACAAGGCAGGAGAAAACTTGAGGGTCTGGGCAAGAATATAAATGTGTGACAGCCCAAGGTCTGGGCTGGACATCAGGACCCTGGAGGTAACGGGGGGGGGGGGGGGAGCAGGTGGGTTGAGAGACGACCAAAGGATCAACCTCTCGAAAGTTTTGCTGAGTCTCTGACAGATGGGAGAGGAGTTAGAGAAAAAGAGAGCTGAAATGGTGTGACATTGTGGCCAGAGAACTCCTATGGTGGAGCAATTTAAGATTTCAGAAGTGGAGGAATTCTAGGGACAAGTCCAAGCTATGGCCCGAGACTAAAGGCCTACAGTGGAGTGGAGGAATATGCCCTTGGGTTGAGGGCTAAAAGAACAATGGCCATCGGCGAAACCCAGTGGGTATTGAAGCCGTCCAGAAGAGCCATGAGTCTTGGAGTAGACAAGGAAACAAGTACCTGGTATGAATGTTTCCTATGAATATGGAACGCCGACGCAAACTGGAAAAATGACAAAGCAAAGGAAGGAGAGAAAGTGGTGGGCAAGGTGGTGAATCTCCACACACAAGAGGACATGGAACAGCCTGAACATGGCCTTGGGAAGGAGGTCTAAGGAGAGAAATGGGGTTGGAATAAACCAAGTGGGTCGTGGGGGGGGGGGGTGAGAAGGGGCTTTTCAGCAGTGGCTGTACACTGACTGAGGGAATCCGAGTTCCTCACTGGGGAAGAGGGGGGAAGAGCGAAGCGTGGAGTCTGCGAGACCAAGACTCTGTCAAGTCTACAGCTTGCCCACAGTGCAGGGTTCTTGTACCAGTGAGACGCACAGAGTCATGAGTAATGGAAAGTGTGCTTCAGTTGTCAAAACAAGTGAATAAAATACATTTATGGGGTGTTGTTTTAGTTTTATATGGCCAGATGTCCCAGCTGTACATTGCCTTTCGTGCCTGTGTTTCCTAAAGGGTCGTAGCCTCAGTTTTCCTAACAGTCTGATACCAAGCTTGACCTCGCTTATCTAGAGTCAGCTCTCCTATAACCTCGCTTATCTGGACCT
Organism: Rhinolophus sinicus; assembly: GCF_057876585.1. Classification (NCBI taxonomy): domain Eukaryota; kingdom Metazoa; phylum Chordata; class Mammalia; order Chiroptera; family Rhinolophidae; genus Rhinolophus; species Rhinolophus sinicus. The sequence goes on from NC_142517.1 coordinate 210,389,285, forward strand.
GGAAAAAGGAAATAGAGGGAACACAATAGGCCTCTGAGCAACCCAAACAGATGTCACCAAGTCCAGGAACTTTACCCCTGAACATTAGTCACAGACCATTTGGTTTTAAGGCAACACTTTAACAAGGATTGGTAGTTTGGGTTCCTTACCCAGAGCAGCATTGCAGATTCTGCCGCTAAACGCTGAAGGGCAGAGAGGGAATCATAAATCAACAGGACCAAGTCCCCGAGAAGAAACCTGAGCAGCTACCACATCCTAGGGTCCTAAAGAGCAGCCGAAGAAAGACACAGGAAAGCTAGGAAATGAAGCAACGTGTGGTCTGTGCCCATGACTCTGTAATAACTGTAGGACTTGGTTATAACAAACAGTCCACTTCACCTGAATTGGGGTCCCCCGGAAGCTCCAAGCCCATTCCTCCCTCCTCGGTTTTCATCTTCCTTGAGTGCCTTCCCTTCCCACAGATGCCAGGAATTGGAGTATCTCTGATAGCTGCCACCTTGCAGTCTCCTGAACTCCTGAGCCAACTGCAAACTCAGAAGACCTATTCTTTTCAAGGGCTTTCCCCAGGGTTTTGAGCCAGAAAACAAATAAAAGAATGACAAGATAGACATATTGGGGAAGTTCCAAAGACCAAGTTCTCTAAGTAGTCCAGTCAATAAAAATTTGTTGGGTGAATTAACGATCTGTTTAGGATGAGCGCAGACTTCAGCCCAGCTCTCAGAGCCCCTCCCCTGAGCCGGTGGGCTCAGCTGTCTCCTGGAAGTTATGGTGTTTTGTTTCTACCAGATGCCTTGGACATTTGGGATGGGGAAACAGATTTTCAGCTGAAGCACAGACTCCTAAAATAAGGCTGGGGGCTCTGGGGCACTGTCATGCATGGACATCCCGCTGGGTGCCCCTTCCCTTTGGGTCCTGCTTTGGGGTCCTTTCTCCAGCCCACAACGCTGAAGACTCCTTTGTGGTGGCAGATCAATAGATCTCTGAACCTGCTCCTAAACTGAGAAAATCATTTGCTGGCCCAGAAAATTCCTAGAGGGTCTTTTGACTCTCACTTTAGTTATTCTCCGGTGCCAAGAAATCAAATAATTATTAAATATATTTTGGGGAAAATTTCACACTTTGCATGGTCTTCAGTCACAGAAAGTTGACTTTTGTGGGTCCCGGACGCATGCAGAATGGATGGGCAGTGACGTGATTCATGGCAGCTCGCTCCCTCCAGCTCACACCACTCAGCGCTGTGAGGTGCCTGCCACCTTTTCTGCTCAATGAGTGCAGGGCTACGTGTGGCTAGTGGTGATGGAGGAATTCCACAGAGCGGGAGAACGAGTTTCTGACCTGAAATCACTTAAAATCTAGGTAGAGAGACAGAACAGACTCTACTGAGAGTCAAATGAGTGGTGCAGAGCACGGCTTCAAACACCGATAAAACCTTCCCTTCAGGTCAACTCGCAGTCTCAGGGCACAAACCTCGACTCAGCCTGCCCCGTGCCAGATGTGTGCTAAACACTAGAGATTCAGGGATGAATCATTCAGTCCTTGCATTTGAGAATCTCACAGTGCAGGAGGTGAGGCAGACATTGAGAACAGGTCAGATGCAACGAAGGAGGGGTCTAGAGGCACCTTGGTGGGGGGGTGTCTTTGTCTTGGCCAAGGGACAGAAGAGAAGAGGAACAAGTAGGTAATGGGTCCAGTTTGGGGCATGTTGAGTTACACGCACCTTACGTGGAGACTTATCAAGATTCTTCTCTGAGCCAGCAGTGTTAGCTTTGGGGGGCATCAGAGAGTCCCTACCCTGAGAGAATTCAGTCTACTGGGGAAGGGCGAGCCTTGCCCAACAAGGCACTGCAGCTTGACTGTGACTTGCAGTCTGTCATTATGTGACCAGCCGGACACACCATGGGGACAGGTATGTGGGCTCCACGATGGATGGAGATGGATGCAATGTACCTGCTGGGGAAGAATTCGGGGTGGCTAAGGATGAAGAGGAAGACTTCTGTGCATGCATGTTGATGGGGGAGTGGGCAGAAAAGGGGCTGTTTTGGAAAGTGGTGCCCTGGTCTGGGAGTCCCATGGGAGGGGCGGCAGAAAGAAGGAGGGACCCCCTCAGACAGGCAGCACTGCCATGGACAAGAGTGGCTGGGTGGAGAGGGGTTTTCTCCCTATTTCTTCAGAGAACACAGAGCAGTTTTAGCACACGGAGGACAGCAGGGAATGCCAAGTTAGCCCGGCCCTTTGGGGAGCGCCTGCTACCTGGGTGGGCAAATCCATCACGTGTCCTGGCTTCCCCACCAGGGGACCGATTCAGTCCCAAGGACTCTGCTCATTTCAGTCATCCAGGAATGACAAGAGGCAGGACTAGTGAAGGGAGAGGCCACCCAAACCTAATTTCTCACTTCCATGAGTTTTGTGGAAATGATTCTAGAAAGTTCAGACCAAGATGTCTAACTGCCTGGTACACGCTGGCCTCCTCCCAAGGGTGTTTAGGAGTAAATCAGCACTTTGAGCCACTGATGCATCCGTGCTGCCAAACAGCCACCCAGAGCAGGGCAGGGCCACTGGCCACCCGCGCTGCCCTCTCCCAGGACTAGCGGCTTGTCCTCCGCCCAGTAAACGTCATTGTCTGGTTAGAGATGACACTTACTCCTGTGCTCTCCTAAAGGTTCACGGAACTGGAATTCCAGTTATTTGCTCTGAAAAACCACTCCAAGTGAAAAACTTGCATTTCTCAACATTTTAATAAAATATATTTCAGAGCTGAAATCTTGCTCACTTAGAGCCCTGAGCTAGCTAACCAGGTAAAAGGCTTTATGTGATTATCGATGTCATTGTTTTCGAAACAACGTTATGGACTTCTGCATGGAGCGATGGAGTTCATTTTGAGTCATATTGGCTCTATATAACACGAAGCTCTTTGAAACTGATTTTCATGCAGAATCAGAACAGATTCAAACTGCCATCATTTTTGCTGCCATTTACAAATCTGGTCCTTCAAGAGAGCCTGCTTTTCAAATGTTTTGATCATATTGTTCCCTTCAAATTATCCTTTCCATTTGCTGCCTTTAATTTTCACCCATCATATCACGTCTCCTTCATTTTGACAACCATGTGACAGCAACATGACAGCTGGCCTACCCCGTGTCCCCATATTCTTAGTGTATTGGGGGTTTTATCTGACTTTAGGTTTCTGGAGAACAAATAAGAGGGCTGATTGTGGTGAAGTGTGAGAAGCCCTGTTTCTCTGTGGGCCACCACTGTGAAGTTTGGCCACATGATGGCTTGAGGTTTGGTAATCAATCCCTAGCAGTTAGTGATCGCGTCCCACCTGGGGGCAGCCAGGTGTGGAACATTCTGCTCCAAAGCCGCAAAAAGGCAGCATGGACTGTGGGCACTGTCCTCACTTGCCATCTGAGCAGAGCCTGTGATAAGTACTTTCACGTGTAACAGATGAAAGCCGATGACTGTCATAGAATAAGAATGACTAATACCCTTATCCACTTATTGCAACAAATTTGTAGTGAGCAGCTACTACGTGCCAGGCGCTGAGCACACGGTAGGTGTTGGGTAGTTAATGATGGTTAGCATCACCTTTTTTAGGGATCGTAACATCTTATTGGGGAGACAGATAATACATCAGATTATTAAACACAATAACAAGTACAATGGACAATATGAACGAGGCTGTGGTAAGACAGAATAAGTGTGTGTGTGTGTGTGTGAGTGTGCATGTGTGGTGACGGTGTCAGCTGATAAGAGGACACCACTTTTCCTAGAGTGGCCCAGGGACATCTCTCCAAATAGGTGAGCCCTGTTGCAGTGAAAGGATCCAGGCCCATGGAGAAGAGCATTTCAGGCAGCGGTCACAGCACATGGAAAGTTCTGGAGGAACAGGAGAGCTGAGGTGATCAGGACAGAAAGGAGGCCAAAGTGAATGGAGCACAATGAGCAAGTGAGAAAATGGAGGAAGGTACAGAGAAAGAAAAAGAGATACGATTATTGGAGGGTCATTAAAAACTTGTGGGAACATAAGTTTTTTAAATTTAAAATAGTTTTAGATTGACAAACAAGTTGCAAAGATAGAACAGAGAGTTCTCTGAATACTCTGAACCCATTTTCCTCTGTGGTTAACCTCTTACATTAGTAAGATGGATTTGTCGCAACTAACCAACCAATAACAATACTTTATTATTCATTATTCACAGCTTGTCTTCTGAGAAGGTCCTCACTTTCTAGCGCTGTAAGATGCTCTAAAGTCGTCTTACACATTTCTTGTCCCAGCCTAGAATCAGCCATTTCTTCAGGGACCCGTGTTCCTTTCATGGGAGAAGGGTGTTAGAGACCAAGCTCTGGGTGCTGGGTGTGCTCGCTGAGACTGGGGTGTCACTGCTCTGCACTCTTTCAGCAGAAAGAGCTCAGAAATAGAAGCGTGTACACGAGCCCACAGATACACACTATCTAACTCCTCCCATATGATCCATCTGTATCTATATTGGGCTAAACGTGAGTTCACACTGACGTTTCTAACTCAAATCCTGTGTCACCGGATCATTCTACCCTCTACTCTAGCTGATCGCTAACCTACCACCCCAAGAGTGAGAACCCCGGCTCCCACTGTTTGCCGTCCATTTACTGCATCATTCAGTTCTAGCATACACGTACAGTGGTTCCAGAGTGGTTAGCGCCCAGAGGAGACACTTTCCCACCTAAAGCACAGCTCCTGTGTGCAGGCCCTTCTGTCTTAAGCCTTCCAAACTCCACTCATTTCCAAAGTTACTCAGATCAGCACTTCTTTTTCCCCCTCTGCCCTTCAGTGATGTGATTTCATACATTTGTAAACAGTTAGAGCCTTTTGTCACAGTCTGCCTCCTACCCTGGGATCCCCTGGCTTCCTTGGAGGCTGTTTGTGTCTCCTTGACCTTTCTCAAGCTCCCTCGGGCTGCTGAGTGGGGAATGGACTTCAGGGAAGGAAGACAGACAGACGGGGGCAGACATAGGACCTGGGTGAGAGAGGACAGAGTTTGGACCTGAGTGGTCCCCGTGGGGATGAAGATACACAGATGAGATAAATTGTGGACATAGGTGTAGGCATGTCTACAGGGATATTAAATTGCTGCAATAAGTGTAAATATGTGCCAGAGGGATCATTACATTTTGTCCTGAAGCCAGAGTCTCACCCCCCTCCTTCCCGGCCTTAGTCTGTGTTAGGCTGGGTAGGAAACTTCAAGGGTGATATCACCTACCCCAGAGAACCGTGCTTAAGAGCAAAAGCACTTTGTTATTCTCATGGACAGCGTCTTTCAGTGCAGATGAGCCATGGTGGGGAATCGTCCTGGGTGCCAACAATAAACACAGTTGGCTGGGCTGTTCTAAACGGTCATGAGGCCAGGGAGAGCTTGTCACTCACCTCGGCCATCTCCTCAGCACCAGGAACAGCTGAACTGGGTCTGGCAGAGGGGACATTATATACACTTTCTGCTCCTTTGATAGATTTGTTTGGGGAAAATGTTCTAGTGATTAATGAGCTATTTCCTTACTGATACACCACACGTGTCACCACTGACAAATGATTCCAGGGCAGCCTTGGCAAAGCCCCGCCCTGACCATATCTCAGGATGTGGCGGGAGGGGCCGGCTGGGAAGGGCTGGTGCTGGGATGAGGTCAAGGCCCAGGGTGGACAGCCTTGGGGAAGTGGGGAAATGCCTTTCTTTGCAGGCTGGTGGAGGAGGTGCCACGGAGGTGGGGTCCCAGGGCGCCCACAGAGCAGCCCAGGAGGGGAAGCCAGGCTGTAGGCCTCAGAGTTCGTTCCCATGCATTCAGTCACATTCCTCCTGACGGCCCCTGCAAGCGTGACTTCCTTCTTTACGAATGAGTCCACCTCCCTCGGACTTGCGATTGCATACTTTGTGTCTCAAGCCCTCTCTCTGGCTGTGACGGGCCCTGGGAGCACAGGAGGGCTCTGTCCTGTGAAGCAGGGCAAGGAGACAGAGAACTGACAGCCCTCAGTCAGCTGGTCCATGGACCCCTTCTTCTCGCCCAGGGCTCGGAAGGGTTCCCTTTGAGTGGTTAGTGGCGAGGGCCTGTGTTCTCTGAGTCCCTACTGGGGCAATCCCCAAAGAGGCCTCTCAGATGACTATACCTAGGTGACATCTAGAGATTTCCTCTTGGATCTTCACACTTCTTCACTGACCCAGGGGTAACCTCTGGAGTCTAGGGTGGAGACTGACACAGGAGCTGCTTCCTCTAGGGGAGTCACAACCCATCCAAGTAATTCTGGGGAGAAGGAAGTGGATTCTGCAGGTCTGGAGACAGCTCTCTGTGTCTTAAATGCAGCTCAATTGATACATTTAGCAGGTTCCACAAGCACCTCAAAACTGTGGGCAGAATTTTCTCACATGTTTTGAGTGTTCATAGCTTTCATCTCATTTTCAAAGGGGTCAGTGATCCAGAAATGGTTAGGACCCCACTTTTCTGAGAGTTTAACCAAACCTCTGACTCATCAGCATTAATCCTGGACTGCTGCTGACATGATGGTAGGAAAATCCTATCCACCACCTTGTGGCTGGCAGAAATCCAAGGCAAAGCGATGGAGGGACAGAGCTCCAACATGAAGGTCAGGGCACGGGTCATTCCCTGGAAGGGGGTTAAGGCTGCTCAGGGTGTCGGGGGACCCTAGGCAGTTTTCAGCCCAGCGGTAGAAAGGGCACGTGGGGAAGAGCCCTGCAAAGGAGGGGTCGTGTTGGGGCTCAGAAGCTTGGATACTTTCCAGAAGGCAGGGCTAGGAAAGTCCTGGTCACTTGGGATGTGAACTTCATTAGCTATAAAGCCAAATTGCCTTGTAAATTGCTATCGCTGATCCGCAGAAGGAAAGCTAGTCTGTCAGGACTTGGCTTGTGGGGGCCTCATCTGCCTCATCCTGGGAGGGGTGTAGGAGGTCACAAGGAGCTCCGAGCCAAGTGGAGCCTCGTGGTGACACCATGCACTAGCCCGTGGTACTTGGCGGCCATGTGAACTCACAATTGGACACTCGAGCTGGATAATCACATTCATATGGGCTGACGTGCAGGGGAGAAATCAGGTCCTCTGGAAGGTGAGCCCAAGGATTTCTTAATCCAGTCCATCTGTGCTGACTGCTCCTCTGAGGACTCCGAGGGTTCAAACCGGGTAAATTCACATACTTCCGCTTGCTTGGTGAATTCAATTCCCGGGTCAGAGTTTTTCCCTCCCATTTACCCTAAACCTATTCTGTGTGTGGCTCCTCGCTAACACTGAACCTGCTTCACCTTTACTTTTTGCTCCTCATCTTTTAACTTCTCTCTTTGCTCCTGGTTCGGTGACCGTCATCCGCCTACTCAATCTCGACCATTGTCCACGAGGACCCCATAGTTGCAAATAACAAGAGTAGACTATGGCCAGCTAAAGCAAAATAGTGTTATATTGAAAAAATATGGGCTGCCTCACAAACATAGACAGCCAAGTTGGATGGGGGCTCTAGCTAACAAGAACTAACTGGCGGGTTCCTCGGGGCTCAGCTCGCAGGATTAACAAGTCTGAGACAATTTCTGGCTTCGAGTCACTCAGCGTTATGATCAAATGTCATAGAGAATCTAATTTGTCTGTTTGGACCATATTCCCACAACCATGGTGTTGGATGCATTTGGAGTGGTGATGGAAATAGAAGATGGTGGGTCCCCAAAGGAAGATCAAGGTCCTATTGCTAGGATAAGGAGAACGGATATGGGCAGTAGAAACACATGTCCATCAGAATGCCTCACGCAGGATACAGACACAAGGAAAAGATGAAGTGTACTCTCATCGGGCAAAGGCACTTCCTAACATGGCCGCAGTCCTCTTGAACGTCACGAGCTCAGCTTGATAACAAAGTGTCCTCGGAGTCAGTGTGTGCTAACCTCCCATGGCAGGATGAAGGCAGGCTGATGGATTGTGTTTATGTGAACTGACCATTTGGTAATCTTGCAGCCACACTCCAGCTATTGTCCCGCAGCATCTCAGATAACATTCACGTGTGTCAGGAAGGGTGCGTCTAAAACAGTGTGTCATTTCAGCCAGGAATGAGATAGGGAAAGAGTGGGATTTCTAACAGACACGCCGGAGCTCAGCAGCACTTCAAAGCCCAACAAGACAAAGGCCAAGGCGAGCTTTGAACTACAACACTGTCCATACTCCATGGTAGGACTTATCTCCCTGTGCACAGCTTGTGTGTGTCTCCCATGGTGTGAGGTCACCTCTTCCATGGCAAGGATTCTCATACATATCTGTATCCAATATACCCTGCAGAGGACTGACATATGATAAGCTCTGATTGGATGTTTGTTGAATGAATGAGCATGAATCAGAAGCCAGACTCCATTACCTTAGAGGATGCCATGGGCATAAAGCATGGGCCTTTTTCCACTTAGAGTACCCCCAGAGAAAGGAAACGCCTAAGTCAGGTGTGCTCGTGTGACATCCCTAGTGCCACTACTCTTCTGTGTTTCGGGAAACTTCTCTCTCTTTGGAGCCCACTGAAAAAACGAATATCATGATACGTACGGAAGGACTGGGTCAGCTGAAGCCCTCACATGTTTGGTAGTTAGCAAGTGAGAATTAGATTAGAATGATCCTCACCCAGGGCTTGGTGAAGACACCTCATGGCAGGGCGCAAGCAGACCATGCTCCTTGTATTTCCTCTCTGGTGGCATCGGGGTGGGTGCTGTGTCATGAAAGGCATGGAGTCAGAGCATTGTATGGCCTTGTGGCACTTACACAATGACTCTGTCAGTACAAAGTCTCTCTCTATAAAGACAATCCAGGGACTTGAGTCACAGGCACACCCATGTTCTAGGGTGCCATGTGGTTTTGTCCCCCTGCACCCCTAAGTGTGGGCTGCAGTTTTGGTTTTCAGGATGCAAAGAAAGCTCTGATGGCAGCATGGCTCACAATAGTCAAAAGGTGAAGTCAACCCAAGTATTCATGATGGATGAATGGATACACAAAATGTGGTCCATCCATACAATGGAGTATTACTCAGCCTGTAAAAGGAAGGAAGTTCTGACACAGGCTACACTATGGATGAATCTTGAAAGCATCATGTACGAGGTGATCAAACAATATAGCGAATGTTTAAAATAAAAAAAAATGTTTATTACAGTAAAAGACACATTGCCATTAATCCCCCTCAAAATACTCTCCCTCACTTTGAACACACTTATCCCATCGTTCTTGCCACTTTCTGAAGCAGTTCTGGAAGTCCTCTTTCATGAGTGTCTTTAGTTGCTCTGTTGTGCTGCTTCGATATCCTGAATCGTTTTGACTTTGGGGAAGAGCCAGAAATTGCTGGTGCCAGATCTGGTGAATAAGGTGGATGAGGACACACCATAATGTTTTTATTTGACAGAAATTGCCGTACCAGAAGCAATGTCATGACGGAGGATGATTTATGGCACACTTTAAAACACACATTCTCTCAACCGTAGCTCACACCCGACTGACTGCACCAGTTGAAACCTGTCACACACTGTTACTAAAGGTCAATGCACCCGTATTGAAGGTCCCTGCCTTTCCGTCAGATGGCACTTGGCAGCAGCATTCACCATAGCTTTTTGTTGTTGTTGTTGTTGTTGTTGTTTTTAAATCACACCTTGTAAATGAAATAAGCCAGTCCAAAAAAGGGCAAATACTGCATGATTCCACTCATATGAGGTTCCTAGAATAGTCAGATTCATAGACAGGAAATGCAGGTGGTTGCCGGGGGCTGGGGGAGGGGGAAATGGGGAGTTGTCGTTTAACGGAGACAGACTTACAGTTTTGCAAGATGACAAAGTTCTGGAGATTGGGGTGTGAAGTGTTTAACACTCCTCAACTGTACACTTAGAAATGGTGAAGATGGTAGGAAGAGCAGAGAGAAAGACACACAGGGGCAAGGAGAGAAGGGGTAGAGAGAGCATTCTGACTGCATCACTAATGCAAGGAGCTTAGGGATTTAAACTTCAAATAGAAACAACATGGAACCAAAATGTTGGTTCCGGTGACAAAGGAACCAAAATGAACGGCAAAGGAACAAGGCAAGCAAAATTAATCCATAGACGTGAGCTCGGTGCCTCCCTCTCCCTTGAGAACCATGTGCAGTTAGCTGGGTGTCCTGCCGAGGCCCCACCCACGGCAGCCACAAGCTCTGGCCCAAGGCCCCCCACTGCTGAGGGCACCCCTGTAGCCTCTGCGTCTGGGGTTCAGCTCCGTCTGTGCACAGCACAGACGTAAACTCTGCACCTCTCCGAGCTTCACAAGACACAACAGAACTCATGACATCATGTTGAGCAGGCTGGGGTCTGGGGAGCAGGAGTGTGACAGGAGGGCTTTCCGTAGCCGAAATGTGACAAACTCAATGGCCCCGTAGGCATCACTCGCCCAGACTGGTGTGTGCTGGCCACCTCCTCACCAACAAGCTTCGCTGGCACCTCCACTTGTCCCCACCTCTTTTCACGTCTCTGCCTCTTCTCTCCCACCGCCTTCCTTCCCTGTCTTCCTTTCTCCCCGCTCTCCTGAAAAGCAGTTAATGCTCTTCATGGAATTGCACAGCAGCGTCTTCCCTCTCCTGGGGCTTCAACACCGGGGTCATGCAGTGGTTCATCTTTCAGGCCACAGCATCATGAGAATCTTCCAAACAATGTCAGTTCTCTGCCTCAGTGGAATTCTAGTGCTGACTGCTACGATAACACAAAACTATCCACATCGTTACTGGGATGCTGGGAAAATTAACTAGCTATCTGGGGGTAGGGGAGAAGACACACATTTATATCCATCAAAGCAGCAGAAAGAGTTGCAGCTAGACAAAGGAGTTAAATGCAAAAGTAATCCACAGAAATCAATATTTGATCTGAGCTGCAAGAATTCAAAGTCATGGCAGAAATAAAAACATGAAAATGATGTAGGCTTAACTACATACAAATATAAACCTCCTAAATACACAGCCAAAGTTTAAAGGCATGGGAACAAATCTATACCAAACATGAATAGTGTTTCCTTTTCTATAAGTTGCTCACACAAACCAATGAGAAGAATAATAATGCCTTCAACATAACAGACGGTAATAATTAAACATACTGTTCACTGCAGATCAAACAAATGACTTTCATTCACTTTTAAAATATTACCCAATTTGACAGCAAAATATGATTTATTATCTATATAATTGTCAACAGATTTAATTGCCAATCCTCAATGCTGAGAAATTGAAGTGACGTGAGGAGAGTAAAATCATCTCTGTTTCCATGGATTTCTACGTTTCACCACGTCTTCTGAAAAGCAATTGGGCAACAATGATGAATAGCCTTAAAAATGTTCATTTGAGTCCCTCCTAGGACTGTCTCCTGGTACACACGTTGGAACATTGAAATCCGTACCCACTTTTACCAGTTTTATCTATAAGCATGAAAATCTGGCAATAATGTGGATGTTTAATAACATTTGGACGACTAAATAAATGGATACAGTTATGTAATAGAATGTCATGCAGACACTAAAAACTATGTTTGGTGGATTTAAACGACAATTAGTCAAAACTAATTTTAAAAGTATACTCGGTACAATACTTATTTATAAATACACATGCATATATATTTATAATATTGTGAGTAAAAGACTGAAGCTATGCTGAGTCGATATCCACTGGGGGGAAAAACACACCATATAAAAATCACTTCCAGATTTATTATAGATTTAAGTGTTAAAAGATAAACAATGAAGAATGGAGGGGAAAAACCATTTTCATGAACATGTAGGCAGAATTCTCTAAAAGAACACAAAATTACTGAACTATAAAGAAAAAATAGGATTAGTATAGTGCTTTAACATTATGAAAAGAGTAGAAATGCAAGCCACAGAAGGGAAGGAGAGACTTGCAATACATTTGTCTAAAAAAGATTCATAACCAGAATGTATAAAGAACTACTAAAAATCAATGAGAAAAATGAATAGCCCAGGAGAACAGTGGACATAAAATTTGAAAAGACGCTTCCCAAGTAAGGCTCTCCAAATGACCCATCAGCATAGGAAAAGAGCGGGTGAAGTGAAAAGTGTGGGGGAGGACGAGGGGCTGGCACGACGACAGATGGAGCTGTGAGCACACTCACGTGTTGTGGCCGGCAGTGGTTATCGGTATAATCTCCTGGGAAAACTGTGTCTACGAAAGTTGACAACAGGTGTACCCACTCTTAGCTAAGTACCCAACAGAAATGGGCACACGTGTTCCCTAAAAGATGTGTTCACCAAAAGTGTTCATCGCAGCACCTTTTGTAAAAGCCAGAAACTGGAAGTTACCAAAAGGGCCACCCGTTATTTACAATAATAAATAAATTACATCATAGTCACACAAGAGAATACCACCTAGCAGCCAGAATGGACAACTAACTGTATGCGATGGTGTAGGTACATTTCAGAGACACGATGTTGGGTACAAAAGTCCAGTTCCAAAAAAGAGCATAGTGTATGATTCCACTTATATAAAGCTGGAAAATGGGGAAAACTCATCTCTGCTTCTGGAATTCACCCCGGATGTGAGGGGGTGACTAGTAGGAACATGGGAAGGCTTCTGGGGTGCTGCTATGGCTCTTTCTTTATTTTGGTGCTGGTGCCATGGGTGTGTGCAATTTGTGAAAATCCATCAAGCTCTTAGGACTTGTATACTTTGGGGTGGATGTTACCCTTCAATACTTTTTTTTAGAAAAATTAGAACTAAGCCCTGGGAGGTACGTAAAGCGTTACAATCTCTGGATGCGTCTCACTCTCTTCATGCTCATGTTTTCTACAATGAGCACAAATTACTTCCATTATAAAAACATTTATTTTTGTTTGTTTGTTTTTGGGTGGCTTGTCATGCAGTCAGCCAGCCTGCCTTCCTCAGACCCAGCCCTGGGCTGTGTCACAGCTGTTGGGAAAGTGGTCTGGGGGCGTGGAGTGGGTGGGAAGAGACTCCCGCTCTCAGGGAAGGCCTACCTGGTAACACACACAACATCGTGCTGAAACCAGAACTTCAAGACAGGCCATGCTTTCAGAAGCTCACACAGCTGACCCTGCGCCCCAGCGTGAACCTCTTCCTTCCCAGAAAAGCAGCCAGGCGCGTTCTCCCAGCCGCCATCTTTTTCAGTCCAGGCTCTGACCACATGGGAAGCGTCCAAAGGTGCAGCTTGTCCAGAATGGCCTCTTCTTTGTTTCACTTCTGCTCTTAAGGAGTGGCTCCTGAGCTGTTCTTTAAGGGCCAGAAAGTGTCAAGGAGAACTGGGAAGAGCAAGTGTGTAAACCCATTCCAAATATGGCTTATTTCAAAAGGACAGAGAGCCGACACCGGGAGTGGCTGAGGCTGACATAGCCGTTTAAGTTCTGCGTGTGCTTATGCTTCAGTCAACAGCACATCTCACCTAACACACCCTGTGGTCAACATCCTTTTGGTCTCAAGTATCAGACCACCTGCCTCAAACCGGCTTAAACAGCAAAGGCAATTGATCTTCACACCCAATGAATGGGTTTGACATTCAGGTATGCTTTGATCCGCTCTGATCTATTTCTCTACCCATTTCTTGGTTTGCCACCACCCTTCCACCTATGTTTCCAAAATGGTGGCAACCCCAAACCTACATGCTTCCTCAGTCACATCAGACCAAGGCCCAAGTTTTGGGCTGGTAGAACACTCCTGAACCCACCTCGGTGACAGGTGTACATGACCTACCCACTGTACCAGGGGGTCTGGGTATCCGGGACCCGGGGGTGGAGTCACTACCACCCAAATTGATGAATAAGGAGGGAGAGTGGAGAGGATGGCGGGGAGGTGACTCAGGAGTCCACTATCCACCCCAGGTGTGCAAGGAGAAAGGGGAAAACGGTTGTCTGACCTCACACTTTACAGAGCACAAATATGGAGTCTATCACTTTTAAAAGATGGAGAGGAAGGTGACAGTGGGATCTTCCCCTTCTCCAAAAACACTCTAAGACTCCTTTTAAGAAAACTGTGCTGGACACCTACCTGCTTGGCACCAGGCCCTCTGTGAGATACCAGAATAGAAACATAAAAAGGGCAGACTCCGTGACCTGGAGCTCTGGGCCTTTCCCTCCCGGTCAGCCCAGCCCTCGGCCTTCAGCTCATGTGAGAAGACCCTGGAAGTGGAAGAAGCAGGTGCAGGATCTCAGCGTCAATGGACTGCAATCAAGCTGCCTCAGTGCCTCTGGCGGGGCCAGGCACGGGGCCACCTTGTGCCACCATCTGCTGAGGCCTGGCTTGGACTCTGGCTCCTGCCAGTGTGCTCTGAATTGGCAGGTTCATGTGGTCCCAGAAGAAGGAGAGAGCTGGGGAGTCACACAGGTCACTTCACTCACTTTAGCTCCTCTCAGAATTATCATCCTGCTTTCCTTTTCTCTGGTCTGGGAAAGGCAGATTTGAGCCCCCGTGGCCTGGGAAAGGAAGGAAAGGGTTTGCTTTGGGAAGGATCGTTTTATGCAGCCTGCCTCTGTCTTCCCTCCCAGCGACCTCTTCTTTCAAAAGCCCTGGCCTTTTCCAAGGTCTGGGAAAAACTGCCAAGAAAAGCTCAGGAACGCCCTCTTTTAGGGCTGACCTTCCTCCCTTTCATGTGGTAAAGAAGCCCCTTTGAGGCTGCAAGGAGAAAGCCTTTTAATTGCAGGGCTAATACAAACCAGAGCAGAAGGATCCATCCAAGAATCTTGGCTTGGACTCATTACCATTTTCAAAGGGGACTCTCAATCCGTCTCTTATCTTGTCTTGGGTCCGCTGAATGACACAAGTGTTTACAAAGGGCTCAGCAGCAGAGATAACACATTTTCACTCCTTCCCACCCCCGTCTGGTGGAAGCAGGTTTGCTCTAAAGAGTATTAAATCTTAACTCCCAGGGGTGAGGAATCCCAGACTTCTAGAAACTGCTCTTGCCCCTTCATGGCCCTGCACAGCTGGGATGTCTGAGGAAGGTCAGAAAGAGGGGTCTCTCACATCATCGCTGCTGGAAGGGGTGAGCCAAACGGGGCTAGTGATACAGGTTCATGTTTCCCAAGGGAACCAGTTGCCAGTGTACGTAACATGCTAGGAGGATGGGAACCTTCTCGCTGGAGCTGTGGATTGGCTCAGCTTGAAGTCCCCCAAAGACCAAAGCCTATCTGTGTGACACGACTCCAGAGAGGTCAGTTGTCCCTGCTTCGTGTAGAGCTCAGATTCTCCTGAGGCTGAGGAGAGTGTGGTTAGCTGACAGATGTGGGGTGACAGCTTACAGGTCGCCCTCAGCTTTTGAGCCAGGACCTGGCTGGGCTTGGGGTGGCCCCAGCCAAGGGCTAAGCAAGACTGCAGTCCAAGGGCCTGGCCAGTTCCTCCCGACATGGGACTCCCCCAAGGAACTCGCTGTCGGGCAGGCAGAGGAGATGTCGGCTCCTTGGCAGAGCTGGCGGCTCCATGCAGGTCCTGCCTCTTCCCTTCTTTCAAAGCCAGTGTCCCCAATAAGCATGTGCTCTCCTCAGTCTCAGCATTCGCTTCCCAAGGGTCTAACTGGCATGTCACAGCCCGGATCCCCAGCACCCAAGCTCTCATGCATACATTCACCCATCCACGAGGGACTGTCTCATGACCCCCTCCGTGCAGAAGATTCTCCTTGAGGAAGGGGGTCCACAGTGGAGTGGAGCCTTGGGGGCCATTTAAAGGACAGCAGGAATGGTTTGAGAGCTGGGACAGAGGCTCTTCTTGGAGTCTGGTCCTACCCAGATTCTCCGCCACCACAGGGATTTCCAGAGACAATTAGCCAAGGCCTGGGTGGGAGGGATGCACTATTTTACTCAACGGAACCCCATCCAGGGATGTCCCCTTAACAAAAGCTTTCCTGTAAAAATACTGTCAGATTCAGGGGGACATACGGTGTCTGTAACAAGCCTTGTGAGTACACAAGTCGGGGTGGAGATGTACTCACAGTTTTCACAGCTCAGAAATACCAGACTGAGCCAACGACTCTAGGCTGGGTCCTCATCAGACAACGTTTCGAAGGATGAAGAAGACACATTTGCCTCATCACCCAGTTTGCTGACCCATCAAACAGAACAAGAGTGCCGTCTCCTGAAGACCCCGAGTCAGAGGGCGCCCAGCTGCCCCTGTCCGGGCACCAGTAGAAGGCAGTTGGCATCTTGTCTGGAGGACCCACCAGCCACCGCAGTCTTGGCTGATGTCACACTCAACGCTTCCATCTTCATCTTTGTATAAGAGCATTTTCCTATAGCCTTTCCTATAAAAATTCTAAGGCTGGCATTTTCTTCAATATACACCCTAGTAGCTTCTTTATCTATTGATGTAAATCATATGATACTTCAAAATGCTGTTTGGAGAATTTAGGTTATTGTCATTTTTTTTAATGTTATATGGAATTTTAGAGAGGTTTTCCACTGAAATTCAATACAAAAGTGCATTTAAACCAGGTTTCCCTAACCTTATTCCTAACTCTAAAATCTAACCTTGACACCAAGCCTAACCCTAATTCATGTTTCTTGAACTTGAGCCAGGGAAGAGAGCATATACCTGTCTCTCTATTTATTGATATTTTTGCAAGTCTGTAATCTGGCGTGTTACTCTATGAAAATATGTCTCGAAAAAAATTAATGGCTTTGTTTTATTTTTATAGTGGGTGGGTTGCAGAAAGCCAGAGGGAAATTCTGTTTTCTGAATTGCTTATTTTACTTGGAAAGGAAAAATGCCTCTCTAATGGGTGTCCTTGAAGGCAATCAAGGCCAAGAAGAAGCATTGCCAAGTTTAAGAGTAAATATTCCAGAAAGCAATATTCAGCAAATTATTTGCAGGAACAATGACTACTACCACCATAATTATTTATTAAGGTTTGGAAGTCTCGGTCATTGTAACATTGTAATAACATAGGAAACTAAATAAAATTAATGCATATGGGGAAAGGAGAAAATTACCCTTCACAGATAATATCAGTCAGGAATACACTATCATTTAAAAACAGCTTAGCTACATGACTTTAAAGGACAAATATGTAAAAACAACAGCATCTCAGTATACATACTATCCACAATAGTATCAAAAATATGATATACATAGAAGCGATTTTGAGAAAATATGTAACATAAAAATGAAACCTCAAAGTTCTATCAGGAGTCATAAAAGATGGTTGATTGGAGGGGAGAGAAATATTTCTAGATGTAAAAATGAATTACTCAAACAAAATTTTTACGAATTTGGCAAAAATATTTTGAAATTCATCTGAAAAAACAATTGGCTGAGTTTCCAAAAGGCAGTCTGAGAAAGAAGATAATGGGGGAAACGTTTAACAGTCGTAACAGATCTTAAAACGTATTTTAAGAGGAACACTAATTAAAACATTACAATTTTGGCTTACACCCTGAGACAGAAATAAAAAGAATGCAATACGTAAACCTTGAGTTAAAGACCATCATATATAGAAATACAGTCAATCAGTCACATATGGAATTTTACATTTTCTAGTAGCCATATTTATAAAAATAAAAGAAAACAGGTAAAACTAACTTTAATCACATACTTCATTTAACCCAATGTGTCTATCACTTCAACATGTGATCAATCTAAAAAAAATAAATAAATAAAAGATAGTTTGCATTCTTTTCTTGTGTGCTGTCTTTGAAATTTGGACCCCTGTGTTTCACGGGTTCACCTGTGGCTGGTGGCTATCCCATCATTACAGTGGAGATTAGGGGGGAGGGCATTTTATACGTGATTGAACAAGTATCAGGAAAACAATGGAGAAGGAAAATAGACATCAAATAAATGGTACGATAATGATTTGTGAAACCTAGAAGTATATCACAGTGAAACCACAGCATAGTTCATCTGAGGCAATCAATTCTAGGTGGAGTAGATTATAAGCTACTTTACAAAATTAGGTAAGCCAGCAATAAATTGAACAGCGTCAGGACTTGGGTGGGCCTGGGTGGTTCATGACAAAATGGCCCGACGAGGAGGGAAGAAGGCGGGATGGGACAGATGATGGAGATGGATGACCTATTTACTAAGGCAGGTCCTGGGGAAAGTGGCCAGAAGTGCAAGAGGCAGTAACAGAATGGCAGAGTGACAGTTTGCAGAGTGACTCAGACAGCCATCAGGGAACAGGCGGTGCCGGTGGGGGGAGGTTGTGTAGCAGAAGTTTCCGGGAGTGGGTCCAGTTTGAAACCCAGAAGGGTGTGGGCCAGTGTTGGGTAACCCATCTACAGTGGACAGGGCGTCACCCGTGGAAGCCCCACCAAGAAGAGCTGGAGCTGTTCTCTGGCGAAAGGGCGTGTGGAAATCAAGGTTACTCCCTAAAATGTCGGGGCTTCGTAGGGCTCCAAGCCTAGAGACTGGAGGCCGAGAACAAGGTGGCAGGTGAGTGCCTCAGGCAGACAGTGTGGGAGTGAAGGAGGCTAGTGTGGGCGGGACTGTGTCCTCACAGCTCATACGTTGAAATCCTAACCCCTAGTACCTGAGAATATGACTATACTTGGAGGTCGGGTCTCCAAAGAGGTAATTAAGTTGAAATGAGATTAGCGTGGACCTAATCTGACATGACTGACGTCCTTATAAGAAGAGGAGGTGAGAACACATGTCGGGGGGTGACCACGTGAGGACACAGGGAAAAGACCCCATCTACACGTCAAAGAGAGAGGCCTCAAAAGAACCAGCCCTGCTGACACCTTGATCTTGGACTCGTAGCCTCCAGAACAGTGAGCAAGTAAATGTCTGTTGGGTAAGTCACCCAGTTGTGATACTTTGCTATGGCAGCCCTAACAGACTGGCATAGATGCAGACACTGAGGGTTTCCCCGCCCGGGCTAGTGAGCAGTGGAGGGGGCACCGTGGGATCAGCACACAGAGACCCTACCTTTGTGCCTTGGGCAGGCGGCACATTATGCTGAGGACTGAGAATAAATATTTAACCTCCTTGGAAGACTGGACACGGGGCACAAGATGGGACCCAACGCTAGAGTTGCCAGATAAAATACAAGGCATCCAGGTAAATATGAAGTTCCAATAAGCAACAATATTTTTTAGTGTAAGTGTGTCCCAAATATTGCATGAGGCATCCTTATTCTAAACAATGATTTGTTGTTTGTCTGAAATCCAATTCAACTGGCCACCTTGTATTTTTATTAGTTACATTGGACAGCACCATTCAAGCAGAAGGGAAGGACCTGCAAGTTTAACAGGAAGTGGAGAGAAAAGAGAGGAGGGGGATGGGGAGAGGAAGCGGGCCCAGCGACTAACAGAGGCGGGAGGCTTTCTGAAGACCACAACGAAGCATGGAATTACAATGAAACATTAAATATTTAACTGCATTAACGTTTCATAGCTAAAATGAAAAGAAATAAGGAAAAATAATAGACTGAGAGAACCACTCCAGCAACATAAGAAGAGTTGGTATGAACATAAAATATTCATTCCAGTTTGTAAGAAAAATATCAGAATCTCAGTAGGCAAAACAGATAAAGGATATGCTCGAACATTTGTGCAAAAGGATCTACAATTATCAAACAGGTTGGAAAAGTATTCTTTTTAATAATTTTTAAATGCAATTTTTTTAAAATTAAAGATCCACTCTCACCTTTTAAAATAAGAACGTTTTACAAAAGCACAACTGAAGCACTTAGTGAGGATAAAAATGTGGGTTAGCCCATAACGCCCTTTCTGGTCATGGAAACAATTTAGCAATATGCTCATACTTGTTGACTCAATAAAATAATTTCTTCTAAGGGTTATAATTTAAAATAAAGAAGGAAAAAATGATAGGAGAATGTGCATTATTCCATTATCATAGCTATAACATTATAAATACACTTGAATAATGACTGGAAGGGAACATGGAAAAATAAAATCATTTGATGGGAGTACATTTTTCTTTAAAATTTCCTCTTGGCTCATTATAGTCTTCTTTTGTAATAACACATTTTAAAGCAAGAAGCAGTCCCATCTTTACTCACCAGGATTATTGATGAAGGCCCACCCTGTAGGAATTCCAGCTGGCTCATTTATCTGAGGATTTGGGGACCCACGGCTTCTGGAGGCTTCTTGACCTGCGCAGGGAACGATTCCATGAGACCTCCTTTCTATTCATCGTCATCTGCATTCACAGGCCTCTTGCTGGCTGTCCAGGTCATTCAAACATCTACTCAAAAGCTCTGAAAGATTTTCTCTGGCCAAAGGTTGAATATACTGTAGGCTATTCTTAACAAAGAAATATTTGTACTGAATAAGATAGTCATTTTTATGCCAATAATTTTTTAACTAGGATATTAATGCCTTTTATTCACTCTTCTCACAGTCTTCTCTCAACCAAAAGCCAAAACCTAAGTCAGCTATCGTGTTGATAGTCTTCGCATGGTCTGGGGTAATCCATCTTTGTCGTCACCACACCATTGCCCAGCGTTTCAGGAGGGGGGTTTTCCTAGAAGTATCTGTGCCTTGGGTCTGGAGCAGGCAGCACTGGACACTGAGTTATTGCAGGAAAGATGCTTCATTGAATGTATTTTAAAGGTGTCAAGGGGATGCCATTACTACTTGGGGGGTTTCCTTAAAAACGAGGGCTTCATGTTACATCACCAAGTGTTGGGCTCCCCTGGGCTCCCAATGTGCAGCAAACTCCCCCTCACTGCACATTGGGGAATAAGAGACCACTCGTGGACTTGTTTGCTCAGGCTGCCGTAACTAAGTACCACAGGCTGGGCAGCTTAAAGAGCAGAAGCTTATTTTCTCATGGTTCTGGAGGCCAGAAGTCCAAGCTCAAGGTGCCGGCAGGCTGGTTCCTGCCGAGGCCTCTTTCCTTGGCGTGTAGATGTGTCCTTTCTGTGTCTGCACACGGTCGTCCACTTTGTGTGTGTATTTCTTAACCGCCTCTTCTTATAAGGAGACGAGACGTAATGGATTAGGGTCCATCCTACCGATGTCATCTTAACTTCCTGACCTCTGTAAAGACCCCGACTCCCAACACAGTCACATTCTGAGGTGCTGGGGGCTAGGACTCCAACAGATGCTTCTGGGGGACACAACTCCTAAGGTCAGTAGGGACCTGCTCTGGTGTTGCCCCCAAAGCTGCATGAACATTCCACGTGTTTCCTTAGAGTGTGGCAACGTGCCCTGTAAGCAAGGGTCATCAATCGTTAGCTAAACACAGAGACGAATGTGCCAGAAGAGACTGATGACTTGCCCAGGGAAGCAGCCCCACTGTCTCCTCAAATTCCTGAGGGTTCTGTATCAAACCTGCAGTTAGTTCATGGGAAGGGGAAACTCGGTGCCCGGGCCCCTGTGTCAGGCCTTCCCCAGGTGCCAGGAAGGAGCGAGTCTCCTGTGACAGCCTTGGGCCTAGGAGGGAGGGGTGAAGTCTCCTGGCCTGGGCACCCTGGGTTGAGTTATGATTTCTCTTCACACCTTGGCCTTCAGCCAGGCCTCCTGGCTTGCTGCCACCTCTATGGGACCAGCAGAGGGGCTTTGAAGCTGCAGCATCCCTGGGCCTGGGCCCTTTGCATGTTTCCTTTTGCTGCCACCATGTATCTTAGACCCCATCAGCACTGCCAGCGAAGGCCAGTCGTCCTGCTCACACTGTGTCCTCCCGCGCCTCCTGGACATATGGAAAGACCAGGACTGCTCCTGGCTGCTTCCTGAACAACCCACCTCCAGGGGTCCCCAGTGTGCTCTCAGGCTAGTGTGATGCCTTTGTCCCAGCTTTATCTTTCACCCGTGACAAGGGTCAGATTTGAAATGCAGGATATGATAGGAAAAATCCATTGAGCTCTTTCTGGAACAGATAGGAGGAAGCATGCATTTGCCAGTCCACGTGCAGGTTGTTTTCATACCTGGCTCCCCTCCCCCCATCAGGGCGTGAGGCAGGCCTCCCCACATTAGGAGCAGCTCAGCCTCTGGACGCTGCTGGGCCTTCATGCAGCCCTAGCGTAGGTGGCCTGGTGTTGTCGTGGGGTTGCCCCGCGGGGCGATGACTCCCTCAGGATGCACGGCCAACTCTGCAGCTGGAGTTTATTTGACAAAGAGGCCAATAGGTGTGAGGCAGTGTTTGCAGCTGGGGAGAGACTCCAGAACACATGGGAAGCAGCAGAGTTCTACCTGCCCGTTAGCATCCTGGAGCAGGACAAGGGGTGAGGGTTATCTGGAGAGCACGACTGGGACACAAAGTGCAGTCTCACCTGTCAGTTATTAGCACAGTCCCAGCAAGACGGAAGGAATTTCTCCAGGAGTCAAGCTCAGCCCACAGCTCAGTCATGTTACGTGGCTTTGCCTTGGACGGCCCAAGCTTCAGACACAGCACCATCAGCTTAACTCTTCAGCTGGCATGCCACTTTGTCACCGATTACAAACTACCTGAAATGCTAAGCCTTATCCTTATTGGGATATAGGCTCTGAAATGACCCATACAATTGTCCGTTACTCAAATGCAAGATAGTGTGACCTATAAATAGCCAGTACAATTTCAGAGATAATGTCTTACATCTCGAAGAAGCACAGGCACCAGGGGACTTGCTGCCTCACTGGCTCCACTGTGTGTTTTTTTTGTTTGGTTTTTTTTTTTTTGGTCACTAAGCATTACATGGACAAATACTGGAAAAACAGGGCAACGGAAAGGAATTAAAGATCTGAGGTTGGCAGGACCTCCAACAGTGCTTTCAGGAAAATTCTAGTCAAGAGGGAGGCGCCCTGTCCTTTTACACTTGGGGGGAGTGGGGCTTCAGAAGCAATCGATTCTGGTATCCATCTGGCAAGGATACCTCAATACTAACTGTGTAGAAAGGAAAATAGCTATGTTTGGCAGATATTAATATCTTCCAAAATGTGAATGCTCAATTCTAAGTAACTCCTTTCAGAGATGAAATGGTTCCATTCCTGGGGACACACCCACCACTAACCCACCCGGCAGAGCCCAAGAGGCTGTGGGGCAGAAAGGAATCCCTAGTCCTCTGTGGGGTTTCCTCTAGAGCTGAGCGTGGTTCCCCATTTTCTGGGGTAAAACACTCTGTCCCAAATTGTTGAAACCAAGATGGCAGAAAATGATTCATCCTGCTCTGAATTTCCATTGCCATATGCTGCCAATATCAGGACATGTCAACAAAAGTTCTTTATTTTGTTTCTTACTAACCTGCTGTTTAAGCCCCATTCACTGGTTTGAGGGGAAAAAGCTCAATGTTCATTCTACTTAAATGCTTAATTTCATCTGATAATTTCAACGATATCTTTGGTCCAACTTCCTCTCTGCCTGCGTCTCTCCCTCGATGTCCTGCCCCATGCATAAGAGGGTGACACTGCTTGTGGGACCTTGAAGAGCTGAGGTCCCTGAGTCAGGATTTTCTAGTGGCCAGACGATGACCTTTGTCCCAGGCCCTCACTGGCCTTGCTGCCATTTCCAACTCACATCTGAGGTGCGAAAGGCAGGGTTGGGGGCCGGGGGACGCCCTTGCAATGCGTCCAGGTGGCCTCAGCTGGTGCTGGAGATGCAGTGAGACCCCAGTTTCCAGTTGAGGACTGGCTTGGGGACAGCACAACGCTGCAGAAATGGACCCCGCTCCTGCAAAAGAAGTAAGATGTGATGGAGTAGGCACATGGGTCAAGGGGACACTAGTGTGTCCTAGAGCAAAGTGTGGTCCCTAGAGCTTCCCTTGGGAACGTGCCAGACAGGCAGAGTGTCAGGGCCCATCTGGGACCTCCGGAACCAGAAGTGCTGGGGCGGGGGAGGGGGTGCTGTTTTGACAAGCCCTGCGGGTTTCTGACACACTTGCCTCTGCAGTGAGAACACCAGGAAGATTGCCTTCCTGGGTAACAGTGAACCGGGGCAATATGGACTTACATGGTCAATTACTCTGTCTCTTTGGTTTGTTGTTGTTGTTTCAGAACCTGTGTTCCATCAGCTTCGAGAGCCACCCAGCAACAGGGCGAGTTTTGATCACACGTTTCTCCTGCTCTGGGGGCCGTCACAGAGGTTGGGAAGCTCACGTGAAACGCTCAGCCTGCATCTGTCCAAACGTAGGGCCTCTGCAGGCGTCAGGTCCCTCCCGGGAAAGACGGGGGGTGACCCCACGGAGGCCGGCAATTCAGAGAGGTGGGCCTGGGCTGAAATGTATAAATCCATTTCCAGAAAGTCCACAGGCTCCCACCTGTAACACATGAATGCTCAGTTTTAATGACAGAAGTCCTCTCTGTAAGCAGGGAAGGAGAGGGCAGAGCGCGGAGGGTTTGCTGTTGAAGTTTTTGTCTTTCCAAAGAGTGGCTGTCAGCATTTGGGGCAGCTCCCGAAGGCTGTCTGTCTGCCCGAAACAAGGCCGGCCTGGAGTCCGGGTTTCCTAAGCCGGTTTCGCTGGGCTCTCGTGCCCTTGTCCCAGGCTGGGACCCCTCTGGGTGAGCCGGCCTCACCCCTCCCTGCCACGGACCCTGACCAGGCTCCTCACGGGCCCTCGGCTGGCGGAAAGGGCCTCTCTGCAACATCCCTTGGTGCCCGCTGTCCTGGTGGGGACAGACAAAGGCTGCAGCTGTCTTTCACCCTGTGAGGTGAAAAGCAGTCCACATCCCTGTATCATCAGGGGGTCCCTCTCAACTCTTTCATGTACTGGTGCTTTATGTACAATTCTGTTTGAAAAAAATGAAAGTTTTGAAAGTCAGCTTCTGTAGCCTAAGTTTCAGACATATGTATATGAAGACTTAGGAAAGGAATAACCTGACTGGATTTAAGGTTCGTCCGGCCATACTGTGTGACTCCAGAACCTGACGTGTGCGTGGGAGGGTCAGACCAGAGACGCTCTGCAAACATAGGCCCCCTTACCAATGTCATTTTCAAACACTTCCTCTCGGACCCTTCTGAGCAAGTGTGAAGCTTTGCCAAATACTCGGCTTACACCCCATGTGTCCTCTGGGGCCTTCTAACTAGTTGACCTAGTCACCCCCCAACCCCAAAAGACCACCCACCCTCCCAGCTGAGCAGATTCAGCCCCATTCGACTTTGGCTCCAAGGTGAGGCAGAGGGGACACATTCTGAAGACAGGAAACCTGATTGTCCGAGTTCAGCCTGTTGCTCAGTTCCCAAGAGACTGAGCCCCTGTCCAGCTTGCAGCCCCCCAGGATTTGAGTGTGAGCTCCAGTGCCTGCTGGTGGCCCCAAGCCTGCCACCCCCCTACTGCACTTGCTTCCCTGTACGGGCAGACTCTGGGCCCCGGGCTCATTGGAGCCTCATGTCACAGGATGCCCCGGGGCACCCTGCCTTCACCCCAACCCCTGTTCTCTCACCACAAAGAAGGTGGATTGCGTTTTTCCTGTCAAACGTGCCCTTGGTGACAATTCCACTTATTCAGAAAACAGTGTGTTCTCCAAATCTGTTCCCTTCACAGTAATGTGCACGCTGCCTGGGATATGGCCACGGCTCCACAAGTCTTTACTTTACTCAGCATTGAGCCATCTATGATATTAAAGCACAGATATTACCTAACAGGACAAAAAGCAAACATATTTTAAAGACACAATCAAGTCTACCTCAGCCTCAACCTTCCTCCTGGGAGGAGATCAGCCCAGCTCCTCACAGGAGGCCCCTGACTCCTGGAATCACCCACATAGTCTCGGCACTTGGGGAATATTTGGGTGAAAAATATCTGGAAAACGCAGGCCTGCAGGGATCAAAACTACAGACAGAAACCACCCTCCATGCTTTGCTGAGCTCAGCACAGAGACACCCCCCTGGGCTCGCCCCTGCCTGCACCTCTCTCCCCCTCATGCCCTCGGCTCCCTTGGGGGATAACCACGGCACAGTCCCACAGCTTTCACTTTCCCGGAGCAAAAACTTGGTTCTGGGTCTGTCCTGAGTTTCTCAGACTGGAAACCATTTTCTGTAGCAGAAGCCCTTCTCGCCATGCAGGTGGAACAGCTCAAACACAGGCGGGGATGGGAAGATGGACCAGCCGCCAAGGTCTTCTATTCCTATGGCTGTGAGGTCCAGCCTGGTGGGTGGCAGGGCTGGGCCACGAAGGCTGCTCACTGAGGAAAACTCCGCAGGGGTGTTCTCAGCCCTCAGCCTCCTTCCGCCCCATCCCCACTTTCCCCTTGGCCCTTCCCTCTGTCTGGTGGCATCCTGCAGATAGCCAGCTTACATGGTACTTTGGGCCTCCGCTGCTGCCCAGCCAGCTAAATAAGAACTGCTGTAACCAGCTGGGGAGCCTAACTCAGCAGTTTCCGGTGACCCCCAAACTTCAGTGTCCAGCTTGCATCTGAATTGCCCAGGGGTAGGGTGTGGACGTATTAAAATGCAGATCACTGGGCCCCAGAGCTTCCGATTAGTAGAGCGGGAGTGGGCCTGAGAATGTGCATTTCTAGCCAATGGCTCCTGGCCGAAAGCTTGGGGACCATCCTTGCAGAACCACGCAAATGTGGTCCATGGGCCAGTGCATCAGCCTCATCTGAGAGCTTGTTAGAAATGCAGAATTCGGCCCAACCCCAGAAAGTCTGAATCCGAGGCAGCATCCTAACAAGATCCCCAGGGGGTTAGGTGCGCAATAAAGTCTGGGAAGCACTGCTCCAAACTGCCTTCCTGGAAGACAGGGGCTTCTCCTTATTTTTCTGTACATCCCTGTACCTGGGAAAGGAATGAGTGAGGATGAGGGCTGAGGCGGACTTTCTATAGGAGAAAACCCCACCTGGACACACATCCTACGATAGCTCATATCAGACTCACCTGCAAGGTTCTGGAATCTTGAGCAAGCGTGCCATCATTTTTGTGCCCAGGCGATTTAGCTAAAATTCAAACCTGGCTTAACCAAAGGAGAGTTTTGCAGGTGTGTTTTCACATCCCTTTCTGGAAAGAGGGAGGTGGGGAACTAATTTCCAAACCAGAGTGTCTACCCAGAGCCCCTAACAGAATGGGCTGCGGCCGTGGCTGCAGGTCCAGACTCCGAGCTCACTTCTCCATGAACAACTTTTCCATCATTTTGTTGTTGTTGTTACACATTTTTAAACCTGCAAGTGTTTCGTTTGCCAAGCACCAGGACTGCTAACCTCAGGGCTGGAAGCGTGGTGTTGAGTTTGATGACCTTGCAGGCTGCCCTTCCATGCCCACTTCTGGTTATTTGCTGCACGAAGCCTCCTCTTTGGGGTGAGCGTGGGCTGCCATGGACCACTTAGCAGATGGCTAACGTACAAGACAGATTAGCACATCTGGCAGATGAGGCCCAGAATTGGGCGACAGTGAACCTTTTCATTTGGGCAGATGTGACAAAACCCTCCTCACTCCCCAAATGGAATATTCCACGAGGAAGGAGCCCTCACCGAAGCACAGAGTCACGTCAGTCACCATGCAGCTATTTCACTCTGGTGCCCTCGAGGGGAAAAGAGGTGGAGATCGGCTTGATATAAACGATGTACAGCTACGATGTGCCCAGAAAGTACTTTGTGAAGTAAACACATGGCGGAGGTGACCTAAAGGAGCCCATTATTGTCAGGTTGTTGAGAGAGGCCTGAGTGGGGCAGGGAGCTTAAAGTGCCCCCTCCCTCCTCGGTGGGGGGGTGCGTGGAAATCCTGCAAACACACTGTCAACGCTCGCTTATGTTTCACCTGATCTCTTCCTGCCCAGTATTGTCTCAACGTAGCTTTTCCTGGAAGGTGAGTTTTTAGAGCAGAATGTGGGGCAAGGGGGTTACCAGATAGGAAGGCATCTGTGTGGTCCAATGTTGAGGCTGTTGACTCAGCTCTCGCTTTGAAATCCCTTTAGCTTCCTGCCAGCCCACCCTCCAGGATGGGCTCACTGGAGCCTGACAAAGCCCAGCCCTGCATTGGGAGCATCTGCTCTTGTCCTTTGTCACCCTGAAAGCCACCCTGGGGCCACGTGAGGCTGCCTACCTACAGGGTCAGCTGTGTTCCCCAAGGCTGGAGGAAGAGGGGTGGAGGTAAGGACATGCCCCCACTTCTCATTAAAGCTCACTCCAGGGGCACCTGAGCTGTGTCCACTGCTACTTCCAAACGTGAACCTTTGGTCTCCCGAAGGAGAACGTATTTGCCCCAGGCCAAAGGTCAAGGGTTGCGTCCTCCTAGACCTCCCCTTTCCTCAACATTTCCCTTCGTCCAGACCCTTTCCTTCACTGCCTTTACAACCCACTCAGCCAGTGGCTTTTAAGGGTACACAGCACTTCAGTACAAAGGAACTCGGGGCAAAATCTTGTGCCCTGGAGGTGTGTCCTTGGAGATGGACTTGGCTTTGGAGTCCCCCTCACCCCAACCCTCTCCTGGTTTGGCTTCACAGGCCACTTCCACAGGACAGCAGGGCCACTGAGGAAGCAACTGCCTTTGCTCTGTCCCAGCTCCACCTCTCCCGGGAAGAATGCTCGTGGCACATCCGTCACGACGGTAACCAGCAGTGTCCCAGACTCTGCCCACAGCATTCGGAGCCAGCCCCCTCCTCTGACCCGCAGGCAGCCCCTCTGAGCCTCATCTGCTTTCAGTGTTGCTCACTGTCTGCTCAATGCAGCTCCACCCCACATTAATCATCTGCCTTCTCGAATTCTTTGAATTGAGAATTTCACTGAAATCCCCAAGGTCTTTCCCCACCATACGGGCTTAGTCACTAACCTCGCAGATGTCGTGACCTTCCCATTTCTCTTCTTCATGATGTGAGGCAAATGCTTCCAGCAGAACCATTATTTCATCCTTACTCCTGATTCCAGACGCGGAGGTTTGTTTTCAAACCAAGGGATGATTATAGGTTTGGCTTTCTGTGCCCACCTCGCCACATTGCCTGACAACTGGAACAGAACTGTTCTGTTTGGATAATGGGCTGGAAAACCTCAAGGTTGAGAAATTACAGCTTTTTCCAAAATTAGAAAACAAATTAAGGGAGGTGACAAGAAAATAACCCCTTTTCTTTCAAACGTGTTGATGACTGAGAGATTGTGTTGCCACATGTGTGAGGGTGAGTGTGTCTGGGTGTGTGTGTGTGTGTGTGTGTGTGTGCATTTTAATCTGCCTGTTGCTTTCTGACCTTAGCCAGATGGGGAGCTGCCTCTGGGTCAATCTGGGAAGCTGTAGTGGGTGCGGTGATTCGGCAAACGTAACACCCATGCCCAACTCACTTGCCTGTTGCTTGACTCCCAGTGGAGACTGAAAGAACCAGATGCTCCCTTTTCTGGTCTCCTTTCAGCACGAGGTAGCTGTGTGACCTCATTCTGGATGATGAGACTGTATGAGCCAGTACAGGCTAAGCTATGCTGAGGTAACAAAGGAACCCTGAACTATCAGTAGTTTCATTCAACAGTATTGGTTTTTCGCTCGTGTTGCATCCCCCTTGTAGATCTGTTGGGGCATCTGCTCCACATGGTTGCAGGGACCCAGGCTGAGGGAGAATTTACCATTTTGCAGCTGCACCATCTGGAACATCTGGTTCCTGGGGTTGCCACAAAAGAAAAGAGGAAGATGGAGGACATTTCAGCCTTTTAACTGCTGTGGCCGTAAATTGCCATGTGTTCACTTTTGCTCATTGTCTATTGGATGGAACTCGTCACATAGTCTCAGCCTAAGGCTAAGAACTGTCTTGGGTAAGCAGTAATGGCCACAGAGAGGTTACGTAGAAGAACACTGGGGTCTGACATGTAGCATAGCCGTCTACCTTCGCTTCCTGATGAAAGGGACAAACATCACCACTACACCCTCCTGCTTTGGGCGGGGACTTGATGGCT
Source organism: Rhinolophus sinicus (assembly GCF_057876585.1). Classification (NCBI taxonomy): domain Eukaryota; kingdom Metazoa; phylum Chordata; class Mammalia; order Chiroptera; family Rhinolophidae; genus Rhinolophus; species Rhinolophus sinicus. The sequence continues at coordinate 210,418,982 of NC_142517.1, forward strand.
GGCACTGGGGCAGCTCCCTGTGACTGTGACACAGCAAACCAACATGCTGAGGACTGTGGAGTGGAAAGAGTGTTTGATGACATTGATGGGCTGCAGCCGTGGCCCTGGCCTGCTGACTCCAGACTCTCTGTTCTGTGAGACACTCGACCTCATTGGTTTAGACCACTGTTGGTTGTAGGTCCTTTTACTTGTGTACAAACTCATTCTTAATGGACACAGAGGGTTTTGACGGGATGGTAGGATTTCATAAACTACTTGCAACAAAAATTATGTGATTGGGGAGGGGGAACAAAACGAGAGAGAGGAGTGGGAAAGCGACTCCAGACACGAGTCAGTACAGAACTCCTGCTTCTTGGTACAATGAGTGTGTCTGTAGCAGGACTTGGCCTTTCTAAGGCCCCACTCTGTAAGGACAGCCGTGGACCTCGGGACTCTGCTATGATGACCAAAAGGCTGATGGAAACTTCCTGAACCCTCATTACCCATAAACCATACCAGGCTACTAAGCAGTAAGAATATGTCATTTGGGGCCCCTGAGTCCTTAGGCTAGAGACAACCTTGACCATCGCTCCTTCCCCCGCGGGTGAACTCCGCAGGATCAGTAATTCCCAGGGGCTCCCTCCCTGGGTTCTGCTTACACGGACTCCATGGTTAGGGAGCACCTTGCCTTCCGGCAGACTCTCACCCCTCACCCTGACTGGCCAGAGTGACACTGCACCGCCCTCCTTTCTATCCACCGCACCCCCACCCCACCAAACCCAGGGGTGTAGCCCAGGCTAGAAGGAATACTTAGGAGCCAGAAGGAGGAAACGTCCCAGGTTTCCTGGTATCTTAAAATATTGGACCTTCTTTGCTTGAACAGCCCTCTGGCTACTTGCAAAGCTCACGCTGGTCCAAGTTAGCCACTTAGGTCCCTCTCTGTCCTCTCTGCCCTGAGCCTGACACGCCCTAACATGGAAGACTGAGCTGTCTTTTGTCTCCATCCCCTGTTAACCCACAGTCAGGGCTGGGAATTCCGTGCTCAGTTGTCCATTTCTCCAAATCCTATGTGACCATTCACTCACAGAAGCCCCAACACTCAAGCAAGAAGTGAGGTGAGGGCACGTTGAGGAAGAGGCTTTTCTACCCCACTCGTGTCCACGGACCAGCCTCTCTGTTCCTCTTCTCTGTACTGTCCCGTGCTTCACACAGAGGAACCCCACCAGGACCTCACAGTCCAGATGTTCTTCTGTCCCTCTGTCCACATTTGCTGGGAAACCCAAGTGTGAGATGAGGGCCACACTTGCCTCTGTGGGTCTGGTTGCCACAGGCCCCCCTCTCTGCCAGCGCAGAGCGCAGAGCACAGGCCCAACAGGGCACTTCCTGTGGCTCCAGGTGCATGGACCCCTCCTCTCTGAGCTCCATGGTGGGTGGGAGGTGTTTGAGACCCCGCACACCTTCCAGCTTGAGGCTACGTCAAAACCTCTGGAAGCCCTGGTCGCTGTGCAGTCCCTTTCATTACTGTCACTCCCCTCTCCTCCCTGATATCAGTGTCCTGAGCAAGCAGAGTGTCCATTTCCCCATTTCAGGGTCACTTGTGAAGAGAGTCAGGCAGAAAATTTGGGGTGGGGTGTGTATTTGGAAAGAGGGCTGCACTGCAGATGAGGAAAACTGGGTTCCAGACGCTGCTCTGCCATGTTCCAGCACCGGCACCCCATCAAGTTACCTATGCGGGGAGTCTGTTTCCCCATTTGACCAATATTGGTTCAGAGTAACTGGATTTTCCCTAAAGTAGCTTCAATTTTTAAAAGGTGTTTCTTAGCAAGTTGCACCACTTGGAAATCAAGGACCTCTCCTGACTTTTCCACGACCTCCCTGAAGTCTTACTGAGATGCTAGAAGGTTCCAGAACTTTCCCCTTTGATTGCAGATACTGACTCCACTGACATCACAGCTTGCTTCTGACTCCGGGTTGCTCTTTGGCAGATAGAATGTTCCTGTGTCTGCTGTTTTACTGCAGCAGAGCTGCTCTGAGAGCATAAACCACTCATTGTTTTAGTCTTTACTCTTGACTCACAGTCAAGAGTTTCAAAAGGGATAAAACAAGATGGCCCCCCTGAGACTGCTGTCCAGCACAATGCCCGTAGGCCTCTGGGTGTGTCCTCAGCAGCCAGTTCTTGCACAGCCACCCCGGGGCCACCACCACTCTACAGATTCTGAATCATTCTGCAATGGTTTTTACAATTGAGTGGAAGGGAGCTGTCCCGCCAATATCTTCTGTCTGTACAAGTTTTAACTGGTACCCAGAGGCAATGAAATGATTTATTTTCAGTAATAAAGGACTCTAAAGAGATAAGCCTCCATCCCTCTGGGGCCAAAGGAACAAGAGTGTGAAGTGATCACTTTTAGGGATGCAAGCCACTACCCCACCATCCCAGGGATAAAGAGACAAAGTTCAAGGTTATCCCTGAATGTGGGAGATGGTTGGACTAGGATGTCTCACCTGTCAGGGCATCAGCATGCGTCCTGCTTTGTGGACTTCCTTCTTGTCAGCAGATGGTTCAAATGACCCCAGAGGTTAGGTCTAGAGAAATCACCTTGGAAATCTGAATCCCAGTAAATGAGAAATTCTATGCAAAAAGAGTGAGCACAACACTCAGCACAGGGTAGGAATCCTGTAAATGTTATTCTCCCTCACATCTCGAAATTGTTAAATGAGGCCATGTATAAGGCCATCTGGGCCAAGAGGAAGCTGAAGGATAGATTCCCTTCCTAACATGATGAAGGTACTACCTGCCACATCACACGTTCTACTCTAAGGTGACTTGCTACTCCCCATTGAGAGCTGGAGTCTCTTTCTCCCTCCCTTGAATCTGGGCAGGACCTGACACATTTTATGACCAACAGAATGTGGCAGAAATTATGCTGTGTCACTTCCAAGACTGAGCCCAAGGAGCCTATAGCTTGTTCTTTTGACTGTTTGAGAAGCCGAACTTTCCTGATACCACCATGCTGTGAGGAAGGCCAAGCGAGCCAGTGGAAAGAGCAGCCAGATGCCAGGCCTGTGAGTAAAGCCTTCTAGGAACTTCCATTCCAGCCAGGCAGCCACTGAATGCAGCCTAGTGAGTGATCGCAGCCAACATCCCCTGAAACAGAAGAAACACCTGGTCAGAATTCCTGACTCATGCAGTCAAGAACAAACAAAATGATGGATGTTTGAAACCACTAGATTTAGGGCTGGTTTTTTCTACAGCAATAGATAAATCAAGTTTTGCAGCATAAATCTAAGAAAGAATAAAATAATCTCACCTTCCCACTGGATTCCTTTCTTTTTATTTTTGTTTAATCCTTCTCAAATTCTTAATACAATGTGTATACTTTCACAGGTAAGTGTTACAGAAACATTGCCAAAGGACCTGTGAATTCATTCACTTGGCAAGGCTTTTTAGGCATTTTCGATATTAAACGTTTTAGTATACATACAATCCCCATTCTCAGGGAGCTCCAAATCTGACTGTGCACATGGAATGTTGATAAACTACAAAGCAATAAATGACTAAGCCAAGTCCTCACCAACTCCTCCTCCAGCCTTAAAATTCCCTCCACCCATGGGGCTTGGTATACAAGAGTTGACCCCAAGGAAGACCCTGTGGGGTCTGTGAGTATCAAAACCTGTGTTGAACACACGCTTATCTAAATAGGGCTTTATTTTCTGGTATCACAGTAAGTCCCCAAACAGGCAGTTGAGGTAAGACTCCTCTAGAGCGCTCTCAGACAGAGACTCCTTTTACTTCCTCTTCTGATTTTGTGCACACGCGCCCTAGACGTTCCCACCACTAGGTAATCTGCTCACACTTCCAGACAGGGATAAAGAAAGGGAAAGGACAATATGCAAAAGGAAATGCCAGCTCAATCTGTCCCTTTTTCATCAGGAAAGCAATACCTTTCCTAGAAGCTTCACCTATGAGACTACTGCTTAACTCTTCCTTGCCAGAAGTAGGTGGCAAGTCCAACCTTAGCTGCAAGAGATCCTGGCACACTCGGACATAAATTGACCTCTGTCAGTAAGTAACAGGCGGCAAGCCTGACCTGAGTGCTAGAAGGAATGAAGGGATTAATGTATATTGAGAGTCAACCACAGTCAGAAAGATAGCAGGTTAAAAAGGTGTTTGGACAAGATGAATATGGTGAACATATGCTAGAGGAAGTTGACACGGCTTCTCTCTCTCCTCCGTGCTTTTGCATGGAAGGAGGAAAGAGAGTAAATATGTGCTAATCAGCTTCGAACACTTGCACTCAGGTATTTGAGGCTGATTCTCTGACTTGCCTTGCTCAACATCTTCTCCAACTATATTTAATGTGCCTTTTTGCTCCATAGAGGCTAAAAACTGAATGTGTTTCCCAGACTCCCTTGCAGTCAGGATTCTAGTTGTGACTTATTTTGTGCCATTCATAAACACTCCTTCAAGACATATGTTCAGAAGTGAGTTTAGTGGGGAAAGAAGCAGGTCATGATAAGGTTCTGGAGGCAGCATTGAAACCATGGCTCCCCACTCAACGCAGCTATCTGAGCAGCCCATTTCTACGGCATAGGAATGTTGTAGAAACAGATTTTACCTCTTCATGGAGGTATAGAAAGTTCACAGTTCAGGAGTTATTCCTGGGAACTCACTTAGAATCATCTTCTCTAGCATCCTCAATGGTCCTGCTTGCCGTTTAATAACACAAGGAAATCCCTATCTAAACTGTACAGAATGACTCTTCTGTCTATAAATCAAGCTTGATCATAGCATCACAGGGACCACAATCTGTTCCAGCCTCTCCCACTCACCAGCTGTGTGACCTCGGACACGTTACGTCATCTCTCCAAGTCAAGACCTCTTTTCTCTAAAGTGCAGCTCTTGCACGGATGGATTATAAAAATGTGTGTAAAATGCTCTGCCCAGAGCCTGACTCAGAGTGAATATTCTACAAATATCAGCTTCTACAATCGTATCTCTGAACCTTTAGGAGAAATGCAGTGGAAGTAGATGTTGAGTGGGAGATGTTAGCAGAGACATCCTGACGTAGCATGGTGGCCTCATGCTCTTCAGGGTTCAAAGAGAGGAGACTCCCAGGAGCTTAGCCAAGGAGCCCATGTAAACAATGTCAATCTTCACCATTAATCTATAAGCCCCTGGTGGTCTTAAGCTGAGTTTCAAACTTATTTGTTTTTAATTTAGCTTCTGGCATAAGCCTGAAACAGGGGAGCCTAAGAATGTCCTGTAAGGAGACCTTCAGAGGCTGAGAATGGTCTTGGACTCAGTAACCATGCAAGTACCACAAATCACCACCCATGTGCCCGAACTCTGCCACGTGCAGCTGTGATGGTGAACAGGACAGACATTGCCATTGTCTTAAGACAGTCTTCAGTGTAGCGCAGGAATACGACTCTTAAAATGCTCCCTCACACTTCTGTGCATCAATGTTCGGACTGACGTTATGGGAGAAGGGAGCGCAGGGATGCGGTGGGTCTAGTCTTTGACGCTGCAGAGGGTTTGCCTGAAGAAGTCATGTTTAGGCTGAAGCCTGATCAAAGAAAGAAATCCACACCAGCTCCTTCAGTTCCCTTGCAGGATTTTTGTTCGGCCAAGACACTGTGGTGTCAAATGTAGTTGCAAAGAGGAAAGTAAATATAGTTAGGAAGAGTAAATGCTGGTGAACGCAATAGGGAGCTGAAGCAGACTGCCGAGGGCAAAGCTGGTGCCGGAGGCCCTCCTGGCAGCTGTGTGCAGGATGTAAAGAAGAGTGGAGGACTGCAGTGGGGGTCATGGGCCTTGGACCTGGCCCACCTCAAGGGAATTGGAAAGGCAGGTGAAATAAACCCTTTTTGCAGAGGACCTCCAGATCTTGCTATGTGTCCCCATGCCTCCTTCTCCTCAAGAATCTCTTCAGAAGCGAAAATGAAGGTGAATGTAATCATAGTTGGCCCAGCTTCTCCCAGGGAAAGCTTTAATGACCCGCCTCTGGGCTTGCACAGCACCCTGTGTGTGTCTATCAACAGCGCCATCCCGTAGTTGGTTGGTCGTTAATCTGTGTCGATCCCCAAAGCAGTGAGAGACCTCAGTGGAGAAAGGATGCCTTCATCTCTGTTCCACAATGACAGCGGAATGAGTGCCCTAAGTGCCAGCTGCAGCAGGAACAATGGGAGGTGGCATTCGGTACCTGTTCGTGGAATGAGACCACGTGCAGAGGAACGACACCACCTTATTAACTAAATGTGGAGATGGCCCATTTCCTCTACCCCTCAGAGGAGTGTCCTACCTGTCAGTGACCAACGCCCACTGAAGATAGGGTGTTATAATTAGTAAGAGCTAAGAGTTGGGGTCAACACCACTGAGAGCACTGAGGAATGTCTTGGGTGCAGGGACAGGAAATGGCAGCAGGGAGGTGCCAAATAGAAGTAGCAGCCCCCTGCTTAAGGATTCAGGCAGCCAGGGAAAGGGAAGGCCCAGGTCTGGGTCCTGGCCACCCCTCTTACTGGCTAGTCCATGGGAGGGCAGTAAAATATTAGTGACAGCGTCTACTCTGCCCAATTCATCACATTGTGGTGAAGTCCCGATGAGATGAAGTGTGAAAGAGCATCTGAACGCCATAAAGATACAATGACTTCCGAGTTAAAATACTGCAGAACCACACGGCACACACTAAAGTTTCTGCGCGGAATCGTGCAGGCCCATTCAGCTGAGGCAGGCGTACCAAGTAGGCTTCCTAGCAAAGGTGAAGTGTGAGCAGAATTTAGGAGGAAATGCATGAATTTGCAGAGAAGAGGGACTCCTTCTGGTCAACCTTCCCCTGGCTGTCCACCTTATGTACAGAGGCTCACTTACTCGACTCTGCAGTTCACACAGATGGCTTGCTTGTCCATGTGGAACAGAGGAGGAAACCCCACACAGATGTCTCCAGGTGGCTGCTTGGGCCCCCTCTCAGCATGGTGGCTGGGTCCCAGGAGGACAACCTCAACACTCAAGTGCTCATTGAGTCTCCACTTACATCATGCGGGCTGGTGTTTCATTCGTCGAAGCTAGTCGCATGGCCCAGTGCAGAGGCAGGGTGGGAGGGGACTACATAAGAACTTGAACACTGCAAGGCATTGTTCTTTGGGACCACAGCAGTGACAGGTTATCACAAAGACTGACCAAATGCAACCAAACTAATCAATATATAGTCATGCTAGAATTGTATTGATATTTCTACTCTTAGTGAAGTGTAATATATACATGGAAATGTGCAAAAATTGTAATATACAGCATGATGGATTTTCACAGACTGAACGCATCCATGTACTCAGCATTCGAATCAAGAAACAAAGCATTGCCGACACCCAGAAGTCCCACTTGTGCGCTTCCCCAGACACTCCCCACGTCAGCCCCCAACCACCACAACTACTCTCCACACATCTAATTGGTGTTTCAAGGCTTTTTAAAATGTTATGTTGATAGAATAATGGCAGACATCAGTGGTTTCTTTTGTTCAACATTATGTTCGTGGGTTTATCCGTACTGTTGAGTATGCTTCTTGGGTGTTCATTTTCATGTGATGTTTGTGACTCGACATATTTTATTTACACTTTCTCCAATTGATGGGCATTTGCTTCCTTCTGTTCCACACTTGCTTTGTGACCTTGGGCATCTCTGACATGTGATGATCTCATCTGTAAAATAGGGATAATAATACTGTTACCAAATTGTGTTAAATGAGTAACTACGGGTTGGGCCACTTAACTGAAGGCACAAGGACGCCTTCAGTGGTTATGAGCTGTCATCAACATCAAAGCATGGAAGTTGTCCTGCCGCTGTCATCAGCACCATGGTCAGCACCATCAGCATCGCGGCCATCAGTGCTGTCACCGTCATCGTCATCGCAGTTACCTTATTATTATTAGGCCCTTGCTCGGCTGCTTTCAGTTGTGTGATGTGTTTCTTCATCTAGCTAACTGACGTAATAATGATCTCCTCCCATGACTACTGGAAGGAAAGGTCGAGCCAAATTTGTAAAAAAGCTCTGTCAAGTACGGTGCTATCCGGGAAGATCTGGGGTCACAATTACTCTGATTTCCCTTAGAATTCCCAAGCTCTGGAGCATTTAAAACACATGTTGAAAAGGGAAAGCACGAGAGAGCGCTTTGGACAGAGAAGGAGGTGGACACACCTCTATAGGCAGGTTGAAGCAGAGACTTATGGATGTAGCGTTTCCCGGAGCATCACCTCACTTGATCCCCAGGACAACTCTCCGCGGTAGGATTTATTAACCCCATTTTGCAAATGAGGAAAAGAAAGCTCAGAGAGCTCAAGGAATACACCCAAGGTCAGAGGACCAGTAAATCACAGGGCCCAGGGCGGTGCTATTCCCAGCCCCACGCCTTCCCCGGCACAGCACTCACTGTTGGTGTCAGGAGTGCTTTAAATCTCTAGATTCAAACCATCACTTCTGCACAGTTTGAAAACCAGAAATTAATCCCTATGCCCGCGGGAGTGCTCTTAGAGCAGAGATAGCTCTGCAATAGATCCCTGTGTATGTTTTCTGTGCATCTCCACTTCCACCTGGTTTGAAGCTATAAGTCAATCTTTTAGCCACTAAGCTAAATTCCCAGGGTGCTCTTAAGAGACAGAAATTCCAGCAGTAAATAGCAAAACTGTTAGACCAGATTAAACTTGCCAAAGTGATTTGAGCAGCACGGAGAAAAATGGACCCCCTTGAAATGATATGCTATCAGCCAACAGTAACATAACCCTGGAAACGAACCTTTCAGTTTATTATTCAACACGCAGAACACATGGTAGGAAGGAGACTTGGCCAAACTCTAGCATTGAAGAGGGTGTGGAAAATGTGAGCTGTACTTAATTTACTTTTCATTCTCTCTCTCTCTCTCTCTCTCTCTCTCTCTCTCTCTCTCTCTCTCTCTCTCTCTTTTCCTCTCTCTCTTTCTCTCTCTCTCTCTTCCTCTCTCTCTCCTTCTCTCTCTACCCCTCCCCCCAATAAAATGATTGTGTGTGCAATTCCCTGATTTTGACATTTGAAATCTACAGAGTCCGTCTGTCTGTCTGGAAGGTGACTGATGCCTTTGCATCCCCTGAGCTAAAGACTGGGACCTGTGGTCAGAGGGAAGAAAGAGAGCAAGCGGACATGTGACAAGGAGGAATCACAGAATCAGAGATTCGGGGGAGGGGGTAAGCCAGCGTCACAGACATTGGGAAGCAATTTGGTCTCCACGTTTACTCCATTTTTCTTATAACAGCCTAAAACTGCAAAACAAATGCTGTGGGGGGCTTTATTTTTCTAGGGAATTGATAGCTTAAAAAAATCCCACTGTATGCTTACACAGGTCAGCATTTTTCTTACGAGTAGAGCAGTTGAGGGTCACACAACCCTCTCGAGTCCGCCGGAAAGCCTCTCGTTTCAATAGGTCAGCACCAGCAGTTCTAAGCAAATACTGCGTACCCTTGTCTATTTTCACTTCTTTTCTTTCTCTTTGTTTTTGAAGAAGCCCATGCACTAAGGTGACATTGTGATAAGTATGTCACTTTAGTTGAAGAGGGAAAAAAAACTGTAATCCTATAACCAGGTGGGGGATTTTATTGGGAAATTATTCAGACACCTGGGACATTGCCCGGACAACCAGGATGTCCTGTTTGTTTCTCTTTTCAGCTGGTATTTTGTATTGTAACTGGCATTGTGTCTGAGAACAACTTAGTGAGATTAACATTCATTTAGTCTGTTCTCACAGTCGTCAGCGAGAAGCCCATCCCATATGCATGAAAAGGTTTCAGACAGACTGTGGCTTGCTCTGAACAATCTCTATGGGCCTGACTTGATATCTCTCTCTCTCTCTCTCTCTCTCTCTCTCTCTCTCTCTCTCTCTCTCTCTCTCTCTCTCCCCCCTATCCCCTGGGGACTCAGAAAGTCCCTTTTAAGCCTTTTCTATGGAAAAGTGCTTCTAAAACCTGAATTTTTGCCATTTTATGATGTACATAGGTCTTTGTCCTATGTCCAATACTTAATATTGGGTTATCCTCATAACTGCAAGGTGACAGACGGTGACAGCACTCCTTGCCATGATAGCAATTATTTAACCCTTATAGGACACCCTTATTCCACTTTCCTTTTATAAGAGATGTGTGGTGACTGTCCATCTAATTGCTCATTCATTTGCAAACATCTATTCAGTGGTAGCTTTGTCTAGATACTAAGAAAGCAAAGCTTATTAATATTGCGAGGGAGAGTGGTGGATATACTAAGTTGCAAACATTTTCACTGTGACATCCTTGGATGTGTTCTAACACTGTCCCAGCAGGTTGCAGGCACAACTCAGTCAACGGGTCTCCGCTTGGTAGAGATGAATTGAATAACGGGTCACTCTACCAGTCTGTCTCCTTTGGACATGTCCTGAGTGCTCACCTCAATGTAGGAGCAGCTGCAGAAAACATGCTCACATTTACGGGTGAGGTGACCAAAGCTGGACGACACCCTTCCCCTGGCTTCACCTCTGGAACTGAGATATGGCCCTCCATGGGAAGCCGGCAGTGGTGGCCTGCCCTGTAGCAGAGACGACCTTATGTGTACTCTGAGGAATTCTGGAAGGTGAGCATCTGCAATTCCCCACCCCTCCATCAAGGTGCGATACCACCCGTGGGTGATAACGCTCTGATGGTATTGCAATCTGGAAAACAATATCCTCTGAATAGAGTGCTCTGGCGGTCCCTGCATGGACCCTAGAGGGGAACTCTTTGAAGTGCTGCAAACAGAGGTTCCATCAACATGCCCATGTAAGAAAGTCCAAACCTGCAGAGGGTTATTATAGGAGTTTCTTTGAGCCAAACTGAGGACATGCTAGGAAGCAAGATCACAGATGCTCCGAGGGTGAGTTTTGCAGTTTCTTTTATAATTAAGGAGGGAACGTAAGGAAAATGACATGAAAGTGGGAGAAAGCCGGTGGGGAAATCTCTAAAAGTAGAACAAGATTTTGTGCTCCCTTGAGGGTAGTTATTCCTTAGAAGGGTCCAAAAAAGAGGTTTTTTCTGGCATTTCAAAGGTGTTAAACTAGATGCACAGAAAGAGTGCACAGGGCTTGCTTAAGGCAAAGGTAAGCCTTTGATAGGTCTAGGGTGTGATTACCCACCATGACCCACCTGGTTAGGAATGTATGACCAGGTCACCCTGTGAGGTGACTTTCGCTTACATTTATCACAATGCCCCTTTTTGTCCACAGACACACGAGCCTTAGGTAGGTGGGGAAGAAGGCCCACCCAGGCATCAGTGAGTCAGGGAGCGGAGGTGCCAGCCATGCATGGACAGCAGGCCGAGACTGCTTTTCTCACCAATCTCGGCATTGACTAAAAAAACTGAGGGACATCAAACAGATGCAGAAACAGAGTACAAACAGAAGTGTGACCTTGCAATTTCCCTCACTCCACACCACACCCTTGTCTAGGGAGGGCACACCTCTCCTCACGCCCAGCTCAGTGGGCCCTTCTCTTAAAGGGTCTGCAGCATACCGGGCGGACAGAGCAGGGGCACAGGGCCTGGGCACTGCTGCAAGGTCCACTGGCGGTGGAGACTTGAGCACCCTGGACCTTTGGTTCCTCGTCAGGAGATCTGATTTCTAACGGCCTTGCTCACCTTCCATGACCGAGGGTGCTGCTGTGGGCCAAAGGCCTCAGGCCAACACCACACACAGAGGAGCCCGTCCTTCTGCCAGGGAGAGCTTGAGTCTAGCTCAGGTGAACTGTGAAGGGACGCTCCCTCCTAAAACCTTAGAAGCAAACGTGCCTGCTGTTTCCACATATAAGTGCATTCTGGGCCGACGGGCTTAGCTGGATGGTACAAGGAAGTCACGGTTTCTACTGAAATTCTAGACTCACGGGAGGGTTTTGGACCCAAGCAGACAGCTGAGCCCATAGACCCAGCAGGAGATGTAGAACAATGTCAGCCTCCGTAATTCAAAGGAAACCAGTGAACCCACAATATTCGCAAATCTATATTAGAAATCAACATGGTAAAGGATTCAGGCTTCCGGTGTCTGGATTTAAAACACTGCCCTGTGCTTCTGGCTCACAGAATATATTTATCAGGGAGGGTCCATGACAATTCGAAGTGACTGATTTTCACCCGTTCTCAGTCAATGTGTACTTTTGAAGAAAAGCAGGGGTCAGCCCTTGTTAAAGTGAGGCTTAGTGCACTTGGGTATTTTGTTACAAGAATGTCCTTAAATGTCACCCCTTCGAAAATGCTGCAATTTTTATTTTAATGGAGAAACATCACCAAGCCCAATGTGGCCAGAAGGCACTTGCCACAATCATGTCCACACTAAGTTTTACGTGATTTCTGTGTTTCCTCTTATGCACCAGTGCCCTCTACCCCACCTGACCTTGTGTTTCTGTTGATCCTTCTTTCTTTCTCTCTTTCCTTTTAATTTTGGAGAAGAGACACCCTGTTCCGAGCTCTGACCCTGGAACAGCAGCAATTCCCCAGCACAACAATCTGCAGCTGTGTCCTCCAGAGCCGGGGACACGCCTTCTTTGTTGACCACTCTTTACCCCAGAGACATGTCCTCTAACTTCACACAGCTTGGAGTCAGCCAGCCAACAGTCAGGCCACAGATAAGTGCGCAGCCACCAGCCAGGCCCTCCTGCGGACCCCGTCGGTGGCAGTGCACCAAGGGCAGCGTGCTCCCCGTCCCCCCACGGCCCAGGACCTCAGCCTGCAGACAGGCCAAGGGAAGCAGATGCCACTGCCTCCCGTCCGAGCCCCCCAGGCACCGGCAGCCCCTGAGTTCATTTAAGAAGCTGACTGAGACTAGTTGGCGCAGTCACTGGAAACTGAAGAGGGTGGGAGAGCGATAAGCAAAGCTCTTGCTTAATTAAAAGCACATTTGTGAAAGGTTAGGCCTGGCAGGGAAATGACAAAGGCAGTTAAAATTGTAAAATCAAGCCATCGTCTCTTGAGAGAGTTCTTCCAGACCCTGGCGAATTCAGGGTGCTGGATTTTCTCTTCCAACCGAGCCTGAACATCTGAGGGAAGGTGAGCCAAGTGTTAGCTCCTTCATGGATTTCAAACAAGTGGGACTTTTTCCCCCAAAGTGACCCCACCTCTCCCCTCTCATGACAAGAATGAAGCATTTGCAGCACGTGCCTAGACTGGGCTGTACCCGGAAACACGGGATGGGTGTGGAAAGCGTGGGGCGAGTCTTTGCAGGAACAATGGGCCTTTGGTAACTGCTCTAGTAAGAACGGCGCCTTTCAGAAGTCACTGGGTCACTGCAGCACATGGAGGAACGGGGGAAAGTGTGGATGGAGAAAAGGGAAATCTTAGCAGTGCCTCGATAGTCATCTTTATTCTTTTGAAAAGGGAACTGTGCAAAATCTTTGTGACTCCAGAGGGCAGACAGAGGGCAGAGGGGAAGTGACAAGAGAGCAGATTTCCGATCACAGAAGACCTTGCCAACAACCAGCACTGCTCAAATAGGAAATGGCGGGCGGGTCGTAAGCCGCACCCCTGGATGTGCTGAGAGAACAAGGCTCGAGCTCCATCTCCTGATATTGAGGAGGGTGTCCCTACAGTGGGGACAGGGGATGGGACTAAGTTAACATCTGCCCATGGTCTAAAAATTCCTTGAATCTGCATTGTTTCATGATGCTCCGTAGAAAATATTTATTGCTCAAAAGTTTGGAAGACAATTGTTTTTGCACATTTTACTGTTTGTCAAACCCATTTCTGAATGTGAATCCATTTGATAAAGCAAACATATTTGAAAACTCTCCGCTGATTTGACAACTTCATATTTCCTCAGTGAATCATTGTAATCTGCACACGTGGACAGAATTCCAGCTCCTGGAGCCAAGAAGTAGAATCAACTGCGGGAGAGCGTTTCTTAAGTAGAAGTGGGGTTTCCAGTTGGCAAAACGTAGATTACTTTTGCTCTTAGAGAAATCAATTTCTGAAGACGTTGTGATTAATTATGTCTGTAAAACAGAAAATCCATCAAAGACTAAATATTTCTCCTTTCAGAAAACACAAATTCTTACAATGGCATTGACTCCATATGGCATTCTATTAATAGGCACCTGTCTCCAAAGCACTAGCTGAGCTCACTCATCTTCCCCAGACTCTTGGGAGATTGATGACCTATGACAAAGCCAGGGCAACACTTGATACCATTCTTCTGGTTCTTGAGAACTGAGGTGAAAGGTCCGTCCTGTGCCTGCGTTGTGGAGTGGGGCCCTGTGGGGAAAACCATGAAAGGTGATTCCATATCCAGTGTGAAAGGAACCTTGTTAGAGAATCCTGTTGGCCTTACCTTCCAATAGATCCAGAACGCCAGCACTTGCTCCCCATCGACTGCTAACCCTCTGACCCAAGCAGGGCAGTGTCATTGCACTTCTCAGAATCGAAGTTTGTGCAATGGCGCCCCCTAGGGTTGTGTGGACACAGCCTGTGAGGATCACCCTGTAATATACTACCATCTTTCACCTGGGTTATGCTGTTACGTCCTAACCAGGCTACCTGAAACCATCGCACCCCCTTTTTGTTACTCTAAACATAGCAGCCAGACTGACCCTGTTAAAACCCAAGTCATAGCACAGGACTGCACAGCTCCAGTTCCTCTAAAGGCTCTCTCTCATCCCAGCCACAGGAAAACCCCAAGTCCTCCAGTGGCCTGCACGGCCCAGCTGCTCCTTACCGCTCTGACACACCCCAGCCCAGCTCACTCCCTCACTATTACTGGTCCCTCTGTTAGGAATTCTTTCCCCACAGAAAGAATTCATGGCTGGCTCCCTCTCCTCCTGCAAGTGCAAATGTCACCTGCAGAGGAACTTTTCCTGAACGCTCTTGTTAAAATTTCAGCTGCCCCTTCACATCCCCTGTCTTTCTCCCCCGCTTTAGGTTTTCCATAGCATGTATGAGCACTGACGTACCACACAACTGACCCATCTGACTTGTTTCTGTCCTTTTCCCTCACAGGGCAGCAACATTTCTGAGGGCAGGATTATTATCTTTCTTGTTCATTACTGCTTTTCCACTACCTGTAGGCCCTCAATGAATATTTATTGAATGAATACATGACGGGACGGGTGGGTGGATGGAAGGATAGATGTATGTATGCATGGATCACTTCCTTCGACTCCGAGAAACCACAGTGTGCTCCTTAGAAGTATCTACACTTGAGAATACTGAGACTACCCGTAGAGATTCTGATTTGGTAGCTCTGGAGCACGGCCTGGGAATATCATTGTAACAAGGTCCCAAGGCTTCATCGTTTCCATGGAGTTTGAGTTCAAGGGAGGACTGAGAGGTCTGCCAAAGGCTTTGCAGGGCCCTGAGCACCTGGCAAAAGGATGCGTGATGTGTGCGTTACTCTGGGGAACATTCTCTGGAAAGAACGGGATGGAGAAGAGGTGACAGCGGCCTCCTTTTGTTTGAAGACTGTGTTGTCTGTCATGTGTCCTCCTTCCCGCTTTCTCAAACTGCCGACACAATGACTGGAATTCCACCTGGAAAAAACATCAGAAGAGCAGGCGCTTGGTCTCCCGCCCCCACCGTGGAGGTCACTTGCCTCCTTGCTTCCTTGCGGGGGATGTGATGGGAACCCGGAACGGCCCAGCTTTCTCACAGTACGTCAGATCCCTGCCACCTGTTATAATGATCAAGCCTCACGTTTTACTAGCCCCTTCCATCTGGTATTCTAGTTTTTGAGTGAGAAGACCTGTCTGGGCCCACTGTATTCCATGGGTACATGCGTGTACCTGTCTCACAGCACCTGTCTATGCAGCATCACGAAGGCTCTGTGCCCACAAGTGACCCGTCTTCTTCCATCACCGAGGCCTAAGATGAGTGAGTGCTCAATGAACATTTGCAGACACAGAGGAAGGAAGAAAGAGAGAAGAAGTGTGACAGACTGAGGCCACAGTGGTTTAGCGGGATAAAATACAAGCACAAACTTAACAAAGAAATTTTTAAAAAATAGTAGCAGAGGAGAACAAGAAGAGAGTGTCGGTACAACTCCTTAGCAGAGCCTACCAGGGTCACCTTGGCACCCCCCGTTCGCGGACATGGCTTCTTGCTGCAAATCCCTCTCGACCCCCTGCTTGAGGGCTTTCTCTGGCTGCAGAACCAGGCTTGGCTGACCATTGATTTTCAGGATCCCCTCCAAAGCCGCTGACATGCACTCACATCCTGATCACAAGTCGGCTTCTGGGGGAGCCCAACCTCAGACAGGCCCCAGGAGGTGGAAGTCACGTGCACTGATATGCAACAAAAGCTGTGATTGCCTCACACTTGCCGCAAGAGGGCCTGAAAATGTGCAGAATTATTAAAAACCTTTCATTGACTGGGGAGAACCTCAGACCTGGGATAATAGCTGACCAGTTGCAAAAAGTCATTTAGAGCAGTTGTGTGCGTTCAGCCCCACCCCAGACAGTGCAGTGCTTTAATTTCCGGCTCTATACACGTCAGTTCCTTGACTTCTCCTTTTCATTGATCTTTTTATATTCTCCTGCTGTAGGAAAAGCTTGCATGTGTAGCTCGGAGCCCTTTTGTGTTCAACCAGCTCCCAATTATGCACAAGCTCTGATCCTGTGAGATGGCCTGTGTCCACTCTGGGAAGTGGCCCCTTGGGAAAAAACCCAAATTAATATTAGGAACTGAAATGTACATAGAATGAGTTACATTTTCAGTCCATGGGCAGTCATCCAAATTCATGGACATAAATGACCCATTATACAATGGCCCTGTCTACTTCAAACTGATTTTATCACTGGGGGTTGAGGGGCTGGCTGGGGTCCCTGTTTTTCCCTTCACAGCATGCACCACTCAAGGGTAACCACCTCTAACCACAAGTGTGTCTGTCCAGAATATCAACTTCTGGAGAGCTGACGCAGTGTCTCATTCACCATGTATCCCACACAACCAAGTTCATACCTTGTGAACATTCAGGGGATACTGGTCAAGTGAATGAAGGATGGATGGATGGATGGATGGATGGATGGATGGATGGATGGATGGATGGGATTAATGGACATAGATGGGAAGATGGATGAATGAATGCTTTTCTGTTGGTTTTCTCTGTCAGGAAATCCTTTGACCAAGAATCTTCCTTCTCCATTAAGATGGCTGCATGTTAGCAAGATTCTTTGGAGGGAGAAGAAAGTTTGTATTTGTTTTTACATAGTCTGAGAGTTTTTCTTTTAAACAAATAGTTAAACACATTTATTTTGCCATATTGACTGATGTGCTTGGTTTCAATTCTGTCATCTTCATTTATAATTTTCGTTTTTTATGTTTCCCTTGTGTTTCCAATTTATTTCCTTTCCTGCTTTTTGCCACATTGCTGCAGCAATGCTTGCTCTCTCTTCTCTTTGTGATTTGTATATTTTCTGTTTATTTTTCACAACATTAATGCCTCAGTTTATAAGTATAACTTTTTTTACTTCTGCCTTAGGATGTATGATCTTGTTATGAATGTTTACTTACTCGTTGACTATATATTTCACGCTGTTGATTTGGTTCCATATCTTCCTGATTGCTGCCTTCCATATTTGATCTCTGCTCAGTTTTCAAGAAATCCTCTCTGGCAACTTCATTGTGGGGCATAAGAGCCCTTCCTTTTCGGTTCTGAGAAAGCTATGCCGTGGCCACAGGAAGGGACAGAACCTGGCAATATCGGATTCTGGGATCCCCTATTTCCCATCTAAACTTGGGAGCTGATGCGCCACTGTGACTGGTATTCATGCTGCAACGAAGACTAAACGCCAGCCTGTTTTTCTTTTTTTGTTTTGGTAGGTTTCAGGATTTCAGGATTTCAAAAGGAAGATATGTCTAGTTATATGCTTCTCTTCTGAAGATCCAAAATGAAAATCACTTTAATTTTTTTCCCTAAATATAAAAGAAATAAATGTTCAGCTTTCTGCAGGAGCCAATCTACTGTTTACTTCTTCGATTAAAAACAAAACAAAACAAAACATACATGCTTTTCTGTTTGTGCTGTTCTCTTTTCTCTAGAGAACATGGCCAGATGTCTTGGAGAATGCTGACTGGCTATGGCAGGGCTGTCCTCCATTTTCCGAAGCAAGTCATCTCCATGGGGCTGTTTCCTGCCACTGAGGCCCTTCGTTTAAACACGGTACTGTTCAGATGTCTCACAACTTTCCTGTTTGCGTACTGTTTAGGGGAGGGGTATGGTGGCCACCGAGTCCTTGGTAAGCTCTTTTAGTCCCAGACGAGAGACAACATATGTCTTCTGAATGCTGACATTGGGAACACACAGGGTCGCAACCTTGTGTGGGAGAGGCCTGGGGAGCAGGCCCTCTCGGGAGGTACACCAGCTGGTGGGAACGCTGCCTCTGCCACAGGCCCCAGTATGCCAGGGTGCAAACCCCAAAGAGCTCTCCATGAGAGGGTCCCCTTTGCCAGCTGTGCCCCTGCTCAGGAGCTGGCCCACAGCATTTGGAAAGACACGGCTCGTCCTCTGGGAACCCACTGTTTGTCGGCCCTCAGTGTAGCTCTTCTCTGAAACAGTAAGCCACATCTTTTGTCGTTTTTCAATTCACCTCTAAACATAAATGCTGTCTCATATTCCTGACTCATTTTAAATTAGGACTGTTTTGTTACTTTACGTGTTTTTGAGAAAGAGATCACATATTTCTACCTTATATTTCCATTAACACTCGCCCAACTGGAAGGTAACACACGGACTGACCCACGCATGTCACTTGTTTTCATGGTGGAATTACAGGAAGTACAAATAGAAGAATGTCTGCAAGACAGATATTTGAATGTAATATTTTATTCTTTCTCCTAGAGAGTTTGAAAAAGGTCTTGACCCGCCCATCATGTGAAGTGATTATTTCTCTGGACAGCTTCTTGACATTCCCAAGGAGAGAAAGAATATGACAGGTAATTAGGGGGAAGCACGTCACAGGCCCTGGGTCCTAAAATGGCAGGGGGGTGCTCGCAACACCTAATTCATCAACACTTGTTTTTCCTGCCCAAGCCAAATACACAGAATTGCTCATCAAATGGAGAAAGAGAAAGGAAAGTCATTCTTCACCTTTTCCAGAAATGTACTTTTGTTTTGGTCAATTTCTCAAATAAATTATGGTCTTGTCTTACTGCTGCACTGATGGAATTCTCGTGAGTGGTATTTAATACATTTAAAAGCTGTGCAACACCCAGACATAGTTATCATGTAAGAGTAATTTTGAAAAGTTAGCTAAATTGAGCATTGAATTTTTTGCATTTTTCCACTGGCTCTGGTTGGCATTGACTCATGCCAACATTCTGATCCACGGTACCTGCTTCAAGATGCAACACAAATCAAACTTTCAAGAGTCTGGACATTTTGTTTTCATGTAACTCATTAGGCACTTCCCCAAGTGCTATGATAAATGTTTCTATCAGCCAGGAATTTTATATATCGTGTGTATGTCCCTATTTTACTCAGCAGAATAAGTCTCAGGATATACAAGATAATGATGCCTGTGGTTTTAAAACTTTATTGTTATTATTTGTGCTGGACATTTTAAATATCTGTAGACAGGTTATTAAAAGGATGCTGAGCGATGAAGACATTCTTAGACCTTATTATTGTTTATTACCCCCAGATGTTGTATATTTCAAGCATCCCTAAGGATTCGTAGTAATGTCAGACACCAAACATGTTACTTTTCATTGCAGATACTGAGTCTAAATTTTCCTCATTAAAAACAAAACATTTACACTGAACAAGTCGTGTGTGTCTGCTAAAACATCAGTTCTCAATAAAGCAACATTGCTCACGTAAGGCTCATGACACAATTGAAGAGCAAAGCAAAGCTTTGGCTACTGTTGGCAATTTTGGTCTGGAGAAAAAAGGTGTGTGGTGTGTGCAAATTTTAATTTTATACCATTTCCTATTTGGAAAGGAAACTAACAATGTGTACATCCAGGATGAACTAAATCAGGCCAGCAAACATGCAGAGGGACCGTTTTAAAGAAAATTTGTGTTTTTAATGAAAAGGAAAGCAAAGCACAGCAAACTGTGACAAGGGTTACCATGTACTAAATTCCTAGTAAGGACCAGGTGATCTGCTCATTGCAGTCAGAAGGGTTTTGGCTATTAGTCAGTTATTACCCACCATAGGGAAATTACAGCTTGACCCGCAAAATTAGTTCTATTAGTTCAGTTAGACATTAAAGCACATTGTAAACGCATAATTGAAATAACAAGGAACTCATTTTCAAAAAGACATAATAGTGATGCACAATAATGAACAAAAATAAGGTTATTAGATGTAAGAATTTAATATATAATAAATTATCATCCCATTTAGGAAAAACAAAAATTACGTAATAAATGATGTTGGGATGGCTTGTTAGTAATTTGGAGAAAACTCATCTAGAACGAAACCCAGTATGCACTGCATTAACAGACTCTCTTGCCTTTGACTTCCTGTTGGCTTGGCCAATGGAGCAGGGAACAGGAAGGAGGAGGGCGGTGCGTGCAGGGCAGTTTCCCTGGTCCTCCATGCCAGATGGCTGCAGAGTCTGCTTTCCTGTCCGAATGGCCACAGCTTGGCTCAGACAGCCACTCCACACAGCTGCCCAGGTTCAGGATACTGTTTACTCGCCTGGCCTTCAGGCTTGCAGGTGACCATGTTTCCAGCCCATGCCAGGCCCGGCGTGCTCACTATTCCTCCTGGATGTCCCTCAGCCCTGCTGACAGTGTGATAGTCCTCAAGCTCCCCTTGGTCACTCAGCTCTGGAGGGTCATCTGTTTCCTCCCAGATGACTGAGTGATACAGGTGGCCTGGGGTGCAGCCACTACGTTTCAGCTTCACGTGCAATTTCAGACTCAAGTTTATCCATTCATCCAGGACTGGAGGTTGACACTGTGATTCTGGTTCATGCTCACCAGACATGCAAACACCTGGCTGACGTGGGTTAGTGTCATGCTCTAACTCAGATATTCTCCTCTGGGGGGCGATTCTGCCTGCCCCCCACGCCGACCCCCAGAGGGAACATCTAACAACATCTGTAGACATTTGTAGTGGATACAGCTCGGGAAGCAGGGTGTTGCTGGCCTCTGTGAGCAGAGATAGAGGATGCTGCTAGGCATCCTGTAATGCCCAGAACATCCCACGCCCGCCACAAAGAATGGTCCACTCCAGCCGATCAACAGTGAGCCCTGCTCTGACTGTCAGGAGGAACGATGCATTCGTAGCGGAGGGTCAGAAAAGCTGACTTCTCCAGTGGAAAGCCAATAAGCCTAGTTAGAAAATGGAATTTCTACTATTGATTCACCAGAGAGTACTGACCAGAGGTTGAAAGGTGACTGGATGATCTTAAGAAATACTGCCATCGAGCTCTGAAAACCCAATTTATCCATCTCCACTCTTGGGATGGACCTCCCAAGTGAACTGGGAATCTCCCCTCGGCTGCTTAGAACAGCCGCTCAGCACAGTGTGACCATGTGGTGAGTGTGTAGGATGTGGTCTCTGTGTAGGGCTGTTGTGCTCAAAATTCATAGGTTGGAGTCCTAACCTCCAGTATCTCAGAATGTGACTGTGTATGAAGGCAGAGCCTTTGAATCGGTGATTATGTTAAAGTGAGGTCATTGGAGTGAGTTCTCATGCAATATGTGTAGTGTCCTTAGAAGAGGTTAGAACACAGACACATGGAGAGAAAGCCATGTGAGGACAGAGAGAAGACAGCCATGTGAGAGCCAAGGAAACAGGCTCTTAGAAGGAACCAACCCTGCTGACACCTTGGTCTTGGACTTTCAGCCTCCAGAACTATACCATAAGGTAATAAATTTGTCTTTTAAACCACTCCGTCTATGATACATTGAAATGGCAGCCCTGGCAAACTAACACGCTAAGTCATTGGTGTTGGGCAACCTACAGGCTCAGCACCAAGTGTGACTTCCCACTGTCAAGTGCCAGAGTTGTCACTCAATAATTGTCATCACTTAGACTGGCTTTGCTTATCATGGGTTCTTTCTTTGAAATGTAACTATGGCTTCTCTGTATGTGTTCAGTTCATCAAGGTTTTCAGTGTAGCCATGGATCCTATTACTTTAGCTAAAGTGCGATTCCCATTTCAGTCCAACCATTGGACATTTCATTCATTTTTTCTGTCTGTTTCAGAATAATTTCAGAAAGAGTCAACTGATGTCATATAAAGCATTAAATGACTGAACCTGCAATTCGATCTGTGTATCAGTCTGATGTTTTGAAACAACAGCTTTGATATAGAGCCCAAATGGGCACCAAGATTATTAGACTGAAAAGTATCTGCACAGCTGAAAGAACATAAAAAATAAAGGAGAGAGGAAAAGCGAGAGACAGACAGGAGACAGAGAGACATAGAGGGAGGGTCTACTTGAGTGATAAATTAGGTAAAAATTGGAAGAGTGCCAGGAGGTTTCAACAATAATAATAGTTCTTGTTTCTTGAGCCCCTCCTCTGCTCGGGCACCCGATCTCTATGCTCTGATGCGTTTGACCCCCTGATCATCATGTTATTATCCTCATGGCACATAAACCAAGATGGAGGTACTGGATGTTGAAGGAGCCGCCCAAGGCCCTAGGGCTGGCAGGACACCCAGTCTGAGCTGAACCGATTCCAGAAGCTGGCACCACACCCACAAGGCATGAACCTCCCTCAAACAGGTGGGATTTCAGAAAGCCCAGGCAAGCAGGGTGCTGAGCGGGTTCTAGTGCCGGCCTTCGGGTTCTGACAGCGGCAGGTTCCCGCCACACAGGATGTCAGCGTACGTGTGGGAAAGACGGTGCTGAGGTCATTTACTTGTACTGCTGATGGCGGACAGCTCCACGCACAGCGCTGTACCCGGAGGCCGGACACACGGAGTGCCACAGATCAGCCTGCCAGTCTTTACGCACCCCTGTTCTTCACAGACATCGTTGGTTTTCATTGTTCTGGTCCATCGCAAACTAATTTTAGAGTCATTTGATGCAGAGTTGACTCATTTTACACAAAGCGATGAAAAATCATCTCACACAGTAACAAAGAACCAGTCTGGTCGTGCTGAGCCCACTGGAGCCCTGGTGTTACTTTAGACCAAGGCGCTCTGATCCAGCCTTTCCCGGGGGCTGGCTCCTGCTGCGCTTGGATAGACAAACAAGGGATAACATTTCAAATAGATGCTGAAGCAGATTTCGTAGAATTCATCATAAATCCCTAACAAAACTATGTTAAGAATCTTTTCCTTACAATCTTTTCCTTAAAGACTATTTGCAATGCCACATTCTCCCTAATAGTGGACCATTTGAAAGACTCCTTCAAGTTCAAGACTAAAACAAAGATCACGACCATCTCCATTACTTCTATTTTGTTGAAGTTCCCCACAACGTAATAACACAGGGAAGATACATAATGAGTAAACTTATTGGAGAGACATCAAATAAGTGCCTTTCAGGTGCCACCTGGGCTCTGGCACACAGTGGTGAGTCAGGTAGATACTCAACCCACATAGAGTTTACCTTGTATCGGGGCACAGAGAGTGAGCACAGGACTGAGTAAACGGGCAAATGATGGGTCATGATCAAGGTTATGAGTAAATGTCTGAGACGGTAGCGTGTCGGAAGGTGACATGTGGGGCATCTATTTGAATGAGCAATCAGGCCTCATTCAAATGAGGAGGTGATTTTGAAACAAAACCAGAATGTTAAGAAGAACCCGTCTTTTTGAAGATTTGGGAGAGAACATTAGGGGCAAAGGGAAAGCACATGAAAAGCGCTGAAGCAGGAACAAATTGGGCATCTTCTGAGGGAAGAGAGAAAGCAGAGAAGGTGCAGCAGTGGGCACAAAAGGAGGGCAAGCCAGGAAAGGCCTCAGAGGAGACAAGACCAGTTGTGCAAGGATTTGGAGGGGAGCCGGGATTCCACTGACAGGTGCACAGATAAACATGTGGCCCATCCATACAAGGGACTGTTACTCAGCCTTAGGAAGGAACGGCTGAGAAGGAAAGGAAATTCTGACACCTGCGATTAGGTTGGTGCAAAAGTGATTGCGGTTTCTGCAATTATTTTTAACCTTTTAAACCGCAATTACTTTTGCACCAACCTAATACAACACACACGAAACTCAAGGGCATTATGCTAAGTGAGCAAGCCAGTCATAAAGGGACAAATACTGCATGATTCCACTTACGCGAGGTCCCTAGAGGAGTCAAATTCATAGAGACAGAAGGTAGATTGTGGTGCCCGGAGCTGGGGAGGGGGAGGGGAAACGACTGTTTAATGGGGACAAAGTTTCAGTTTTGCAAGATGAAAACATTCTGGAGATTGGCTGCACAACAATGTGAATATAATTGACATTATTGAACTGTACACTTAAAAATGATCACGATGGTAAGTTTTGTGTTTTTATGTCACAATTAAAATATTATATATATATATATATGTGAATTTAAGGAACTATGGGAGAGTTTCAAGCAGGGAGCAGCCACACTTAGATTTTTAATTATGAGTAGTTAAAGACAACCTGACTCTACTCCTAAAAAAAGTCTAAAAGACAAACTTCATGAAAACCTAAAGGTTGATACACAGATCTCTGTGAAAGAGATAGCTATTAGAAAAATATACAGAAAAAAGAAGAGTAACAAAGTCATTCGTCATGAAAAGCAAACAAAACCTTTGTGAAATTCAAGATCCCGTGCATAAAAGACTCAAGGCTTTGCAATAACAATAAATCGAATTACTTCTGTGTGATACCATCATACACAACTTGCAAAAGGACTGAAGAAGTTCTCAGTACATGGTCCTGGATGAACGAGCAGAAGTGGAAAGCCTCATTAAGAGGTTACAATAAAGACAACAAAGTGTAGAAACATTGTGTTCTAATTCACAGGTATAATGTGATTCCAATTAGAATATAAACAGAATCCTTTTTTATAACTCAGCCAAATGATGACAAATTCATTCAATACAATAAAGTCTTTGGGGGTAGGGGTGTCTTCCCACGAGGCTGAGGGACCCCCTCCATCTCTCTGGCCCTTCATAGGGGAGCTCAGATGTTTTGTGTTTATAATTTTGTCTTGTTTTGCTAAGAGGGCCCCGCAGATTGTCATGCTCCACAAAACCTGGGACCTTCCCTCTGAGGGTATATTAAAGACTATTCCAAAAAGAGAAAAGTCAGTTGAAGCTCAGCCATTTTAGAAAACAGAGTATTATCTCTTGTGACAATAATAAAAAGCCAAGTGGAATTGTTAAGAAATAGAAATAAAGATGAATGGATAGAATGTACATAGCAGAATAGACCCAGAATAACATATTATCACACGATCTTCTGAAAACAAAAGAGTCAGGATGAATTGCAATATAAATAATGTTGGGATGATCCTAGCACTTTAGAGAAAAACTAATTCATTTCCATATTTTATACAAGCATATGCATAGAGAAAAACCAGCAGAAAGTATTCTGCCTTTAAAGCAATGGTAAATAATGTAATTTTTTCAATATTAAAGAAGGCATGAAGCAAACTGATGGGCAATTCAATTTTAAAACTTTTTGACTTTATTGATTAAAGTTCAAAGAACTATATAAAATGTAGAGGGAAACATGTAAGAGAAAATGTTTCTATGAATTATGTCAACAGATATAATTAGCATTGGTAATACCCTTTGAAAATATTCATGCATATTTGGAAGGACTTAAAGACCTCATAAGGAAATGAGTCAAGGTCAAGTACAAATATAAAAGAAGGTGAAAATAATAAACCAGCACTTGAAAAAAATGAGTATAAAAGCAAATGTGAGGTATGACTTTAAACTTAAATCAGAAAAATAGTTGAAATAATAACGTCTGTTGCTGGTATAATTAGGATGAGAGTAATATACACATATGTATATTTATATTTGCACATGTAAGTGTGTAATGTACAGTTGAGACCACTGTAAATTAGTACAAACCTTTTGTACATGACTATATTATGGCAACTAAATTGTTTACCTCGTTTTCCCAGTTATGAAATTTATCTAGAAGAAATGATTAGAGGAAATGATTAAATAGGAGATATAAGCTATATTTCAAAAGGCAACTACGACCTAATATCTGTCAGAGGAAAAAAATAAGAACAACTTCAATGGTGAATAACAGAGAAATAAATAAGTAAATTTTGTTACTTTTCTTTGATGGAATATTACATGGTCATTAAGCATAACAATTAAAATATCATGTAGAAACTGGGGGCAAGTAGATAATATAATATAAAATGAACCCACTACATGAATATAGACCAAAGGTGAACAACTGCCTCCCCTCCCCCATGAACCATCAGAATAGAGAGCAGGAAGTGAAATGCAACATCTCTTGGGCCCTTGGAGTGTGTGTGTGTGTGTGTGTGTGTGTGTGTGTGTGTGTGTGTCTGTGTGTGATATGGAGTAGGGGAAGGTTCTCAGAACTAATAGGAAATTGCCAGATATCATAACCACTATAAGTAAGAAAATACAGGATTCCCCATATTTCCTAAAAGAATCTGTATTTCCACAGTGTGGTTCTATGAAGAGTCTGCCTGTGGGGACTGGACCCTCTAAAATGTCACAGCCAGAATGAAGATATCTGTAACCAAAATAGAAACCATGAGATCTTGGCAGCCAATTTTTAAACATGAAAAAGAGTTCCTAATAAAAACTGAAATCTTTCTTTCATTTGCTTAAAAGAGTTTGCTTTCTTCCACTCTCTCAGTCCGGGTTATGGATTCCACTGGACAGCAAATAGGATGTTATTTTCCACTTAGGGAGAAATATGGCTCAGTGTGACTTCAGCCTTTAAACCGAACCCTTTGGAGCCAAATTCCAGTCGGGAAATTAATTTTTATAGCACAGTTAGAAGTAAGGAGTGGGAACGCTGTGAAATCCTCAACAATCTTCAGCTTTACCACACACTCCATCTTTATCCGTCAGCTGGGACGCGTGGTGGTCTCCCACGGCCCTAGAGGCTGTGTTTATCCCCATACTCTCCCCCAGAGGTCAAGTTCCTGTACATGCAAAATGGAGCCCTTTACTGTAAATGTGTGTTTGTAATGAAGGCTGCACCACTTAGAGAGTGAACACGCCTGCATTACAAATGAAACAGAGGGCTTTGTGTAAGGAAATAGCATTTAGGCTCACTTTCGACTGAAAGTTTCTTACCAAGGACGCATTCCTCTTTTGTGATATCGACGTGTTTCTCCAGACCTCTTGAGATGATTCCATCACAGTCCGTCATATTTACCCTGGGGGAGAATCAGTATAGAATCCTCACATTTTCTCTGAAATCAGCACTTAGAACGGTGCCTGGCACATGGGAAGCACTCTATAGTTTTCAGCTGCTGCTGTTGTGAGTATTATCAGGTGGGTTCTATGTGCTTCCTCAGGCCGAGACAACAGTGAAGAATGTTTTAGAGGACGAGCAACGGGCTGACGTTGAACGTTTTGGAATTGTAGTGTCTACACAGTGGTCCCAAAGACGTTGACCAAAGATGAAACTGCATCCCACAGAAAATACATGGCAATGCATGATGAAAGAGATATATTTCATAGCCTGAGAGAATAAACTCATATAATATTCAAGATTAACTATATCATGCAATGGGATTTGGATTATAAACAACATGCCACTTCTGGAAGTTATTTTTCATGACTGGGTATTAATTTTAAATTGTCAAGGCGATGGCTGGGGAACCGGAGGGGGCCAGAAATGAAAGGCCATGAGGGAAATAGAAGAAAAAAATAAACTGTTTAACTCCTGTTTTCCAAGAGAAGATGAGAGCAAGGAGGGAATCGTTAGCTCCTGGCTTGATAGATGATGACAGCGGCCCCCATTCCTCACCCCTTCCTCCCATAGCTACATGTGACTTTATAGCTACAACTGACCTTGGCATGGTGAGGGGGGGTGAGAAAATGTGATGCAAGCAGAGGCTTGAAATGTGCTTGTGTGACTGGGCTCGCATGTCCCTCTGTGGTCACGTAAGAATCAGCCCGGCTAGGCTTCTGTAGGATAAGAAACCATGGACAGAGCCAGGGGGCTCCATGGCCCCAGCTGAGGCCACCTGGGATCAGCCAACAGTCGCTGGAAGTGGGACAGGGGCTCCTAGCCACAATCAGTAGGGCTGCCTAGATGATGACCTCCCCAGACCGGGCAGGAATAATCATCCATCTTATTTCCTAAATATTCCTAAAATCTGTCAACTTCTCCCCATCTCTGCCATTCTCACCCAGGGTCATTCATTCATTGAAAAAATGGTTTATTTAGCATTTACTCTATTCCAGGCACTGAGCCAGCTGCCAGACCTTACCAGGGAGCAAGCCAGGTGAGCTGGCGGAGACTCCTTGGTCTCTGCACCTTCTCTAGCTGCCGGAAGACCATCTCCGCACTGTGTGCGGGTGGTATCCGATGCCCTTATTGCATTATATCATGCCCTGCTAAACCCTCCTGCAGCTCCTCCTTGGTCACTGGGGGGAAATCCTTAACATGGGCCAAGCCGCCTACCTTCAGCTACATCTCCCACCACACTCCCCTTTGACCACTGTACTTCCTGGTCACCATGCTTCCTCTTAGTATGGAGACTTTGTATTTTCCATTCCATCTGTTGGTAATGCTGTTCCCTCCAGCCCCCACTTGGCTAACTCTTTCCCTAAAAGTCCTAACAAGTTCAAGTTCCCTCTTCCTGGCTTTCACAATGTGGTGTCCCACTCCTTAATCCTACTGAATGCTCGTGTGATTTTACAGGATGAGGATTGGATCCGTATGTGTGTCCCTGCCCCTAGTCTATAAACCCCATAATATATTCCCAGAGTCTAGTACCGTGCTCAATAGATATTTATTGAATGAATAATTGATGCAATTTCGGTTTCAACTATGAGGAAACCAGAACCAGGAAGGTCACATAACCCACCCAATATCATATATCAAGTACGTGTGTGAGTCTGAGTTGGAACCCAGAGTCTCTGATTCCACACTCTCGAGCTTCCTGATACTTCCAGGACCACGCACTCCAAAGGAGCCAGTGCCTAAGCCTCCAGCTTCATCGCAACCTGAGCCGACCGCTGCATCCCAGCTGCCTGGCCAGCGGTCAGCCAAGGGACGCGTGGCTGCAGACAAGCTTCCCGGGCTGGATCCCCTGTGTCCACAGTTTCTCTGCGTCCAGGCACTGGTGGAGAACAAGGATGCTTCTCTTTGTTTCCACAAACTTCTCTGGCTTCTCATTTTGATTATGTAACAAAAATCTGGACCCTGGAGACCATTACAAGACTGCGCCCATTTCAAGGGATGAGCAGCTCCTGAATGGTTCTGCCTTTGTTGGTGCAGAGAAAGGTCACCGTGGTCCAATTTCTATTAAAAGTGGATAGTTAAGCAATAGTCCTGAGGCAACCAAGGAAGTGATTAATGTGGCTGACACAATGATCGATGATAAACATAATAGAGCTTGAAGGAAATTAATGATATTTTGAATCTTTAATAATGGTACGTAACTATCTCAAAGAGATATCTCCATCACAAAGTAATGCTTGTAAAAGCAAAGGGAGCTTGGGTGACAAGTGAGTAAAAACCTTGTAGGTATGTGGACAAGGGACAGAGAGAAACAAAATGAAAATAATTAAATTTGTCAGAGTGGTAGGGCCGTGCTTGAGACTTTTATTTTCATTTCCTTTAGCATTTTCATGATGGGGTTTGGGGCCATACATTCTTTTTAAAATATGACACCATGTGGAAGGCTGTCTTCTTCAAAATATATGCATGTTTTTCACGAGAATATAAAGATTAAGTTAATTTATGCCCCTTTTCCTCTACCTCCAGCAACAAAAACCCTCTCTGTTCCATCCTGCAAATGTGAGTTACATGCAGGGCCATTGTTCTTGAGTTTTTTGTCCTTTAAGAGTTTGGGAAAATGTACACTCAGCCCCAGAGGAAAGGGTCAGATGCCAGCAGAAGGAATGCCGTCAGGGACAATGGATCATTGTGATACCCGGGACCCTGATTAATCATTTACATCTTCGGGAAAACTCTGAGTATTGCTGCTAGAGACACCTCAAGTTAGGGGCTGTCTCAGAGGGGAAAGGAGGCTGTTCTGAGCGAACCCCTGAGTCTCTCCAGTGTAACAGGAGTCGTGGTCTGGCAGACCATCCGGGCACGCAGTGACCTTTAATTAAATCCTACTCCCTCACACCCTGGCTTGTTTCGCCACTAATTGAATATTAGTTGAGATCATAAATTAAAAGCCTGTGAAATTACGATCCCTGGGCGTCAGCCCCATTAGAAGACATCACTGATTTCCGTTGGAAAGCCTGTTCCCGGCAGCCACCTAGTGAGTCCCTGGGCTCTGCGACTGCTCCACGTGCAAATGGGGAGGTTATCCTGGAAGGCTGGTAATTTCAGAATTACGTGTAAGGACCTTCCCTGTGCAACTTTGCACATCCATCACACTATTGCTTTATAATGATGCAGTGATGTGAGTGTGCTAAAAATGCTGTGCCTATATTTAGTTTTCTTGCTCTGAGGAGCTAAGAGAGAGTGTCCATAACAAACTCGGCATTAAAATAATCCCCTAGACCTTCTACTCCCGGGATATCATCACTAAGATTGGCTTGGCTCTCTTAAGGGTGAACCGTTTCTTTGATGTAAAGAATGTCTTCAAAGGATCTTTCTGGATGAAAATGACCAGGTTTGATCTACATGAGCACAAACAAACCAGACAGTGAAAGACAATTCACCCCTGAGTTACCTGATCCAACGTGATTAGATGTGCCAGGTTAAGTTGCCGGACCTGGCAATTCCATCACACAGATTCCAGGAATGTCCCGTTAGGCACCACGCAGTCACACACACACTGCCGTTCTTCCTGCAAACAAATCTGATTCCTGGGCTACAATTTTGATTTAAAAAACTGTTGACAGTTCTGTGACAGAGACAGAAGGGGGAGCAGCTTTGGGAAACCAGGACCCAGAGAGTCACTGGTCTGCAGGGTTCTCCCTTCTGACAGCCCTTCCCAAGATCAGCCAGGCATTCTCTGTTGGAAGGGGCTTTGGGGACAGGAGAGCTCTGACGGGATGATGAGAATAAAGCGGGGGGGGGGGGTATATCTTAATGAGGGGATATATCCTAAGGAGAAACGATAGATAGCCAGAAAGTTATCTGTGAAAAGAGGAGGGGAGACCCACCCCCCAGCAGTTTCAGGACCTCCTTGGCCCCGCTGAGCAGGGAGTGGCCGCCCTGCCATAACAAAAAGCACGGAGCCATGACACTCAACCCTCCTGACATCCTGGTTGCCTCTTCTCTTCCTTCCTCTTGATCTCCCTCAGCACCCATCCACTCAGCCCTTGTCCAGGAGAGCTGAGGTGCATTGATGTGATAAATACGGTGCGGAACTGTGGTCTGATTCTTGTTCTGCTACCAGAGCACTGTGACCTCAGTGTCCCCACTGAACAATAGCAGCGCTGGAGCAGATGACTTCTCCATCTGTGTCCAGATTGCTGTACTAGGACCAGGCTCGATTTACTTTCCAGGAATTCAGCAGCCACCCTTCTGAGTATCGTAAAAGAGTCTCCCTGGTAGGTGGCCGAATGTCAGTGTTATTTATGATCGTAGCACACATGCCGTCAGCATTCATGGATGCATGTCAGCCTGTGCTTATGGGGCTCTCCCTTTGCAGACTTTGTTACAAAGGAAATTACCAGATAGTTTTTCTTAAGGGGCTCTGAACTGGTCGGAGAAATCAGACAGACTCAGAAAAGAGTTGGGCAAAATAAGCTGATAAGAGAACAGATCGGGGTAGTAGGAATGGCAGTCAGGACCCTTGGCATCTGTGGTAACTAATATTCTCCTTTCATCTCTTGGGCCTCAATCACCTTGCCTAACAAATAGGGGAGCTGGACAATGTGATACCTAGGGTCACTTTGTGGAATACTAATAACTGACCCAAACACGATGCTCTAATAACTTAGGGAAATAGAGAAAAAGTGTGTGCAGCAGGGAGGTTTGGGCCACACAGTGCATGACAGAGTCTGGGACATTCGATGTGGGTCATAGCTGACAATGTCCACAGGGCAGGGCCAGGAGGCCACTACGGACCATTGCAGGCAGGGGACCCGGAAGGCCCAGATACCCAAGATGGCCGGAGCCTGGTGTCCCCGCTCCAGGGGAATGAGGGCTGAATAGGTGAGATGCTTACCCCTCTCCCATGAGGACAGTGACCTTTCCGCATTGTCCCACTGACACCAGGGAGCATGTGAAGACTCGGGGAAATGCTGTGATAAAAGTAGTATTGCTTTGGAAGTCTGCCTGTCTGTAACAACACCCATACGGGGCCTTGGGCATTTCCCTGCCCTCACCTGAGGGGCTCCTGATGCCACCACAATTGCACCAGACTGTCCCTTACCAAGGAGATCTGACAGGTAAAGAAGACCGAGGTGATAGCTGGGAACTCCGAGGCCCCTCCATCATTTTGGGACTCCTGCCAGGTGGGATTTCTGTCCTAATTCGCCATCTTCAGGAGCATAGAGGTTCCGAGCTGTTCCTGATGTCAAAATGATGTCACAAGCTGAGACTCCTGGAAGATACAGTCAGTTTCCTGGAGAGGCCACCACAGAGAAATCAAACAACACAGACAAAAAATAACCAACCACCACGAACCAGAGAGCCCCTCCGTTTTCGCCAACATAGGGGACGAGAAAGAGGAGGTTTTCATGCAGTCAGACTCTTAATTCTCTGACCGCAGAACTGAAGTAATTTTCGGATGGAAAGGGGCAAAGGAGAAGCCATGCTTTAAACGCAAGCATTGTTTCAGGGGAAAGCTCTGTGCCTAAATGGAGGGCAATAAACATTTGTTTCACAACTGTTGAAGCTTTTATACCTTTCACCGTTAAGACGAGATGACTGGTGACAACATCACAAAGAAATGCCCTAAATCTTGGCAGAAGGGCTATTTTGTCTCCTCAGAATTGCTGAGCTTCCATGGGTAGAGAATGGCCCTTTATAAACGCTTAGCATTAGTCCGAGTCTATTATTACATGCTTCTTTCAAATGGCCCACTAAAGTCATTTAAGAAGTTAGGAATTCAAATATGATATCAGTAGATACAAAACAACCTAGGTTTGTCCTTTAAATTTTCTTCAGAAAGGAAGTTAAGGTTAAATTTCTAGGTAATTCTCACAAGAATTCAGGGTGCTGTGGGAGAAGAGTTCAATGAATGAAGCCATCCGTCCATCACTCCTACCCAGGCAGGCAGATTTTCACTCTTTGGCTGACCTGTGAGCAGTATCTACTCACCCGGTAAGAGCTGCCCAGCGTCCGAGGTTAGTCTTGGTACACTTGACAAAGTGCAACCATGTCTGCTAGCAAACTGGTGCCTGGGACCACCAGGGCCCCAGCATCCCCTCCCTCTGGCCCTCCGCCCCCTGCTATCCTCTTGCTCTGAATTTAGATCTCAGGTGATGAAGCTGCCACTGAGAACTGGTGCGCACATAGTGCCTGCCCCCTCCAGCTGGTCCCTCATGCTACCTCAGCCTTGGCCACCATGTGTTCCTAGGCCACCACCTGCCAAGCTTTATGAGGAGGATGCAATGAGTGCAACAGGCAACTGCATCAGCAGAGTTTCTGAGCACCTGCCTGCCTTGCGCAGAGCCACAAGCTCCGTGGAGCTGAGCCCTGTCCTCCACTGCACCTAGTTGTCACTTCCAGGCTGCAGCCAGGGCCTGTACAAGCTGGGAGATTCACAAACATTGCTTGAGTCACCAGAAGACAGCCTGAATGCGTGCATTAGGACGTGGAAGTGGGAGAGAGGGAGGGGAGGATCATGCTGGCATAAAGATGATTTAGAAGTGTTTGCCTTCAAGAAGCTTGCAATCTGGCAATAATGAAAAAAAAAACCAATTATAATATAAGGTAGTATAATAAATTAACTGCCTAAAAGTTTACGAAGAATGATAGGGGCAATCTTATTCCCTTGAGCTCATACGATGCTTTAACTCTAAATCTAGGGAAGTATTTGTGAAGATGGCATTTGAACTAGGTCTTGCACTATGGATGGGAACTCTAACAAGCTGATGTGTGCTCTCCTCCTCTCTCCCCCAGCCAGTGGCAGACATCACTAATTGATCACTCAGTGGCAGACATCACTAATTGATCACTCAGTCGCAGACATCACTAGTTGATCACTCAGTGGCAGACATCACTGGTTGATCACTCAGTGGCAGACATCACTAATTGATCACTCAGTGGCAGACATCACTAGTTGATCACTCAGTCGCAGACATCACTAACAGACCACAGCTTCCCTGCCCACTGAGCTTCGCAATCCTTCTCAATGCAAGACCCCCAGGCTGACACTCTCAGGCCCATAATGCACAATCTACTTGTTATCCTGTCCCTGTTCTATGTCATGATCAGCCCTTAGTGAACTCAGGTCAGAATCAAAGGGATTCCAGAAGGGACAGGCAACCACTGACAACTCAGAGGCCTTGGTGCCTTCTCAAGCTTTGGGTATTCCTCCTCCTCTTGGGTTTGGTCATAACTCCATGCCTGCCGACACCCAGAGCTGCCATCCTCCATTCCTCCACAGGGCAGAGGGAGAATTGGGTCCCACTCACTGCCCACGTCACCTAGAGAACAATGCCAACAGTGTCGACATGAGAGGCAAAATGATGCCACTGGGACTCTCTCTTGGCTTTCTGGGAAGAAAGGAAGAAGAAAAAAAGAACAATTTATTAATCATTAGCTTTGTGTCAGGCATGTAAAAAAGCACTTCCAGACATGGTACCTCATTCAATGTTTTCACAGTTCTGAGAGGCTTGGATGGATGGATGGATACATACATACATACATACATACATACATACATACATAATTGGACAGATAGATGGGTAGACAGTAAGAACGAATTTTTTTAGCCACCAGTGTCATTTACAATGGCAGTAACTAAGCCAACCGTATTTGAAAAACACCAAGTTCAGATATTTCCGACTTTTTCTTCCAGGCTCTCGCTGCTATTGCTGACTGCTCAAGGTACCCTACTGGTCAGACAGACCATCCTAAGACGAGGAGTTCTTTGCAATTTTCTGTTCAGTCTCTAAACAGCAGGCAGACATCAAATGGACCATAATTACGGTCTGAATACCGTAAGAGTCTTTTGTCCTCTTCTGGTTTCCTACTACAGTACACTCTTATATTTTCAACCAATAGCTAGATTCCGAAGTCCATAACTTTCTTACCTCCCAAGTTTTCTCAGTTCCTAAGTGACAGGAGGTTCTCAAGGTGGAAATGCCAAACTGGTATACTCTGTACAGTATAAATGATATACATCTAAGAGTACCCAAGACTTCAAAACCATTCGTCTTAATGCAGAAGGCCGCTGTGAGATGCTACCTTGTATGACACCCTACTATAAACATCAGAGTAGAGGAAACGTGGTGGGGGGCTTGTTCATACATATTGGATTTTCACAATTTTCCCTCCAGACGACATCTGACATAAGACCATCTGAATGTGCTCCAGCGCCCCTCCCCGCCATGTGACCACACAAATGTTCTCATCAAAGGGAACAGATACTTTACCTCATTATTTTATGGGGTTTATCATCAAAAATGCTCCCGAGACAGTTTCAACCCTTGAGAATTTATAAATATTTTTCATTAGGATACTATTCTTCACCTCTTTTTGTCACTTTGCTTTTTTTCTAAATAAAGATGTAATAGCAACTGTGATGGTAAACCCGGTATCGGTGTCTCTCTGTGCAATATGTAAGGGGATGTGCTTTGTCTGTAGTATCTCAGTTTACCTTTGTAAGAACCCCATTTAAAGATGTGCTGAGACTGGGAAAGGTGAAGACAATTGGCTAAGATCAGCAATTAGTAAGTAACGCACAGACCCAGGATTGGAATACAAGCGAAGGCAATGTTTTTCATCTCCTCTTTAAATTCAGTCTCCCTTTCCTGTTTTCCTATAATCCAGAAAAACATTGTTCAATTGATTGATCCTTTCCCTCCACCAAAAAATAAAAATACGTATATGCTTTATTGAGGCCCATCTATTTAAATCTAAGGACGTGTGTAAGTTCTATACATCAGTAATTATTTCATTTCTTGAAATGGGAGGTAGCAATATTTTTGTTTGCAGGTTGTAAACTCAGTCAGATGGAATCAAATCATTTCCCTTAAGCTCACCGCGGGAAGGTGGCCTCATTACCTTAAAAAGAGAAAGCCTCTCTTCTTCATTAGCCGTCCTCACGAATTCCCTATGCATTTTTATTGCAGCTTTCATTACTTGGCTCTGTTTCAGATTCTTCTCCCAGATGTTCTTAATTTGGAAGTTATTTTCCGTTGCACACGAGCCCTTCAGTACTGTAAATATTTGACTTCGATATTTTCCACAGCCTGGAGAACTTTCGAGTGGTCACTTCAAACATTGTTACAGAATTTTCTCTGTTCCTTTAAAGCTGCTCTGTAAATTAGGGACTTGGGAGTCAATATCTGCTGACTCTGGGCACCATTTTTTCCTCAGACTTCGATGTCTACAAGTGCATGGTATTATTTATGTCTTAAACGCAAATAGGGATGTTTCTTAAGCAGGTATAAGCATCGCTCTTATGAATGAACACTTTTCTACTTAATTTCTCTTCCTTGGGATCTTCATGATCAATGTTAAAAGGGCCTGTTGCAGGGGTCTTCAGCGGTACACCTTGACCCAGCAGCACCGTGGTGGCGCTGACTTACGATCTTTCTCATATGAAAACCCTTAGACCCTCCCGCCCAGTCTCGGGCTGGACCTGCCTGTCCTCACCATCCCTCCTGCTCCACCCAGACCCACAGCCCTTCCCAACCAGGGTCCCTCCCTGTAATGCCTTCCCTCCCCTAGCCTGCCTGCCCTTGGGTCATTTTAATTAACACGTCCTAATAACCATGTTAATATTAATACGTCGTGTTAATCAGTAATAAATCAATTTTGTGTCTTCGAAGGGCATATTCACATAACTAGTCTTTTTAAAACTTACATTCATTTGAAGTTACACAGATATTTTATTTTGCATTTTGCACCAATTTACCAGTTGAAAGCTACAAAAAAACAACTAAAAATATCTCTCCATATTCATTCCTATCCACGATTGTTTTATTTTGGTGCTACATTTCCTATTGCAGAAAAATAGCATTATTTATCCTGCAAAAAGAGTTCAAATGCTGTAATTTAAATCATCAGTGGATATGAGAAAAAGTCTTACCAAGGCCCATCTTGCTAATATAGGAATTTTGTTGATGATGTGCTGTCTAACGTTTTTTCATAAGATGTTGATAAATAACACTTTTATAAATGGCTCACATAATGAATTTTTAACAACTTCCTTGGGAAATAATTTTATGTCCCCATAAGATTTCCCTGCTCTGAAGGAAAGATTTTCCTGCCTCTCATCCTAAATTTCCTTTAGACAGATTTGATGGCTCACTTGGGTGATAATTTCATTGAGTACTTTATAGTGCCAGCGTGCAGCTGGCACAAAGGGTCATGAAACCTGCGAGCAGGAAGGGACCTGCGAGATACAAAATCTCACGGCCCACACGGCCATCACCATCTCTATGCAATTCAAATGAAATTGTATGTTTGTTTATTGACCAGAAAATAGTCTCAACATGTTTTTAAATGGAAAAGATTCATTTTGTACAGCAGTATATTGAGTATGATTTTTTGGGTGTGGAGGGGTGGAACCTATCTGTGTTGTCTGTAAGAAACCATGTTAGCTGTCGATGTCTGCTGGCAACGTGTGGAGAGCACAGCTGCCCAACCCATGACCCAAGGAGCTATCTCCCACTTGGCCTCCCTCTCTCCACTCCCATCTCCCCTGCCTGCCCTGGTATTGAGCGGCCAGAGTGGAAGCACCTGTACTAGACTCTGTTCCACCATCAGGTGGTTCATTTCTGTAGCTGCTGGCAACCTCGGGTTCTCAGCTTTCTCCTTCTTCAGTAAGAAAATGCATGTTTTTGTTTGTCTGTTTTTCCACAGTGGATCTCCTATGAAAGAAGTTGGGAGTCAGAGACCCTACCAATATTTTTTCTTTCAGTTTTGCCTTTTCAGAACCCGAAAGGAGAAAAGTGGGCCAGAGAAAGTTCCAGCACAGCCCCACACGAGACCTGAAAATACCACTTCATCCTCAGGCGTGGCCCCACCAGCCTCTCACTCCCTTGAGGCACTTTTCCTCTCAGGGCCACTCTGTCACCCCTGCAATTGGTTTCTACTCCCTTCTTTCTACACGCCCTCCCCAGGCTGACACAGCTCTACATGTCTGATCCCACCTGAGGGTAGGGCTCAAGCATTTCCCACGGAATTCCTGGCTTTGTTTAAATAAGGGGACATGACTGTGTCCAGGTCCAGTGTCCCCAAACATTGCATAGCCATGAGATGGACTTGTCTGCCTAAACCCCAGAAAGGACTGTACAAAGTGAGGAGTCATGGAACTGCACTCCCCACCTGGACCAGACCTCGGCTTCAAACCAATGACACCGGTGAGTAAGACGAGCAGGAATAGAGTCCTGCTGGGCAGTTATGCCAACGTCATGGTTATTTCTAGGTGGTTATTTCTAGGGTGACGACGATGGTTTTCCTTTTCACTTCTCAGTGTTGTTTTGGTTTCCTGTTGTAACATTAACATTCTTAATGAGTTATTTATTATAATTGAGCTGTGGGGTACTGAGAAAAGGCCATGGCAGTGAGAACAGAGAGAAAGAAAAATATTCGAGTGTTACGAAGGAGCAGACTTGATGACCAATAGTATGGCCAGGAGTGATGGAGGCACCAACCACAATAGCTGGGAACCAGGTGCTCTGTGGGAACTCCCGGGCCGTTAAGAGGGTATATTTAGGGTGCCCTGGAGACAAAAGCCGGAGTCACCGCGTGGATGAGACGGCCAGGAGTTCAGGAAGAAGGAACCCAAGGGTAGAACTTTTGGGGAAATGCTTCTTCTCGTGAAAGAGGTGAATAAAAGACGTGCGCTGGGCCTCTAGAGGAGATGGAAAGCCCCTCCCGACCCGCAAGCCCTACCCTGCCCTCGCCATCCTGTACCCCAAGAGTGAGTGAGGACATGTGGGAGAGGAGAGTGTCTGAAAGTTGAGGCAAGTGGTGTTCACCCACTTGACCGAGGAATGGGCCTTCTCTATCCAGAAAGGCGATTTCCTCAGTGGAGTCTGGCTTTGTGAAAGAAGGACATTCAGGGAGACGTGAAAATACTAAGGGACATGCAGCCACCAGCTAGGGCAGCTGAGTCCACCTGGTGGCCAGTGGGTGACATGGCCGAAGTCGCTACCAGCTCCAAGGATGCCAAGAGAGGTGGGACAAGGCTACGGCCAAGGGTCACTATCCGTGACGGCAAGACAACGCTCAGTTTGTGTGGACTCGGTCTTCCCTAAGCTCTCTCAGCATCCTTTGCCTCGTTCTGTCCTCAGCACAACCGTGTGAGACTCAGCTCTTCCCTGATGGGGAAGTTAAGGTAGAGTGAGGCCTAGTGGACTCGCCCCAAGACACAGCTGTTTGCGGCAGACCCAGCGACGGCAGACAGGCATCTCTTCACACATGAAAGGTGAAAGTTATCTGGAAACGGCCCTTTGTCACGACAGCATTAGAATTGCTTGATTTGTTATACACAGTTCTCTTTTCTGTTAAGCGAAAGTTCCAGGACAGTTTCCTTACCACCAACAATGGCCGTTCCCTTGTGCTTTCCCTTTGACTGCCGTTTGAGAAGCTGCCGTTGACTTTTTTTGTCTTCTAAGGCTTCTATTTTCAAAAGTGAGACTTTGCCAGCTCTTCCATTATTGTAGAAAAGAACAAACAAGGAAAGAAAGAAGGAAGGAGGGAAGGAAGGGAGAAAGGAGAAAAGGGAAGAAAGGAAAGGAAAAGAAAAGAAAGGGAAGGAAAGGGAAGGGAAGGAAAGGAAAGGAAAGGAAAGGAAAGGAAAGGAAAGGAAAGGAAAGGAAAGGAAAGGAAAGGAAAGGAAAGGAAAGGAAAGGGAAGGGAAGGGAGGGGAGGGGAAGGGAAGGGAAGGAAAGATGAAGTCACTCCCCAAAGATCGCCAGAAAGGATATTTTCAGAACAAATGTTAGTGCTGAGTTGAGTTGGGACACGTGCCCTGAGCAGGTGACCCGTGTAGCCCTGCTGGGGTAACGGGCAGAGCTTCAGGCTATTTGTGCCAACGGGGCACTTACTGAGTTGGTTAAAGACTCCGTCATTGGCCATACAGTGTATGTTGAAGTGGCAATTCAATCTAGAAAACGTATGCATTCAGTTCAATTCACCTAACCTGTCAAAGTACCTAGTATGCACTGGTTTACGGACATAAACCTGGGAGCTGTTTGCACAGAGGCATTTGCGGAGAACTCAGCCTTCCCACATTCAATCCGGAAAGCAGAAACGCAGGAAGTAGTTGCCAGGCTGGCAGTTGGGGCAGGACCAGCCAGAGGCAGAGCCCCTTCTCCACCCTAGGCCCCTGCCTGCTCTGGGCCCTCACAGGCTGGACTGGAGGTGTCCCCATGGCGACCCACTCTCGCTCTGTCTTTCTCCTGGTCACGTGGCCGTTTGGTTCTCTGGTCCGGCCTCCGGCCTCCCATAGTCCTCACTCCATCCCAAACTGCCAAACCCAGAACATGAGCCCACTTTCCCTCTGGGCCTCAGTGCCTTTGTGGCACGGACATATCCTCATGGAAATCAGAGGGGACCCGAGAGCAAAGTCAGAGCTCAACCAAGATTGTTTCATCTCCCTCCACCCCACCAGCTGTGCCCGGGACCCCCAGCTCAGCTGAGATGCTGAGGAACCAGAGGGGGGAGGTCTCAAGGCTGCAGCCCAGAACACAAGAGAACTGACCATGATTCAAAGATGGACAGACGCAGTCACCGGAAAATGGGTCAAAGACAGAACATGGGGTGGGGGGGGGCAGGCCCTGAGCAGATGCATCGCTCAAGCCTCGTGGACACACAGACTCTCCACGAATCAAATGACAGCGTGCGCTCTCTCAGGAAAAATGCACGTGAGTGGAAACTTCCGGCTATAATTTCGGGACTTTCCTGATCCTCTGAAATGTTCCCTGGACCTCAGACGAATACGCCCTTAAGATCTGACTCTTCTTGTCAAACGCAGATCAAGTTAGATAAACAGTGACTCTCTCTGCTGCAGCCACTGACCCTGCCTGTCTAGCCTCCTTTCAAAGAGGACACTGACGGGGCTTCTAACCTTGGTTTCACCCCACCCCACTCACCCCCAATTCTGCTTTTCCCTGGAAGAAATTCTCTTCCTCCTTCTCCTCCTGATTCCAGCGCTCAATCCTCCGGGTGACAGCCCTCCCCTCCCTTCAAAGGCATTAGTCACTCTCATCTGTGTCATCATGGCACTCGGTTGACACTGGGTTAGAGACTTACTCCGTTTACCTGGCTCTCTCCCTTAAGAAACCGTGAGTCCCTTGACAGGAGACGGTGATGCCTTGCTCCCCGAGGCTTCCCACTGTCAAGGCCAAGGGCTGGCCGCCAGAGGTGCTCACAAACACTGCTTGTGCGGTGGCTGAGCACTGACTCCGATTGCTTTGGGATTCCCAGTGTGAGCAAAAGGCATTGGCTGCTTCCAAGCTCAGAGCTCAAGTTATTTTACAGAGTCTTGTTAAGATGACACAGCTGTGCTTGGTCTAATGAGTCCTTTCATGAAATTGCCCTTGGAATGCAGAGTACCCAATGCTCCAAAAATTCACTAAAACTCTAACTTACCGTGAAAATCAACTGCATTTGCTTCTCATGGTAAAAGTTTGATGGTGGCCTTTGACATAAAGCAATTCAAGCCTATTGAACCCAAACCACAGACGCAAGCTGCCTTGTTTACAGTAATCTCTCATACTGGTCGTCCTGGGATGAACTGGGAGGAAAGGAAGCAGCTGGGGCGGGAGGGGCGGGCTGGGAGGACTGGTGATCCCGAAAGGCACTGAGACAAGCTGAGGGCCTTGGTGGTCAGGGGGTGGGTGCCGGGCGCACACGTGTTTCATGCCCATAATGTTAAGCTGGTCATTATCAGGTAAAACTCTATTTCACGCGTATCGACATGTAATGACATTCAAGAAGCAGATGGGGACATTCAACAACCAGTTCCTCTATGGGCTGCAACAGATATCTTAAGTGGCCCAGAAAAGGAGGGTACCCCAGATGTGCAGGAGGATGGCCTCAGCACTGAGGAAATCGAGGCCCCCCCCTCAGGGTGCATATTTGGGTGCGTCATTGGGGGTGCTGGGCCCTGGGTTCAATTCCACGAGCAGGGCCAGGAGCAGGGGAGGGGCTCTTGTTCTGTGGCCTGGGGCTCCTGCTGTGAACCACCAAGTAGATTCAGGGCTGGGAAAGGCGGATGCAAGAGTCGCCGAGGTGTGTCTGTGACCCTGTGCAGGCCCAGTCAGGTCTCCACCTGGGACGGAGTAGGAGGCAGACTGTGTTAGTTCCACAGACGAAGGCCTGGGCACCTCCAGGAGCCAGAGTGGTGCAGGTGAAACCCTAGTCAGATTGGGTCCCTCCGCTGTTCAAAAGCTCCCCTGGTCGCCATCTCACTCAGAACACTCCTCACCATGGCCATGAAGGAGGCCATCACCTTGACTCCTCTAACCCACTTCCAATGCCCCTGCCCCACTCGGTCCTGCTGGCCTCCTTGCTCGCACCTCAGGGCCTTTGCACATGATGTACCCTCCTCCGGAAACACTACCCCCTCGCAGAGCTTCCTGGCCGCTCCTGCACCGCCTGCAGTTCTCTCCTTCCACGGCCCCTTCTCAGGAGGCCTCCCTGGCCCAGCCTGTGCTACGCCACGCTCTGCTCCCTCTACTTTGTGGGAGTCTTGTGTCCACTGCGCTGAACCCCAGGTGGCATTCCATACATTTACTGCTTTGTTTGCTTATTGTCTGCTCCCTCCCCCACTCCTCACTACAACCTATGCTCCACTGGGTGTGGGACCTGGATGCGTCCACTGCTGCACCCCCAAATATTTGCTGAACAAGCAAAAGAACTGAACAAAGAATCCCTTCTCCACCTTTGCATCCAGAGCACATGGGGCCCCCTCCATCAGCTGCCCGGGTGCCTGTGACCAGGTTTTTCCACAGATGCCAACAACAAGGGCCTACGTTAGGTTCCCGGCATGGCCCAGTGGAGGCATTTGCAGACTGGTTCTCCCTCTTTTTATAGCTCTGTATCTAAATTGATTCCGATCTTAAAGACAGGCCCCCAAACCCCACTCTGTTAAATGTTCTCTGAAACATCTCTGCACAACCATGAGCCAAAATCACGGCTATGGCACTTCCCAAAGCCCAGAGCAAGAAGGAATATTTTGGTTCTTGTTGCATTTTTTGTTGTTAATAAACTGCTATCGGCTTGAAATGCATCAGCTTTCCCAGCTCTCCCATCTGGCTTACCTGCTGTGAAATTGCTGTTTTTAGTGGTAACCTGTTGTCATGGCGCCACGATGACCTAACAGAAGACATTTCAGCAGCACTTGCGCTGTTATTGTGATGGCTAAAGGCTATGACGACATAAGGAGATTAAATTCTACCTCTCTATGGAAAATTAGCTCTAAAACCAAACATCCTGGGGTTCCAGGTTTGTGGGTGGCAGACCCCAAGGGAGATCAGGCCTCTGTCCTGCTTCAGGGGGCCTTGTGGTCAGTGAGGTCGCAAGTGCTACTTGCATACAAACTAGAAGTCTCACGTACTAAAGCTTGACTGTCACTTAAACAGGTCCCCAGGGGGCTTTGGAGTCAACAGTGATGACTTCCGCACGTATTTTTCCATCAGTCAGTACCAGCCTGCACCCATCACCATGCAGAAGTCACCCACGCTGTTCACCGCACAGGATCTGTGTTCCATAAGATTTAGACCAGGTGCTCCACGACTTGGGATCTTCAGGGAAACTCAGTGGATTCAAAGTGAGAGATTTATCATCAGAAGTTCATGGAGACCAGTGAAGGAGGAGCCCAGCTGCAAGCCACCGGGAGACTCAGCAATCACTGGGAATTTTCTTTTCTCAAGTTCCTTGTCGGCCATTCAACTCGCTGCATGTTTCGATCCACCCACTTCTGGTGGTACTGGAGCAACACGACAATAAACCGCTGTCCGCGCTCACTTGGTAAGTGTCCCTGATGCTGAAGTAAACGGTCTGTGGGGGCCACGCTGCTGCTGGCTTGTCACTAACTGCAGAGCATGTTTGTGGCAGCCTGTCTTCTGGGTGTGCGTCACTCATGGGAACTCCCATGTCCGTCTCTGACCCAGCGTCAGCCTGCAGATCGGCAGGCAAAGACTGCATGCAGGGTCCTGGTCCCAGGACGCGCCCAGGTTACAGACGCAGGCCGTCCCGACACAGCTGGGCAGGGAGGACACGTGCACGTGCTGTGAGGGCCTCATTTGGAGCGTATCTGTGAAGTCTGGCACGTCCACTGGGCCACTGGGATTCTAACCCTTCCACAGCATCAATTCCTTTGCTAATTAGACCTTTTAAAGTCAGGAACCTGGTGCCTTGTGCAATTAGGCACTTGATAAATATTCAAAGTGGATGGTGATTGTGATAAGTTTGCCAAGGTCATCCCAGCTCGGACTAATTTTCCGGATAGAGTGTTGATGTGTTCAGTATGTGCAAATTCATTTCCCTCTAACTTCACTGCTTTGCTAAAACATTCCTGTTCATAATTCTTTAGTCATCTCTCGAATACTGGGATTCTGAGACCCCGGCCTTTTATAACCGTGTTTTCTGTTTTCCCCCCATATGGGCTTTTTCATCCCTTTGCATTCTCTTTTCTCATTGCTGCCTTAGAATTTCTTTGTTTTCCTTTTTTCAGCTTTATTCATCAGTGTGTCTCTTTTCTTTCCCCACAAGATGAAGGCACTCTTTACAGTAAGGACCAAGATCCTCTGTCACTAGCTATTAATAAAGATGGGACTGTGGTGTCTGGTGATGACA
Source organism: Rhinolophus sinicus (assembly GCF_057876585.1). Taxonomy (NCBI): domain Eukaryota; kingdom Metazoa; phylum Chordata; class Mammalia; order Chiroptera; family Rhinolophidae; genus Rhinolophus; species Rhinolophus sinicus. Next base: position 210,463,908 of record NC_142517.1, read on the forward strand.
TTTATCTCAACAGAATCAGTAATTAACAATTAAATGCTGAGTGTCAGTCCAGTCCAGGAGAAAGGGAAATGCTGTTTATATTCCTTAATCTTTTTCCCTCATAAATGATGCTCAGGATCCATTTAATGCACATATCGTTACTCTTGCAAGTCCAATGTGTTAAATGACTTCCCAGCATGATACTGACCAAATGCTGTATCCGGTACCAAGTCCTTGAATGATTCAAAGACCATCATGGCCTCCTTATCGCTTATTTAAATAGCGGACACAGCTTTGAACCTCAGCAGCTGCCTCTCCAGCACAGGGCTCTCCTTGTGCCAGTGTCTGCCCTGAGTTTGATTTGTGACAACCCTGTGCAGTCAGCATTAGTGTACCCATTCTATGGACGAGGAGACCAAGGGTCCGAGTGCTTAAATAATTTACCCAGAGTCACAGCAATTCAGACAGGATTTAGACTCCCGTAGGTGTGAATTAAAACCCAGACAATCCCTACACGACACGTGTATTCAGTTTGTCCTTTCAGCCACACAGACTGGCTCTGTAGCCTCCCCGGAGGCAAACAAGTCTCTACCATGACCTCTTACATTAGAATATCGAACTTTCCTTGAAGTTACAAAGCTGATCTGGGCAGCCTTCATGGCACCAACCCGAGGGGGTCACCTCAGGCACAGAGCTCCCTCTCCTTGTGACTGAGACCCCACAGACCTTTTCCATGGGACTCTGCAGATATCCCAGACCAGAGCTCTAAGCAAGAAATCAGAGAATCATCTCCCAGACCCAGAAACGAGAGACTATCCACCCGAGGGCCTTCAGACTCTAAATTCTAACCTTTGACTCATTTCTGGGTTCTGGTCACTCCCTTGGTTCTTCATTAATTGAAAAGCCAAAGCAAAACAAAAGCAGACCTGCAGAAAATTAGAAGCCCCTTCCCGGAATGCTTTGTAGTCTTGGGAGGCCTGGACACTCTTTACACCCCCGTTTTTAATCACAGCCTTAAGCTGCCTTCACTGAGCACACAGCACCACCAGCTGCCGTGCCAGGACCTTTCACACACACAGTAGAGAGTCCCATCCAGGACTAGGATGTTAGCTGACGCAGCTGGTTAGAGGCCAAGGCTTTGCAGTGGGTGACTGACAGCTGCGCCAAGCTCCCAAAACCAACGTGTTGGAACAGATGAAAATGTATTCACACCAGCTTCCAAAGCTGCTCCCCTTATCAGTTCATCAAAGGAACACATAATATCAAGGAAATGGTCACCTGCAGTTTTGTATGTTTGTAGCGATATGCTTCTCTCCCTCTATTTTTGGAAAAGAAGAAGAAAAAAATAGTTCTTGGAATATACAGATGTTCTTAGAAAAAATGAGATGACAAGGGTCATTTAGAAGCCTCGTCAAGTTGACATTTCATTTACATGGCTTTGACAGTGGTAAGGTTAAAACTTTTGAAAATTAAATAAAATTGTTTAGGCTCTTGTTAATTGATAAGAAAGCACCAGGTGGCCAGAGCCCAAGATAATTTCTTTTTGAGATAAAATATCAGAGCAGGAAAAGTCTACTCAGGTGGACTCTTTCTCAGCACTAGTTTTTAACAAAGAAGACTGGCCCATTTCAAGGTTTCTTACCCTTGAAGTTAATCCTACAAATCAAACCTAAAGTTGGGCTCAACCTGTCACTTATACCTAATAGCACATGGCAGGTGTTTTACTGGATCAATAGACATTATATTTCTGACCTCTGAGGAGAGAGAGCAAACTTGGACTTCCTTCTAGAAAACTCACCTTGTCCCCTCCCTCCCTCTCAAGCTGTCTTTCCCTCTTGCCTCTTTTATCAATTCCATGGTGAGTGAGTGAGTGTGTGTGTGTGTGTGTGTGTGTGTGTGTGTGTGTGTGAGATCCATCTAGCTTAGGTACAAAGAGAAATGCTTTAAAGACTGGCCAAAGCCCTTCATGCATTAGGTCCCAGGCACACTCTCCTTGGTCTTGCAGTTTCCCTCGTTCTGCCTTCCCCAGCCCACTGTCCCCAGCTCTGGCTGCCATGACAAAATATGGTAGACTGAGTGGCTTACACAACAGACATTTATTTCTCACAGTTCTGGCGACTGGAAGTCAGGTCAGTGTGTCAGTATGCTCAGGTTCGGGTGAGGACTCTCCCCCTGGCTTGCAGACGGCCACCTTCTCAGTGTGTCTTCAGGCAGCAGAGAGAGCTCTGGGGTCTCCTCCTCTTCTTATAAGGGCCCCCGTTCCATGGGACCAGGGACTGTCCCTGATGACCTCACTTAACCTTAATCACCTCCTTAAAGGCCCTGTCTCCAATCCAGTCGTATGGGGGTGATTAGGGCTTCCACATATGAATTTTGGGGGACACAATTTCACTTCCTAACACACACCTATAACAGCCTCAGGCCTTGAGACTTCTCCTGTGTGAGACCTCACGCTCTCCAAGTTCCAGAGGATGGGGTCAATCTTTTGATGGTTTCCTTTGAAGCCCCATCACCTGGCTCCAGGTACGCAGGAAGCATCCCCTTCTGTCCCACACAGGAGTGAGGGATGTTCGGCACAGTGAAAACGCTCCCCAAGAAAGTCCCAGCTCACCCTCCTCTGGCCCCCTGTCTGGTTTCAATTCACATAAATTTGGGAAAAGGATAATGCTGGGAAAAGCCCTTTCATCATCACGTCCATGTCGCACTCACATGGCCTTTCCCCTCATCGCTTTAGGAAGTTGATTCTGGCATCGTTGTGCTGTTCTCTGCTGAAACGCTGAGGCAGAAAAGCTCGTTTTAATATCCTGTGACAGTCATGAACATCTACTAAGTGGTAAAAGCAGATTATAAAAGAAAATTTATGATTTCATATCATTTTTGCTTTATTAAAGTAAATATTTATAGAAAACCCCTAAAAGGCATTAAAATAGTGTGGGAAGTAGCATTATAAGTGATTCATTTTCTCTTCGCTTCTTCGTATGCAGCAAGTACTTTTTGCAATGGACATTGCAATGGACATTTTCTTTATAATCACAGGAAAACACTGAAAATGTTATTATTCAACATTTGAAAGTAAAATGCAGAGAAGACTACAATGCCATCAGGGTTATACTCCTCAAACTTGAGTAATTTCCTTTCAAAGGAAAATAATTCTCATGGATTCCTATGGTTCACAAATTCTTCCACTATACGGTTTCTGAAATATGTACAAACATGAAGCTAGTTATAACCCCTTCTTCACTAGCAGCTGGCGTTTTCAGAGGACATGCAAAGAGAAAGGCCTTAAAAACAAATAAAATGCAAATCAATGATATTCTTTAGATATGACTGGTTGCATTATTTTGCTAAAATGAAATCACTAGTTCCGGGTTTAATAGTAGAAAAATGTGTTGGTGGCTTTATGTTTACTTGTCATTGCCTGGAATATGCTTTATTGTTTAGCCTGATGGGCCACTGTTTGAATCACCAATATTATCATTGTCCTAATTTACTCCTTTTATTTTTCATGTATTCTCTTAGTCATTTTTAACTGCCAATCCATTATGTTGACACCCCAAGCATTTTAAACGTGTATTCTAAAATGCAATCATGAAAAATCAAAATATGCCATTTAATGAAAACCTACTCATGGCCCATCTCCTGCTACATTGGCCGCTAACCGACTGCCGCAATCCGTTCCACGTGAAGTATGTGAAGTTGGGACGTGGCAGACACATCCTTGTGAGAGGGCAGCGTGGGGACAGCCAGAGCTCAGGGCCTCTGGTCCCCACCACCAGGTGCAGTGCACGTCTCTACACCCACCACGCTTTTCTGTCTAAACTCTGCAAACCTTTATTGTTTAAGTCAAATACGACTTCATATTTGGTTGGTGCTCTGGTGTCACCTTAATATTAAGTATGCCTCCGCTCTTATTAATCCAGGAAACTAAAAAGGAGTCTCACTTCGCAATCCCAGGTCTTTAAGATTCTGTCAAATCAGTCTTGACGTGTTAAACAACTTAGGAAAGTGAAGCCTTCCTCTGGGAAATGGTCGTGGCAACAGAGAAGTTTGCCTTTATCGCTGGCTAAGGAATTCAAGTTGAGACAATGACGAGCATGGAAGGACGCCACCCTGCAACATTAGGCTTATTTTATGAGACCGCAGGGCACTGAAGTGGTGACAGATGTAAATGTGGGCCTTGAAATAACACGGAAAAAGTGGTTTTCTGGATAACCTCAAGTAGGTCTATTGTAATATTTTTTAAGTATCATTAAAATGGAAAGCAAAATGTAAAAGGCTCATGGAGAACTTGCAGACTACTGTGGAATTTCCACAAAATTCATTTTGTAAGCTACCTAACCCAGTAACATGGCAATCTTCAGTGTTCTGTGCCTGGTACACACATGACTCCAATCTCTACCTTTGTCAAACATCGTTCTCCCTGTGTCCGTGACTTTGTGTTCCAATTCCCCTTTCTTGTAAGATCATTAGCCATACTGGACTTAGGATCCGCCCTACTCCGAGAGGACCTCAACTAAACCAGATTACATCAACAATGACCCTATTTCCAAAGGGTCACGTTCACAGGCTCTTTGTAGACACGGATTTTGAGGGAACACTCTTCAACACAGGAAAAATATCAACACATATTTCTGGAGCACCTGCATAACGCATAACAAATAATTCCATATCTCTCAATTCACCAAATTTCACATTCTCATGTGAAAGTTCAAAAAAGCACACCCATCCTGTCTTAGCAGGAAGGTCAGCTCTGCCTCAAGTCGTCAAAGAATGCATTGTAATTGTAAAAGCAGGAGTTTTACTGCTGTGTTGCTACTTTGGGGTAAAATAGTGGAAGAACCATTCACTCCTTCCTCATTCAGTTAACATTTTCTGAACATTAAGATCTCTGATTTGCACACAACTTGGAGGAACGGGTTTCAACCTTCATTAGATGAGTTTCCTGCTATTAAGACGCTTATTGATGTTTAATAGTAATGGGCTGGCTCTCAACTCAGCTTCAGGCAGCAAGAGCCCCCCCCCCCCCCCCCCAGGGAATCAAACCCCTTTGATCCTCCCATGTAAGGGCAGCAAAGAAAGCAAAAGAATTGCTTTGTGTGGGGGACTGTTTTGCAAATGGAACCTCTCAAAGCAAACGCTTCCCCCTGGAAAGTCTAGGGTTTCCCCATAGGACAGAAAAATAAGCCTGCCCATTGTCAGACAGACAAAGCGCTGGTGTTTCCTGCTCAACAGGGGGTGTCCTCTTTGGCCAGGAGAAGACTGTCAATGTTGCCTGACTTCGGATAGAAGAAATTTTGAGAAGTGGGAGGGACGGATCAAGCAGAATGCTTTCCACTTAGGGTGAAACTTGGGTAACATTAGGCAGTGTTTCCACACTTGATGATGTTTGCCTTGTCAATGCAAACATCAATTATTCATTATGAAATGTTTTTCTTTTTGTTGACTCATTTGAAAATTTAAGTAATTTATTTCCATCCTAGGCAATAATATCCATGAAAAAAAAAAGCTGCTTTAATGCTCCAGTTTACATGGTTTAGTTATATTTTCCAGTTACATTTTCTCTAATCCACATTAAAATTATATATATATATATATATAATATTCACTTATGTGCCATGTAAAAGCATCTCATGTACCACACGTGGAATGCTGCCACACGAGAAATGCTGATTTACTGCAACCTTAATGGTGCTGAGTTCCTGCAGTGGACAATGGTGGCTAGAGGACCTAACAAGAGGATAACAGGGGTCCAAACAGAGGAGGGGGTGAAGACAGGTAATGTGGGGGCCAAGCCCCTAGAGAACCCTGCAGGCCTGACTTTGGTGCCAGCCCCACTATGGGGCACAGAACCTACCTTCCTCACACCTCGGTTTGATTTTATACACAGTTGGAATGGTATCTCCCTGTACCGCTGAGTACTGACATTCACTCATTCACAGACACCCACTGAGCACCTCTTATGGGGACCAGGCACTGTCACTGCTCCCAGTTCCAAGCAAGAGCCCATCCATGTCACATGCGTGAGCCATTAGCCATCTCTGAGCTACCTATTCAGTGAATCTTTCTACATGCATGTTCATCCATATGCAATTGAGTAACTTTCCACGAATGTCCTTTCTGTTTACCTTTCCAACTAAAGAACTAAAGAATACCTGGGCATCTGTGGCCCTTGTTGAGAAGCAGATGCTGCCTGCATGGAGCTCCCTATCGACTGGAGGGAAGGGATATCAATAAACTAATTTCACAAGTCATGTGTAATTACAATCCTGGGAAAGTGTAAGGAGCAGAGAGGGCATTCGAGCACACAGCACAAAGGCCTGACCTGGGGTAAGCGGTAAATGAGGTCATGTATATAAAGCCCTTTAGAATAGCCCATTATCCCTGTCACCTGGTGGTAATAAAACCCACACAGGAGGGGATTCCCAGCCTTTGATCCAGGCTGGGCTACAGACACTTCCAGTGGCCCAAGAAAGAGCCCCACCCAGAGCAACCAGAGGTTGATTATTTATTAAATCACTCCATGTACATGGTGATCTAGAATTCAATTGAGTTTATTTGAATTACTGTCTTTATTTCTGCTTTTCCAATTAAACAACCACTTTGTGATATTGTCTATAAAAAAATATCTGGACAGTCTGGACCATACAGGTGATTAAGTCACTCCCCTAATATTCAGTAACGACTGACCCAATTGAATGTGTAGGTTATGCAGCAACAGATGGCGTATTTTCATAAAAACCTAGAGTGTATCATCAGCTGCCCAGCAGAATGCCGTGGAAGTAACTGGAGATATTCCAAATGTCTGTGCAGTTTGTGCTTCCATCTTCCTTTATCTAACTGAGGTTGCCGGGTGACTGATCTGATAACACAACTGTGATTTAAAATATTTATTTTCACCAGGACGTATCATTTATTCAATTTTACTTCAAACCGTCACCTGGATTTTTCCGTTTTGCTGCTGTAATCGTGCAAATGCAGACACTTGGATTACAACTGGATGACCTCGTGACTTTGAAGTTTGTGATGTTTTGAAAGCCTCCCTTTCTTTTTTGAAGGTACAGGAAATGCAGTGCTTGTTAAAAAAAAATCACTGCATATGTCCAAAGGGGAGTTTATAATATTTAATGATTTTAGATGTCACTGCTGCAGGGGCCACATGCTCCACTGTTAGCAGCAGAGCCAAGGAAGGAAGTCACAGAGGAATCTGATGTCAAAGGAAAGCCACTGGAGCAGGGAAGGAGATAACGGGTGTCGCTTCCTTAGGACAGACACGCGTTACATAAACCAGGACACGGGGGTGGCTGGGAAGCCTGGCCTTGGCACAACAGAATTCAGTGCTCACTTTTGAGAATAATACCAGATAAGCGTTCCTGATAGCAGAATGCCATCGCACACTTTCTTTTTCCCAGGGTGTGTTTAATTCTTTCACAAGACGATAAGAGTGAACCAAGTATTATAGGAAAAATCTAAAAACCCGACACTCACCACCCACTTTTTAAAAGAAATAATCAAGGTAAGAATTTTGACTCACTACATTTTTTTCAAAGAAATTTGACAATATGATGCATAGACAATTTTCCTAGCATTTTTTAAGTATTTATTATTTGAATGATGTTGTTAAGAAGAGGACCCATGGAAACTTGTGTAACTTGGGTGACTTACATAAAGGAAACTTATATAATAAAACTTGAGGGCTCCAGGAAGCCCAGATCTTCACTCAAGTATTCAGTCACTGAATTGATGTTTGAGAAAACCGGGCAGCCTGGGAGGTTCTGGGTCACCTGCGCTCTGCCTGCCCCGTCACCACCTCTGCTTCATGTTGACTCAGACATACTTAATTACCTGGCAGCGTGCACACGCCTATGAAAAGTACTCTCGATGGCAAGAAAGGTCAATTGCTGCCAGGAGGAGAAAGAAGTTTGGGAGATAGAAATAAAAACATTCAAAAGAATATAAACCAAAGCTCTCTGGGTCAACACACTTCAACATATAACATGAAAACACTGACTAGGGACTGGTTTGCAGAACGATTCTGACTCATTTAAACAAGGTTACATTAGATTGGTCTTCTCTACATTCTGTTTAATCTATTATATTTCCAAGTCCTATGGAAGACTATAATGTCAAAAGTTTTGTTCATAAAAATTAGATTCAATTCTCTAGTACTTTTTCTTAGGTGAAATAGTACATTCTCAAGGATGTCACATAATCAAGGTATTGCTGAAGTTCACGGTTGGGGGTGCTGCCCACCCCTAAAGTATTTGCATAGACTGAGTAAAACCACAAATAAGGCTGAGCACCCGCCACATGGACAGCGATGACACGTTCTTTGCAACAAAGGGAGTGACCTTTCTAAGTCTCCAAAAGGAACCTCCTGGGGAGGGTTTTCACACATGACCTTGGAGGAGATGTCTGGGGAGAGAAAAGAAACAGAGAGCAGAATTCCACCATAAAAATGACACAAGGTGATTTTGTGGAATATTCTGCCCTCTTCCTGGAAGAATCTCCCATGAGTGCCACGCTTCAGCCCAGTGACCTTCCAAGAAAGGACGGAGGGGGACGTCTCTGTTATGCAAACAACAGGGCAAAGGGGAGGGTGAATGCATATCATCCTTTTCCCCAAAATGAGACTGGCAAACCCTCGGGTCAGTGTCTTACAAGACTGAACGCCAGGGGTAACTCCCGTAGGTTTGGATGACAGGACAATGTCTGGTAGACACAGATACTTCAACAGACCATCCAGATGCGTCCACCTGTGGAGAGAAGACAGACCCGAGCGCAGGTCACAGGAGAGAGAAAAGTGCTGCCAAAGAAGCCTGTCAGTGTGTCCCCAGCTCACCCACGTCCTCACACTTACTGAATAGTCCTCGCAACTCTGCCTAAAGCTCTGACTTACTTTTGAGAAGATAAAAGCCATCAAAAGCCAGGGACTTAAAACATATTTGAAGAGTCACCTTTACCATGTGGCCTTGGGGGTGTTTTGAAAACCTCAGTCGGCTCACTAATTCAGAGAAAAGGCCCGGCACAGACACTCAGTATTCCTTGTGAAGTGGAACCGGTGCCTGAGGACAGAAGGGAGCACTTCTTCGCCCAAGAATCTGGAAAGAAAGGAAATACTCTGGAGCTCAAGTAGAGAGATGGTGTCTGTGTTAGAACTGGGCCCTCATGGGGACACCATGGCTTCTCTCCTCGCAGGCTGTCTATCATCTCGGGGATGTACTATGTGTTCACGATTACGAAGGCTTTGTGACAATGGCAGGGCCAGCATGAAGCCGGGATACGGAGAGACAGACCCTGACAATGTATCCAGCACTTTCCAAGGACGAGGGACATGTAAAACGGGGGCACAAATATTCTGGCTACTGAACGGTGTTCTCTAGTATGAAGTGGAGAGGGCGGCAGCCTCAGTGCTCCCTCCCCACTTGCCCATCACCCTTTGACTTCCCAGGTCCCCTAATCCTGAGGAGTTCCTAGCTAGCAGTCTCTAAAACAGGAAATATCACCTATGAGAGAGGAACAGATTGTCTTGCTGGTTTATTTCATTCATTCATGCCATCAGGATTAATCAGAACCCCCTGTATGCCAAACACTGCTACAGTTTGATGGTCTCCACATTTGAGTAGGATACAACCCTAGCCCTCACACAGGCCCCGTTAGCATGTCTCCATCCTAGAGACATTTATAAAACATTGTGGCGCTGCAGTCGTGTGGCTAGAAGGACAAGAACAAGGGCCACCTAAGCAGTCTTTGTGCCGTCAGTGGTCCAAGTGGACGTTGGTTTTTTTAACTATGTCAATCCTTTAGTAGGTAAAAGATGAGAAAAGGGCGAGGAGAGCCGAAGGAAAAGCATGGAGCTGTGTTATAGCGTGATATGCTGAGAAACATCAAGAATTTCAACGTGGAATTTGACGTCGTGAATGGTGAGAACTGGGTGTAGAAAATGACACAGGAGCCAGAAGCTTGCAGGCAAGGGCTTCACACTAAAGGCTGTTTGGACTCCACGGCGGGGCAGGTGGTGGCCGTAAGCCAGGGGAAAGAGATGAACGCATGGCCATTGGGAGTAAAATTTAAACTTTATTGGGAGGCAGAAAAGAATCCCTGAATAAGGCTAGATCTACCTATTTATGAAAGGGAAGGCTCAGTCTTTTCTCCCAAAGTCAATCCAACACAATTCAAATCAAAGTCCTGATGGGCTTTTCTTGGTGGAACTCAAGAATCTGATTCTAGAATTCTGTTTTGATGAACAAGTAAGAGAGGGGGGATTGGGACTGAATCATGTCCCCCTCAAAATTCATATGTTGACGTTCTAACCCCCGGTGCATCAGAGTGGGACCCTTATTTGTATAGGGTCTTTATGGAAGTAATTAAGTCAAAATGAGATCATTCGAGTGAGTCCTAATTCAATATGACTGGTGTCTTCATAAGAAGAGGAAGTGTGGACACAGTCACGCACAGAGGGAAGACAATGGGAAGACACAGGAGAAGACAGCCACCTGTAGGCCCAGGAGACATGCCTGGAACGGATCTTTCCCTGTGGGCCCCAGAGGAAACCAGCCCTGCCAGAATCTTCATCTTGGATTTCTGGTCTCCAGACTGTGAGAAAGAAAATCTCTGTTGTTTAAGCCCTCAATCTGTGGTACTTTGTTATGACAACACTAAAAATCTAATACAGAGGATGTTGTCCAGTAGATATTAAAATGTATTATAAAGCTACGTGTAAATTCAACAGATTATAAGAGGACCAAGACAGACAGACAAAATGCAACAGAATAGAACACCCAGATTCATTGGAAAAACAGACATTCAAATCTGACACTAATACCAGGGCTGACAGGTGGTTCTCCAGGCCCTTTGGAGGGCACCTTGCTGGGCACCTTGACAACACAAGTAAACTGAAGACGCACTTACCTACACCCACCAATTCTCCAGGTGGATGCAAATCCTAGAAAAATTTTCTTGTGGACAAAAGCCACTATTACCTCTAATCTTTTGGCTGGTTCTTTCCACAAACTGGGAGATGGCCATCCATGCGCGTGCTAATCAGCATTCAGCAGGCCCGTGAGTGATGTGCTACCCACCCCAAGTTTTCTCTCTGTGCAGTTCTTTCCCCTGTGGTGTTCTGTCCCCTGACCTCCAGCCGCCTGGATTTTCCTGGACTCTCAGCTCTGTCCTGTCAACTCAGGGAGCCATGAGGTTCCGCGAGGATTAGCCTGGAAATGCTCTCAAGGCAGGAGGATTGGACGGTTGTTGATTTCCTAGCTCACAGGACCACTGCCATCCATTACCTGCCATCCATTACCTGAGGTCCAGGGTCTTGAAAATCATCATTCCGTATAGGTTGTCTGCTCTGGTTGTTTCAGGCATGAGAGTAAATCCAACCCCTAGTACGCCATCTTGGCAGTTAGAGCAAGTTCATTGATGGCGTGGAATCTTGCCGTTTTAATAATGGCAAGATTAACAATTAGAGTTATACACTTTAACATCAATCCTGAAACTTAGTATCGAGCGAAAAAAATCATATTTGAAGGATAATATAGTCTGTCTGAAATTGTTTACATAGGTTGAAGATATACACGGCTATCCTATATATTAATGTTACATAGTGATAACATAAAGAGATGAATAGGGAAAACCTACTTTAATGTAAAGATGATGACATCTCAGGGAAGAGAGGACAGGATCAGGAAGTATATATAAAGGGAGCGGAACTTTACCTACAATGTAGTATTTTTTAAAAATAAGAAACGTGAAACAAACATGTAAACATGTTAGTCTATTAGCATTACTTACATGTGTTGGTGGGCTGAAAGGATATTTATTAACTGACTATATTTTTTCTGTATCTTCAGATTATTTCATAATTGAAAATACCTCCCGTTTAGACTAGCAGAAGCTTCTGCTGTCAGGAACAGATATTGGAATTTGCCTTCGGGGCTTACCGTGCTGTGCTCACATTTACATAATTAAAAAGAGGTAGCTTCCTGGGGGAAAAGAAGACCCTCTTATTCTTACAAGAAGGAAAGATTGAAGAGAACGTAGCTCTGAGGAGGTAAATTGTTCTGGGTGATTATTAGAGATGTGTTTAAAAGGATAAGCAGAATTCTAAAAGCGCATCTCTGAAAAATGTTTTTCTATGGAAAACGGTTTCTGTGAATATTCATTTAGTTTGTACCAGGCACACAAATTATTGTTCATCGTTGTGCTTTTAGGGAGATGACTGTATGGTGTGTGCACGTGTGTGTGCGCATGTGTGAGGGTATGTGCCCCCGGCTGTGCGTGTGTGTGTGTGTGTGTTCTGTCTGTGTGTGTGCATGGCCACATTCTTCCTGCTTAGGGATGACAGAAATAGAAGGGCTCAAAGAATCAGGAAGCTTTGTAGGCTCATCCTCAGGACTATGAAAGGAATAGAATTTGCTTGATGTCGATTATGTAATTACCTAATATTAATTAATTAATACCCTGATGTACGTGTTGATGTTAGGACTACTGCCTGATTACCTTGTTGGGGCAAGACAGAGTTAGACCACAGCCCTGTGGGTAAGTGTGAGGTCTCCGTAGAAGAAAGTGGGGAGCCCCACTGTCACATGGAACAGGAAGAGGCAGATCCCAGGAGAGCAAACGAGGAACTGCTTCATTTCTTTGTGGGAGCTTCTGCTGGTTTCACTTGAACTTGGAGGCAAACAGAGCCGAGTAAGAGGGCTCTGAATGTAGGAACATTGGTCACAATTCTACCCATTTCTTGCGGTATTTTTCCCATCCATGATCCCCTAGATTTCCGTAAGTCCTTATGAAAAGTTACTGCCTGGCCTGTGCTATTCTTTGGAGAATTAAGGTCCAGTGTGTGGCACAGTTGAACAGACCTGGCTGCACTGGCGTCCACAGCAGAACCCAGCTGGGGCCAAGCAGTGACGGTCTCAGGACACACAGGTGAGAGGTGGCAGAATGACACATGCCAAGGAGACAACATGGAAGATCATGGGACCCGTTCGTGAGCCTAAGAGGCAGCTTCCTGGGACACCTGTCAGTGTAACTTGGGAATAATTTGAGAAGACCACTTTCCAGTAATTAAACCATTAGTGGTGTCTCGTGATATTAACATGTCGTTATTTATTGAAAATGTGACATTTGATTTTATTTTGTAGTCATGGATTGCTGAGGACCAGATAACCTGGGCACAACTATCAGGAAAGAAACACCAGTATAAGTTTGAAAGTTCCGACATCCTCTTCCATTGCTCTACGACAGGAAGTCACAACCTTTTGTCTCTTTCTTAACAAACTTCAGTGCTCACTCACCGTGTGAACAGGTAGGTGAGCGCCCACTCCAGCCTTTCTCCTGGAGAGCTGTAACCATATTCTTCTGATCACAGTATCAGACTGCAAGCGTCTGATAGTGACATTGTTCCCCAGATCACCCTGAATCTACTTACATTTTTACAGCGAAGTAACGTTGGTGCTTTCAAGTTAGTGACAAATTACTTGTACTGTGGCTTACAACTGATCCTTCTTTAGAGGTGAAGGCAGTTGAGAAGAGGAGGGGAGAAGGAAATACGTGAAGACTGAAAGAAGAAGAATCATGGGGACTCAGAGAAACTAGCATAAATAGTAAACATAATTCTCTGTCAAGTTCTCGTCAGAAAAACAGAAACCACTGTAGGTGTTTCAAACAGAGGAAATGAATATAGGAAATGGCTTAAACAGGTACTGGAAAAGCAGTGTCTACCCAGGGGTGGAGGACAACGTGGAAATTATCAACAGAGGGCAGCTGCTGCCACCCCAAGGCTGGGAGGTCACAGGGAGGCGAAGACTCACGCAGCCCAGGATCCGCCACTTGGTGGGAACGGCTACTGTGGCAGCCACATCTGGCCAGAGCTGGGGCCGTGGGAAAGCGTAGCTGTGACTAGAAGGTCCACCAGAAGAAGAGAGGGGACACACAGCCCGTTCTTCCTATCCTCCCGCCCACCAAACTTACCCGGGGTCTAGAGGGCAAGGCAGCTGGGAGATGCTCTCTTGAGGTCGAGCAGAGCAGGGGGATGGTTCTAAAAGTGTAGTTGCCAAGCTAAATACAAATGCCCAGTTAAATTTCAATTTCAGATAAACAACAAACAATAATTTTTTGTTTTTTTAGTATAACTCTCTCATGCAACATTTGGTACATAGTTATACAAAAGTTTATCCATTGCTTACCTTAAATTCAAATTTAACTGGGCATCTGGTGTGTTCATTTGTAAATCTGGCAGCCCCGTCTAAGGGCAAACAGGGAAATAAGTGGTATGCACGATAATGAATGATAACGTGGCCCCAGCACTCTCTCTGACCCACACGGTAACACCCATGAAGGAAAGGGAATTTCGGAGGAGACTATAAAGGTTCATTGCAAGAAAAAAAAAAAAATGAGAATTGGGGAGGGAGGGAGTGAATGAGTTAATACACCAGAATCTTCAAAATGCTTTGTAGCAAAGATGGTGGTACAGGTATTCCCACAAATGATGGAAGGAAACCCAGGCCTGGGGGTTCAGACAGTGGATTTGCACTCAAGGATTCCAGGTAATGAGTCTTGTCCCTGACTGAAGTCTGAAACCAATCAGAGGCAAAAATATGCTTGGCCCCCAAATTCAACCAGAATACACGATGTAAGCCATCATTTTGAAGGACGAGGCAGGGCAGTCTTTGGTTGGGACCCTTCTCTACTTTACTATGGTGGAAATAGGCAAATGGACCATGAAGGAATTGGAGAAAAACACCATCCCTCTCTGGGTCCCAGGAGATCCTTAGAAGGTTGGAGTGGTGGCAGCAAGTGCTATCATCCATTCTTGAAGAAGAAATTGTGTGGGGATAATTGCTAACTTTGGGGTATTGAATTACCAGTGGGTCTACTAGACGCGCACACACACACACTGGAACAGGGAAGGTAACTTGCTTCTTGCCAAGTTTTCCCCTTTATGGTCGGAGAAGAAAGGCACCTGAAGAAAAAGAAAAGAGAAAGATCATATTATAACCTTAAAGAGTCAAGTCGTTAGTGGAGTAGGGTCTTTGTTTACAGAACCTCCCTGTGTCACATGTCCAGAGAGGAATTTAGTCATTGGAGTTGAATTCCACTGGGTCTGCTTAATGCTTAGGTGTTATGGGCCCCTGGAAACTGCTTCATTAACACACTGGTGGGGAAGCTGAATGTCTGTGTTGAGCTGTAGAGTAGAACCGGGAGAACCTGCACCCCTTCAGAGGAAGGGGACTGTTGGAGGTTTGGTAAACAGAAGGGGATTTACCCAAGCCATGGCTGGAGGCACATCCCAGCAGACTGCGAGGGGAGGTCAGAGGAAGCCAGGTCCTGGGGCCAGGTGAGACCTGTCAGCTCAGGTAAGCAGCATGCCTCTGGGTTCTCACTGCTTATCAGATCCACCCCAGGCAGATGTCAGACCAGTGAGCACTCACAGCTCTGCCCAAGACCGTGGGCAGACCTCAGCTCCCACTGGGGTGGCATGGATGAGGCTCCCCTGCCAGCATGGTGACAGCAGACGCTACAGTGTGTAAGGAGGGAGCACAAGTCCACTGCACCACCCGGCAGTGCTGATTCTGCTCCCCTGCCAGGGACGAGTGGCAATCTCCATGCACTAGGAGATCCTTACCCCATAGCAGGTGTTCTGGAAAACATGTTTAAAGGACCAAATAAAGTATATTTATCTTTTTAAAAACCAAGAATAAAAATCAAAAATCATCTATCATCCCACGGGTTATGCAGACATAACCACTGGTAAAAATTTTATAAAACATGTTACAGTTTGAATTGACTGTTTTTAGCAAATCCATTTTCATTCCAGAACATTGTTTCATGCCATAGGGTATTTTTCAATACTGTCTATTTATAGATGCATAAGTCTCATTTTCTGACAGGTTTAAATTCATCTCTCCATTATTTAGGGTTGAAGCAGACTTCATATTAAATTATATACATCTATATCTATAGCTATAGCTATTTCTATATCTATATAGTCCCACCAAGATACATATATCTTGATTTCAGCAGATTTCACTGCTAAAAGAATTCCTTTAATAGAACTTCCCATGTTTCTTCCTCTTACCAACGCAGGTAACTCTCAAGACGCATTTCCCCTGGGCCGCCTGCAGCCGGTGGCTGAGGGAGGCAGGTCTGTCCAGGGAGACGTGGGGCTGAGTCCTCTGACCAATCGCACATTCTGGTTGTCCGAGTGGACAGGCCCGGCCATAAAGCTCACAGACGTGGCCTCACAGTGGCTGGTTAGAGCAAGTGATGCCACACAGGGCCCCTTGGCCTTGAAAGACGGGTAAAATTCAGTGAGGATGTTACAGACAGCACTTGAAATTAGTATTTTCTTTACACACACACTCACACACATACAACATACCAAAGAGACTAGTAAGATGAAAAATTCTTTGACAATTTGCTCTTCATGTGACTTTCCACAGGGATACAAAGCCCACTGGCTTCCCAGCCTCCAAAGGTCTGGGTTACCTCCCTATTTTGGAATCTGAGGTGCCTGACCTGTTTGCCCTTGCCCTGCACCCCCCGCCCCACACCCCGCCCCACACCCTAACGCAATGCGCTGGGCCCTGATAGCACCTTGCTCTGGAGGCTAAAGGAGTGCATGGGGACCATGAGAAATGGGCGGGGGGTGGGGGGTGGGTGCAAAAAAGTAAAGATATGCGAGTGTGCGGAAGTTGAATAAACTCTGCAGAAAGCCACACTCCTCCCTGTCCATCTCTACATTTTCTAGGCTCGGAGAGTCATAAGATCACATCCGGCAAAGCTGCCTTGCCCGACTCTCTGACTTTGCCCTCTACAGTGGGGGGGTGCGGAGGACAGTTCATCCATCCACGAAATCACGCAAGGAGGGCGGCTTGTGGCTTCCTCAGGGTTGGCAGGCCACTTGGATGGTGGAGCTTTTCTTTCCTGGGAGTCCTGGCCCGGACCGGACTTAGGGGCCACGCAGGACCGCATCGTCCGGATCAAGCTGGAAATACTGGGAACGGAGAAAAGGGAAAAAAATGCCCGGGAAAGTCTCAAATTTCTTTTGTCCGTGTTGTTTTTATAGATCGCCGGTTAATAAAAACATGAAATTCCTGCCGAAGCGGTCAGGGGCCTAGAATCCTTTTGTGGTGAGCGCCCCCTTGTGGTTGGTCTTTTGCGTTTTCCCAAGAATACAAAGTACCTGTGCCCAGGCTTCAGGTACAGTGGCCGGCTGCTCTGTCCACACCTGGACAACTATGCCTCACCTTCTCACCCGAGGGCTCCCACCCCCCTCTGATCCGCCCCTGCAGGCTCATCGCACTTTCTGGAATTCACACTGAACCCAGCCCAGGGCTCAGGGGTCCCATCACAACTGCCGTGCCACCTCGTCCCACCTGGTCACTCCCTACTTTCAGGTTGACACCATACATAAGATACTTGCCCTTCACAGAGCTCACCCACCCTGCCCCTCCACATGCCTATTTTTGACTCAAAACCACCACCTAACACAGAATTCGCTGTCCCTCCCAGTTACCAACCCTCCCTCCACACTCAGACCCACCCTGGGAGCTGAGGGCAGCCAAGGTGACTCAGTGAAGGTGACTTCCAGTATGGGTCCAGGAGGCTGGCATGGCTCCAGATTGGACACCACAGGTACGTCGGAAGCTGCGTGATAAGACCTGAAGCAGACAGGCAGAGTTGTGGTATCACATCACAGCAAAATAAAGCAGTCAGAGAACATGAAGGGAGAGGAAGAGAAAGGGACTGCATGGCTAGTGTCATCTGGGCACAGATGGCACGTGGCTCATCTCTGATTCACTCCCACAACCACTCTTTGGGCTGGCAGTTGTTTTCCCATTTTACAGATGAAGAAACTGAGGCTCAGGTTAAAATTTAGCTTATCTTGAATTTCCTTAGACATTATCACTCAGCCTGTTACATGAGGTCACTTTGTCAGAGATACTCCAATTCTGCCAACTTGTAACTCCCCAGAAATAAAAGCAGCACCCAGCATCCTCACCGAGACCCCTCGATTACATTTGGGCGTCTCTGGGGGTCTCATGTGGGCTCCCCTCATTGACACCTCTGCTGCCAGTGTGCTTGGGGAGAACGTTCTGGACCAGCTCCGGAGGACCCAGCTGTGCTTGCTGGGCTCCTTCAGCCCTTTCTGCTGCAGCCAGGCCACGCTCCTTATGGAACTGGGAAAATGTCTTGTCCTGCACTGGGCATCATGCCTGGTGACCTGGGCCTCAGCTGAAAACTGCTCTGTCGCACTCTGCCCAGACCCTGTGACCACAGGGCTCAGCCAGGGGCCACTCTGGGACGCAGACACTGCTTTCCTCTTTAGCCCATATTAGACAGCAGATCAGGGCAATGACGTAAACCTTCATAAAAGCAATAGCACAACCCAACAGAGGGTGTTTTTTGATGGGCTTGGTGCTAGAGTGAAGACTGCGGCAAAAGAGTGAGGTTAACGGATCCCTGACTGTGATGTTTAAAAGGCTTTGCACGGAGGAAGACATGCACCAGAAAAGGAGGTGTGGGGGTGACCCTGGTGACCCATATGGAGATGAACTGCAAGTGGACAGTGACACTGAACCACAGAGGGTGGGGGCCAGGGCTGAGCCCCTTCATGGGCACTGCAGGCTCCAGTTAAGATGACTCACGTCAGGAAGGGGGCTGCTGAGTATGCCCCCTCCTGGGTCACAAGGACTTTGAATTCCACCCAACAGAAGTATTCCCCTGACTAGAGAGCTAATAACCCCTGGTCTCTGGACCTAATTACTCGTCTTCACTATCGATTGGTAAGAGCAATAGCCAGGTGGTCACCAGGCTGCTTGGAGCCCACTGGCTGGCTAAACAGGAAGAAGAAGGTAGAGGTTTTGTGCATCATCTCTCAGGAACTAGTTTAGGAGGGACCCCCAGGACTCCAGACCTGCTGGAATGAATTACCAGGATGCCATCTGGGACCGCTCCAAAATGCCATGCCAAGATGGCAGGCAGGGCACACACTGACCCCAGCTTATCAGCCCTCAGTGGCCAGTTGCTTTGGCTTCTGCTTAGATGGGGAGCAGCTCTCACTTCCAAGGAGACTTCAAGAAGGTGAGCAGGACCACTGAGAGAGATGGGCAGAGCTGGCACCTCACCATCCTGATTCAATACAGATGAGCGTGGGAAAAAGAGCAGAAGGGAACACTTTGTTTTATTTCCCACCATTCTTTGGATTGATTTAATGGACAAATCCTGATGTTAAGTTTCCAGAAAAAGTTGTAAGCACTGAAGTTGAGCTGGATATACTACTTCCCCATGTGTGTTCTGTTCACAGACAGGAAGCACACCTGTGTCCCATCTACGCCCCATTTATCTTGCCCCGTCCTTCTTGCCTCCACGTGAGGGCAGCCACTGGCGATCCCGTCCATTTAAGACAATACGTCCACTTAAGACAATACGACCGCAGGCCTGGAGCTCCAGGTGCTGGAGCAGAAAAGAGAGAGGGATGTGATAAACAACATTTAAGACACTGTGAAGTTTGATTTCCAGGCCTAATACCTGCCCCTGGAGATTCTGCTACATGTCTGTTACTCCTCCGTTCATAAATTCTTAAGATAACAACTTTATTTGGGAATTAATCCAGATTCCCATTATTCATTGAATTATACTTTCTGGGTGTGCAAGTTCCTCCCTTGTAAGTTTGGAAGCTGTGTTAAATCTTTCTGGCTGCAAGAATGACCGGGGGATGGGGAGGGATGGGGGGAGGAACTGCTAATTCTCGTGGGTTTCAGAATTATATCTTATGAGTATGAATGTAGTTTAAAAGGGTTTCCAAATTAAAACCAGAGTGAAAATTGTCTTCTGAGAGGATCTGATATGTATACTGTTATGGGATGCTTTCAATTCAATGCGATCTAGTCCGTTGCCTCTTGGGCTCTAAAGGACCGGCAACCCTCCTGAGGCCGCCTTGTAGAGTGGCTCAACACACAACCTCGGGAGTGGGACTGCCCGGGTTCAAGGCTTAGCCTCATGTCTCAAGAGCTGTGTGACCTCAGTCAAGTTACTTAACTTCTCTGAGCCTCGGTTTCCTCGTTTGTAAAATGGAGACACTACACCCACTTCATGGGCTATTTTAACGGTTAAATGCTACGGCGCACGTGAGGAGCTGAGAACGCTGTTTCGCCAACACCAGTACCAGCTGTGGTTCACGTTTACTGTGACCTTGCCGCGTGCCAGGCATTGTTCTAAGTACCTACCTGTGTTAACCCACTGAGCCCGCTCGACCACCCTTCGAGGTTGGACTCAATGAATGTCGGTCATTATCAGTTGACCTGGACACCTCGCATCCACACTCCCTACTTCTGGGGACTCCATCCAGACTTGGGCTGGGAAACCAGGCCACCCGGTCTCTAAACCCCCGGCTCTGGGCGGGGTCGGTCACGTGACCTGGGTCTAAGCCAATCAGAGCGCCTCACCAGCATCACCGCAGTGACTACCTGTTGCTGGGCACCTGACCTGGAGGACGACTCCCTCTGATGCACTTGAACCTGAGAGAACGCGAGGCCGGAACCACTGCAGTCCTGAGGGGAGGGCCTGCCTGCCATGCACCAACATGGAGAAACTGAGTCAACAACTGGACAAGGAGAAACCATTTCTGTCGACATCATGTGACCCCACTCAGAGAGCCTGCCTGAAACAGGCCCTGACCCTGGATTTCTCCAACAACTCCCTGTGGGTTGAGACAGTTGAACTGGGATTTCTGGCATATGTGACAGAGTCCTGACACAAAAATGTGAAGACCATGATTATAAAATATGTATCTGGGAACATGAACCCTTTCCTTTGGTCCCCAAGTTCCTGTCTTGGCCTGTAACACAGGAGCTTCTTGGAAGTGCCGAGAACGATGCTTCAGCCCAAAGACCCTCCCTCCCTGACTCTCCGCACCACTGCGGGCGAGCTGTCTGTGGGCAGCTGATGTGTTCAAGGTCTGGTAATGCCAGCGGGGTCTCTCCTGGCTCCTTCCAGCTCCCCCCACAGGAAGTAGACTGGAGGTCCTCAGGGGCTGGGGCAGGGGCGTGGGGAGCTGATGCCAACGAGTCAGAGTGTCTGTCTGAGGTGCTGAAAACGTTGTGGAAATAGATACTGATGATGGTCACACAACATCCTGAAGGTGCTAAATGCCACTGAGTTGTACTTTCAAACGGCACATGTTATAGTATATTTTTATATAAAATTTCAGGTTATACATTGTACCATAATAAAATAAATCTAATGTAAAAACCCAGCTCTGCTGTGACTCTGGATGCAGTGGTTCCGGCCTCACATGCTAACCCCTCCGGGCATCAATGTCCTCATCTCCAAATGGAGGCGACAGGACCCGCCGCGCACCTGTGTGGTGAGAGGGGCCCAGGGCCCGGCTGGGGAACAACGTGACCAAAGGAACCAGCAGAGCAGCCCCGGATCAGCCCGCAGTCAAGGCCTCCTTGCTGTGGGGTTCTCACCCCCCCACCCCCCAATCCTCCACTCCCCCCTCCCCCATCCCGAGACCAGACACGCCCCCCCCCAAGGGGCAGGGCTGACTGTGGCCTACTCCCCTCTGCCCAGCTTTCACAAGAGCCAGCTCCTGAGGGTCCTTAAGGTTCTAAGTATTTCCCAGTTGTCCCCTGGGCTTAGCGTCTCTACTGTGGTCTAAGCCTGCCCCTCATTTTCTTCTTTCCCGGTGGCATCCAGGGCAGGAACCTGTGTTAGTCGCATGGTTCGAGTCCACAGAGGCAGGAAGTGACTCCTTAGCCATTTACTCTTCTGTTAGCTACTGAGGGGGCAGTTCATGGATACGTGTTGATGTGACTTGAAAATTAAGTGGCCAGATGCCCCCCCCTACCCCCCCCCCAGCGTGGGCAGGGCAGCCTCGTAAATGTGAAAGCAGGCCTGTGTCCTTCCGGAGGAGACCGGGGGGCTCTCTGGTTATATACCGAGCTCAGTTGTCCACCATGGCTGCCATTGGTTTGTGTCTTGGGTCTGCGGGCCCTAGCCCTGGGAAAGCTCTACCCCCGGGCCGTGGGCATGCTCCACCTGGACTGTCCAGCTATCCTTCCCCACCAGCACAGCCTTGTGAGGTCACCCAGGGCGACTGCACAGACAGGCGCCAAGCTCCCCGCACAGCCTCACAGACCCCAGCCCGCCTCACAGACCCCAGCCCGCAGCACAGACCCGTCCCTGTCCACTGCCTGCACCGCCCAGTGTGACGGCCGCGGAGGCCTGGGAAGGATGTCTGAGCCCGGCCCAGGCCACCCCGCCTACCCGCAGACCTGGCCTCCCCCTCACCAAGTGAAGGGTGCAGTCCTCCCGACTGCCAAGCCGGTCAAGACTCGGACACCAGCTGCAAGTTGGGCGTCCTCAGGACCACCCTCACACAGACCGGCTTGCTACAAATCTGGGGGTCCCCACAACACCCACAGGCTCAATAATTCATTAGAATGACTCACAGAACTCGGGAAAGCTCTAAACTTACCGTGACAGTTTTCTTACAGTCAAAGGATGTAAACCAGAACCAGCTGAGGGAAGAGAACTATTGCGCAGATCTGGGATTGGGAGGGTTCAAACGTGCAGCATCCAGGTCCTCAGGGGTGCCATGCCCTCCTGTCACTGATGTATGGCGGTATGCCCAGCGTGTTGCCAAGCCAGGGAGCTCCCTGGAGTCTCAGTATCCAGAGATTATCAGGGGTTTATGACAGAGGTGTAATTGATTGACTTATCACCTGCGTGAATGAACTCCACAACCAACCCTCACCTGTCCCCCAGGTGTCAGGCAGATAGCATGTGGCTCAAAGCCCAACTCTCTAATCATGTTGCTGTCTTTCTGTCCTGGCCAGTCTGAATCCTGAGCCGTCTCATTTGCATGAAATATCTAGGGCCCCCACCCGTCATCTCATTGGCACAGAATAGCAGTTGTGGTTCTGTGGGCCCACCATGAAAGAAAACATTCCCATCACTCAGGAAATGCCAAAGGTTTAGAGTTACCTCCTAGGAACCAAATAAAGGCCGGCCAGATTCCTTATTACAAATCAGCTAGGACAGCCCCTTTGGGGGATTGGGACCCTGGGGCACAGCACTTACATTTAAATTCTGCAATTAGATAGGTACTTAACCAAAGACCAGAATCGAAGTCCTGTAATCATATGCACAATGCCGCTTTGGCCTACCCATTTTCTGCGATTATTTTATTCCAAACCCGCGGAATTAATATCTGTGTCGGATTCTGTTGAAGACCCTTTGTTTCGCCAGACCTATGTTATCGTCATCTTGAAATTCAGAAACTTCACCCTGGTTTGTCCCCTCGATGAAGGAGCTGGAAACCACGGTCCGTCCAGTTCGTGGACGCTGTCACGTGCCTGGGCGGCTCCCAGGACCCACTCATGTATTTCAGGACAGCCATTTATACAGAGCTCTTCTGCGGATTCAGCTGTCCACAGGCAGAACAAGTAGCTGGAAACGAAGTTACTATGTTTGTAGAAATATGACCACTTCCCTCTTCCTTTGGGCAGATGGGGCAACGGCTTGTTATATTTGCCAGATTACATCACCAACAACTAAACTCTTCAAAGAATTTAAACCCTGAAAGTTTGCAGTGCTACCTGGGAAGAATTAGACATTATCATCTGTATTTCATAGGTTGGAGGGATGAGAACGGTGGGGCCCACCAGGGCCTCTGGGGCACCACCTCTGGAGGGTGGCAGCAGAGGACCCAGGTCCCAGCTGAGCAAGTCAGAGAAATCATCTTTCAACCAAAAAATGATCAGGCCAGAAGACTAACACATCCTAACCAAAGCCCTGAAAAGCCTGAAGGGGCCTCTCAAATTCTGTCTTTAAAATCCCACAGTGGAAAACACCGGCTCTTGGGGGGAACCAGAGCCCTCCTAGCCGTCCCTTCTCTGCCTGTGGGTGGCTGCCTAGGAATCAACTTCCAATCAGAAGATCACTTTGGGAGGCAGAAAATGGGAATGAGGGACTTGGGGGACTTTAAAACCTCCCACCCCAGCCAGGAGAGTCGGGGCCTCTTGCCCTCCCTGGGAGTCAGACTTGCCAAAGAGACCACGATGTCACGTCCTCAATCGTGACACCCGTCAGACACTGCTGAATGCACCGGCCGTATTCCACGTCTGCTCCCAATCTTTTGTATGCTCCCCAAGAATGAGATTGTACATAGCATTTTTTGTATCATTGGAGGTGTGTCTTCAGGATGGATTACGAGAAAAGGCATTGTTTGTCCAAAGCGTAGATGTATTCCTCGCCTAGGGTCATCGTCACAATGTACTACAAACTCTGTGGTACAGACACAGTAGAAACGTATCCCCCACGGTTCTGGAGGCTAGAATTCCCAACCAAGGTGCCTCTGAAACCTGTGGGGGAGAAACCTTCCTGGCTCTTCCAGTTTCTGGTGTCGAACCATAACCCTGATGGCCTCAACTGGCAGGTGTGTCACTCGTCTCTGCCTCCATCATCCCGTGACTTTCTCCCTGTGTGTCTGTGTCTTCTTAGAAGGACACCAGTTGTTGGAGTTAGAGCCCACCCTCCTACAGTATGACCTCATCTTAACGTCATTACATCTGCAAAGACCCCATTTCCAAGCAAGGTCATGTTCACAGATTCCGGATGGACATGTATTTGGGGGGACGGTGTTCAGCCCAGTGCTGTGACTGTGTCTGGAGTT
The DNA here is from genome assembly GCF_057876585.1 of Rhinolophus sinicus. Lineage (NCBI taxonomy): Eukaryota > Metazoa > Chordata > Mammalia > Chiroptera > Rhinolophidae > Rhinolophus > Rhinolophus sinicus. The sequence continues at coordinate 210,488,572 of NC_142517.1, forward strand.
TGGTTACATTCTGCTGAGTTTCCCTCCATGCACTTGTACCCTGATGCTCTCCCCACAGAAGGAGGTGGGAGCACCTGTTCTCCCCAGCCAGAAACACGGTGGGTGGTCAAGGGTCTGAATTTTTGCCAACCTGATATGTGGAAAACAGGAGCTCAGTGTTGTTTTTCACTGCAGATAAAGTTGAGCATTTTTTTGTGTGTTGATTTGTACACTTTTGGGGGGTGTCTGTTCGTATCTTTGCCCATTTTTCTAATAGGCTTTAGTCTTTTCCCCTCAATTTTTCGTATGGAATTCATCCAACACTTTCCTTCAGTCCTTTTCTGTTGTCCAATTTTATGTGCCACGGTTTTCATGACGATTTAGCAGGAATCGTGACTCATACCAGCCATGGCGCCGTCTCTGCTCTTACTTGTGCGAAGTGTTTTAGACATACGGCAGCTTGGCTGCTGAAATTTCCAGGCTTCGTTTTCCTTGTTCAGTTGCATCTGGACCCTCTGTTTCCTGTTTCTCAGTTGTCCGCTTTCTGGCAAATGTTTGCTCCACTCCCAGCAGTTTCTCCTGTGTGCAGGGGCCCTCCTGAAAGAAAGCCCCGGTAGGTCCATCTTGAGCATCGCCAGGGTGACCTTCCCACCTTTACCAGGGACAATCACCATCATCCACGGCTGGGCATGACAGTGCCTCCCAGATTCACCTTCTCCTCTGTCCTTTAGAGTGAAAACCGGTGGCTATTTGGGGGGTTTCCTCTTCTCAGGTCCAGCAGATGCTCTGTTACTTCCTCTGCTTTTTCTTGCACCGACACAAAAACACACAAGCCTTTGTGCAGTGCATGGTTTGTTCCCATGCGCTTGTATTTTGAAGTTCTTAAGAATACCTTGTGACCCAGTTTTATTGTAAATGTTATCTGTGGCTTTCGGTGGCTCTGGCTATTCTTCCAGGGGAATTCAGAAGGATTGAAAAACTAGCCTCGCGCCAACGTGGCCATCTTCCCCTGTCTTTCCTCAGTCTTTAAGAATTCTTTATGTTACTGAAATTGGCCCCGGGATTCTGATCTGTATTAAAATATTATCTACCAGATTGTGTGTGTGTGTGTGTGTGTGTGTGTGTGTGTGTGTGTGTTTTAACATTGGATGTAGTATTTTTGGTATGTATAGGGATCTTTTCAGTATTTATGTGTTCATTCACTTTAGGTGTTTTATTCATCTTTTATGACACATGGATTTTGCGTCATAGAGGAATTCACTGATGTTGCTTTCTACAAGTTGTATTTTTTACATTTATATTTCTAATTCATTTGGAGTTTATTGCTGTGTATGGGGTGAGGAATGTCTCAGCATCATTCATTAGAAAGCCAATCACTTTTCTGCCTCTGAAATGCCACCTTTATCATATACAGAATTTCCATACGTACCCGGGTTATTTCTGGGCTTTTATTCTGTCCCATTTATCTGCCTGTCTATTCATGTACCAATACCATGAGTTTCCTTTAAAAACATACATTGTTGTACAATATTTATTACAAAATAGTGAAGACATACCAAAAGCTTCCAAGAGTGATACAATGGTGACCTGTGTATCTACCTCCCGGCTTAAGAAAGAATTACTCACCATAACACTGAAGCTCTTTTGTCCCCCCCACCCCCACCCCAGACTGGCACAAACACCGTCAGCTTTGACTGGAAGGGACAGAGATAACACGAATTTAAAGGAGCAGTTAGACCAGCAGGGAACGACCTGAGAAACTGGTTGCAAACGCTTTCTACCTTTTGTGAATAGAGGAAGAATGACTCCGAGGCGGGGTCCAGAGACATGAAAACTATTTCCAGGCCTGGAGACCTAATCCAGGAACTCTCAACATCTGCCTGGAGATGCTGCTGAGAACATGGGCCTGGGAGTGAGACAGCCCTGAGTTCAAATCTCTGCTACTTACTCGCTGTGTGACCTTGGTTCAGTTACCTGACCTCTCTGAGCCCTGGCTCTTCAATTGGTGGTTGCGAAGATTGCAGGTGATGATGAACACAGGTAGCTTAATATATGTGATTCCAATCGACTTAAATCCAGTTTAAAAACCATCCTCAACTCCGTCAGACTCAGTCTCAGCTCTCCTGGACAAGAAACACTGACATTCTCACGCCTCAGGCTCATTCATGTTGGCCGCTCCTTCAGCCCAAGAGCTCCCCTTGGCCAGGGAGAAAAATGCTCTGGGGCTTACACACCCCTGTGAGAAGGTCCTGAAACCATGGAAAGTCCTGAAGAACAAAGGTCGTTTTCCCCAGGAAGCTCCAGTAGGAGCCCCATGTGGGACTGAGAGTGTCCGGGGGGCAGGTACTGGGATGTGTTCCCTGCATGACCGCCCCCTTTCCTGGCACAGATGCCCACAGAGAAAGCTGCCAACGCCTTCCCCGTTGGTGCTTCCGGAAACTTCATCCTAACTGCAGCTGATACCGCAGGCTGAGCGTGCCCTTCACCCTGTCCGCAGACAACGTCCACTCAGCTTGGACCATTTAATTTAGACAAAGCTGAGAAGGGGACTGCCAGCCTGAGGAAGCAGGGACAATGGAGAGACAAATCCGAGGCTCCTGGGAAGGGATTCCTGCGAAATACCCCCTCCCTCCATCAGCTATCTTCTATAACCAAAGTCATTTGTAGGATACTTGGGGAAAGTGGACGGTAGGGATCTAAAGTGTTGAAAATTGTCCACTATCAAGGAGAAAATCTGAGCACTGGTAAGTCAGAGTTCAGTAGTATTTACTTCTCCATCTTACATATTTCCTTTCTGGTGTTCAGGAAGCCTCAAGATGTGTTTTTCATCATTCACCGACTCAATGGTCGGGCATATTTCCCATACACAGCACAGGTTGTTGATTGAATAATTGAAAAAAATGAAGTAGATATTTTAACGACACTTGGTTTATCTACACTACCTTGTTCCCAAAACGGATGTATGTGGCTCCCGTTGACAGTTATATTATGTACCGTGGATTAGGGTGATGGCAAACCTCATCGAAATGGTCTCCTGAACATATGCTCCCACTGCCTACATATGAGTAGCCTTCTAACTTTTACCCATTGATACGTCATCTTCTGTGTTTTCCAAAACTGTAATAATGTTAAAAATCAAACATAGAATGGCTCACACATAAAACGCATATGAAAGATGAGAACTGTTTGTTAGAGGGATGTATCTTACTGTCTAAGGGCAGAACTGTATTTCAGGGAATATGATCTAATTATGCACCCGGATTCCGTGACATCCTGAAATAAACTCCACCTTATTTGATACTCAGACTGAAGCAGGCGATATCGATACTCTCCCACACAGTCTGTATTACTTCCTTGTATCATGAGTGTATTCTAGCAGACATTATTTGAATCAATGTGTGGATTATTTGTTTTAAGAAAGAAAAGAAAGGGACTCCTCAAAAGCACAGTTCTGCATTGGAAACAGTACTTTTAAGAAGGAGGAATTAACTGCCCGGAGCTGAAAAACAAGTGGATGAAATAAAGCCCTTAAGAAACTGCTCAGCCCAAGGTCTGTCCACGTTCCTTCAGTCAGGAGGGAAGTTTAAGCTCCTACACGGTGCGACAGCACCCCCTGGTGGGCAGACCTGAGTTGCACCCAGGAGGTTTCCAGATTCCTCATCCCACTTGCCTTCTGCCCTCTACTTTAGAGGGGAGAAAACTGGAAGTTACTTCCCCAGGACTAAATTACCTCCAGAAAACATAAGTATAGCGTTTTCTTTCCACCATCAAATGTTAACAAAGATGTGTCTTAAAGCTCTGTGTGAATAAGGCTGTGGGACATCCCTACCCAGTGTGCATCTGGCTGTTTTTAGGTCAGTACACGTAACAGTAATCACCATGTATTAGCCCGGGCTCTGGACTAAGACTAATCTCATTCCATCCTCAAAACAGCCTTGCAGGTCACCCTGGAGGTTACCTTGGTTTTACAGGTGCAGAAGGAAACTCGGAGAGAGGCTAAGGGAACAAGGAAGTGTTGCAGGACAGAAACCAGATGTCACCGGCAGAGATACTGGGGATACTCGGGAGGTCACTAGGAGGAGAGGGGAGTTCTGGGAGGCGGACAACATAGCCGTCTTGTCCCAGGCTCTCTGAAAACGAGAGCAGGTGACCGTGCCCTGTATGAGGCTGGGGGCACACCGTGAGAGGAGAGCAGCATACACGCACCTTCATGTCTTGAGAGGGATCTTTCTCATCCAATCGCCACTGCAACTAAAGATACCAGAACATCCTGCTACAGGGAGTGTTAGAGGCAAAAGGACATGAAGCAAGGACTGATGGACAAAGAGGAAAAGAAAACAAGGCAGGGTCCTGGTCTCAGGAAGTGAAGAGAGCACATTTAGTCAGCATTCATTCAACAAGCTTTTACTGAGCACCTACTATGTACCTGCTCACAACACGAGAGTAGGAGACACTGTCTCGTGGAGCTTACAGAATTAAAATAAAACTTGAAATGAAAAGCATAGGGAACTGTTCTATCTCCCTGTCATATTGTGGGCCAAGAGACATGTCTTTACTGAGGAAATAAATAATGAGTGCGACAAGGGGCTTTATACGATGTCATTTTTCTGTAAGACCACCTGTTCCCTGCTCACTGCTCCGCTCTTGGTTTCCCTCGTACATTTGTTCTTTCTTCCTGCTTTATTTATAATCCTTTTGCTTCTACCACTGCCGTCATTTTTCACAGCTTTCTTTATTCCTCCAAACTTTCCCTAACATTTATCTGCCCTTAACTCCAGGGCCTTTCAGAACTTTTGCAAAAATGTTCTCTTTTATTATTCACCTGTGAACACGAGCATAGCCAAAAGGGGGAAAAAAGAAAGAGACGTGTCCTATTTTTAAAGTTTGGATTGTTAAACTTGTTTAAGATTTGGGGCAAAAAAAAAAATCATCATTAAAATAATTTTACAATACTGCATTTAAACATTTCAAAGAAAATATTATTTTCACCCATAATCTAGCCCCTTTAACTATACAATCACTTTCAGCTCTATGTTCCTTCCAACATTTATCCTCCATAAATCTAGTCTGGGACGTAGTAATAACCAAGAGCTGTATACACTATTATTTTCCATGTTTTTCTCTTAACACTGTCTCGGAAGACGACTTTCACGTACACTTTAATGTTTATGAATTGCTTCAAAACATTTCTTTGACTGACAATAACATGTTTACCCTTCCACCTATGAGATGTTTAGGTCATTTTAAGAGCTTCAGCTATTGTGTTTTTTGCTGCTGTGCCATCTCCAGCTGTGGTTGATTTCCTCTTTTGCAATGACTTTCTCAGAAGTTCCCAGGGGCAGAACTCCACATTGAAGGCTAAGATTGTGCGGTGGCACCCACGTGCTTTCCAAAATGGCGGCACCCACCAGCAGTGCCACCCAAGAGGGATGACTTAGCCGGGAGCGCCATTTGAGAGTTCCCAGTCAGGGACACAAATGTTCCTCTAAGTCATTGGCCCAATGGCACTTCACGAGAATCTACCTTTCCGTTCAAGGCCACATCAGCACTCCCCATATCCCAGTTCCTCCAGAGGGGCACCCACCAGTTTGCTAAGCTCCTGTTCTCTGTTCAATGCCTCAGATATTAGAAACGCATCGCTTTCCCTCCCCGCTTGGTCTTCTCACCGTGCCGATGGAGGCAGCTGCCCATGCTCTGAGGTTATGTCCACCCTGAGCATGAAGCCAGGTCCTTGCCACTGGGCAGGGCTGGCTCAGGGCTGGCCCACTCCCTGCAACTCTGATGCAGACCTGTCTTGTTAGTAGACTCCACCCACAGCCCTGGGCCCTTTGTGGCTCTGCCTCTCACCCCAGGACCTGCTGCCTCCTGCCAATCACTTTCTGTCTCTGGAGATTTCATATACACGGAATCATACAATTTTTGGTAATTTGCAATGGGTTATTTCACTAAACAAAATGTTTTCAAGATCCGTCCATGTTGTAGCATGTTCAGTATTTCATTTGTTTTAATTGGCAAATAATATTCCACTGCACAGATATACCATATTTTATTATCTATTCATCAATTAACAGATGGCTGTTTTCACTTTGGGGCTATTATAAACAATGCTGCTATGAACATCCCTGTAGAAGCTTTTGTTTGGACATATTTTCATTTCTCCTGGATATATAGCTAGGAGTATTATCTGTCTTTCTTATTATAACCACCCTCATAAGTGGGAAGTAGTGTCTCATTTTGGACTCTATTTGCATTCCCCTAATGACCAATGATGGTGAGCATTTTTTCATGAGCTTATTGGGCATTTGAGTATCTTCTTTGGAGAAATAACTAAGTAAACCCTTTGCCCATTTTTAAATTGAGTTGTTTGCCTGTCTATTTTTGCATTGTAAGAGTTATTTATTCTAAATCCAAGCCTTTTATTCAGTATATGGTTTGCAATTTTTCTCCCATTCTGTGGTGGTCTTTTCACTTTGATGTCCTTTGAAGGACAAAAGTTTTTAATTTTGATAACATCCAATTTATCGACTTTTTTTCTACTTGTTGCTGTGCTTTTGATGTCATACCTAAGAAACCAGAGCCCAATTCCAGTTCATGAAGACTGACATTCTGCATTATTTTAATAGTTTTGTAGTTTTTGCTCTTCCATTGAGGTCTATGATACAGTTTGAGTTAATTGTTGTATATGGCGTGAGATGGGGGTCTAACTTCATTCTTTTGCATATGGATACCCAGTTGTCCCAGGACCATTTGTTGGAAAGACTATTCTTTTCCCCACTGGGAAATGGTGTTGGCATCCTAGTCAAAAGTTAATTGACTGTAAATGCAAGCGTTTATTTCTGGACTCTCAATATATTCCATTGATCTCTATGTCTGCTCTTATTACCATTGAGTTACATATCTATTCTGTCTTGATTACTGTAGCGATGTAGCTAAGTCTGGACATTGGGTGGAAACTGTTCTTTGTTTTCAAGATTGTTTTGTCTATTCTGTGACCCTGAATTTTTATGGGAATGTTATGATTTGTCAATATCTGCAAAGAAGCCCACTGTGATTTTGATAGGAATTGCATTGAATCTGAATATGAGTAGGATTGTCATCATAACATAAAGTCTTCCAATCCTTGAACAAGGAATGTATTTCCATTTATTTAGATCTTCTTCAATTTCTTCAAACAAGGTTTTGTAGTTTTTAGAGGATAAATTTTGCGTTTTTGTTACATTTATTCCTATTTTATTCTTTTGACGCTATTGTAAATAAGTTGTTTTCTCAATTTCACTTTGTTCATTGTTACTGTATAGAAATATAACTGATTTTGTATATCAATGGACTTTTGCAGTGATTTTGTTTTTATATTCCATCCAAAGCATTGCTGAACACAATCATTTTTACACGGAAACAGTGTTGATTATGAAAAAATAAGCGGTGAGGCTGTTGTTGTCTTGAAATTCTTAATAATTTTATCTCTGAACTTGGTTTTGGTAAGTGAAATCAATCCACGGGGACAATGGAGTATTTGCACATGAGCAAAAAGATGTGTGCAATATGCATGTTTGCTGCCATTGCACATACTGTTTAAAACACCCCATGAACATAGACTTCCCAGAGGAGCCCCAGGTGGGAGTTCAGCAAGACTCACAGTGAGAACAAGGTACCCCGTTATGTCTGCAGGGGAGAAAGCTGGGTGGTGACAGCCATAAGAGGCCACATTATTTCTTAGAAGCTGAACTTGCTTCAAATACATAATGAAGGCAACGTTGTCTTAAAAACACCAACGACCAAGGAGCCCTATTATGATCTTTCCTACTTACGTTACTTCTTAGTAGTATGCTGAAATGTTCCTTTGATCGTACTGAAAATGATAACATCACAGCAGGGGGTAAGTTCCTTTACTTCCAGTCCTCTGTCACTCATCAGAAAGTCTAAGGTAGAAAGTGCTGGTAGCGCATAAAACGAAGCACGTGTAAAACAGTTGAGTTGGTTTTGTGCAACATTTGCATGGTTCAGATAAGAAGAAAACACACATGCATGTCTGAGGTATGACTTGGAAATTGTGTGATTTCTGTTTGAGACCCTCAGGGACAAAAAAAAAAAAAAAATGGAAAAAGCTCTACGTTACCTTTAATGGCACCCACCCCGTTTGTCAACAAGGGGTCCTGTGTTTTCAATTTCCTCTGCACCCACAAATTATGTAGCCAACTCTGAAGCAGGAAACAAATTGAAGCCTCTTTCCTGGTGGTGTAGAGGGAGCAGCAAAACAAGCATGTAAATAGAAAGTGCATAATTTAATGCTCGCTAGCGATAAGCACCTTACAGAAAACAAGGAGGCCTGGGTGGCTGGACCACGTCGGAGAGAAATCTGAGCGTGAGACCTTGAAACCTTGTAAGCGACGGCAAGCGATTTGGATTTGGGGTTGGAGCAGAGTAACAAGATCTGATTTACGTTTCCAAAAAATCATTGTGGCTGCGGTGGCTGTGTAGGGAGGGAGGCAGACGCTGACGTGCAAGCAGCGTCGGCGGTCGGGACCACGCAGCTTCCCGAGGGCGTGGGGTCTGCAAGAGGGGAGATCCCCGTGCAAGGACGGCGTGCCCTTCAGAGATGGGGAGGGCTGAAGGGGCTCGTTTGGGGGCAGAACCTAAGGTACGTTTTGAATCTTTAAATATGCGTGTGTATTAGACCTCAAAGCGGAGACATCGAATCCCCCTCAAATCTGCACAAACGTCGTCCCTTCCTGGGTTTGGACGAGCACAGGGAACGCAGCTCTCCATCAGGCCGGGCCAGTCCTCCAGAGCACCGAGAGCGCCGGCCAGAGCGGCGGCGACCCCGGCCGGCCGCAGCGACGTCCGACCACGCATCGGAACCGACGTTACGCCTGCGCAGGCGCACTCGGCGGAGGCTTTTACGTCATCACGGGCGCGACGCCCAAAGGCTCGGTTAGGGGTCTGGCTATTCGGAAGGTGCGGCGGCGGGACCGGCCGGGAAGATGCCCGTTGCCGTGATGGCAGAAAGTGCCTTTAGTTTCAAAAAGTTGCTGGATCAGTGCGAGAACCAGGAGCTCGAGGTAACCGTTCGCGTAGCGCTGGGACGAGCCGCCGGGTTTGCCCGGCCCCGGGCGGCGCCGGTCTCCAGGGCAACGTGGCCTGGGCGCTGCGAGGCCGGGGGTGTGGAGCCCGGGGCGCGCCTCCTGCGCCGAAGGCTGAGGACCCCGGCCCAGTTCCCCGAACTCGCGGGGAGCTTTCTGCTTGTTTTCGGCCCGTGTGCCCGAGGGTCCCGCCCGTCTCGGGTCCTCACCCCCCCCGTGCTGCTCTTGTCGGATTCACGCCGTTCCCTCCGGCTGTGGGGGGAGGGGGCTGTTGTGGATTCTGTTAAATACGTGTGTAGGCGACACAGACCGAAGGAGAAGGAGCCGTTGGAGACCTGACTTAAAAGCCCTCGTCAGGCTCAGCGTTGTCGCGCGGGCGGGCCGTTTTGTCTTTAACGGGACAGGTGGGGGTTACGTCCTGCAGCGATTAAAGTTTAGGTCTGTTTCTTAGAAAGGCTCCTGACACCTGTATATGCACAGTCGCCCGCCAGAGACGACAGCCAGTTAAACAGTTAAAACTAGCGGCGCACCGACGCTTACGGCCGTTTTCTGAAGGAGTTAAAGTTGAAGGACAGAAACGTCCGTAACTCAGCTGATGGCTTCGTGTTTTCTCAGTTTCACTCAGATACTCAACATACTTAACATCATGGCAGGATCACAACACTTTACGACTCTGTTAGAAATATTTGTTTCTTGTGATAGTAAGATCGTTTCTATAAGAATTTCAGACCTGGGAAAGGCGTCTCGTGTAAATAGTCTTGTTCCTATAAAGACACTGAAGCCCAGGGGGAGAGAAATCACTGCTGATGGCAGACCCAAAGTTAATATTCTGGGTTTTATTGTTTGGTACTCCTATTGATTGGTGTGAGTAATACACTCTTTTTTAAAAAATGAAACTTGAGAGTAATGAGGTTTTTCTCTTTCGCTTCTGGCCGTACAGGCTCCTGGAGGAATTGCTACCCCCCCAGTGTATGGTCAGCTCTTAGCGCTGTATCTGCTCCATAATGACATGTAAGTACTTTTTACCTAAAGTCAACAGCAGCCGTTTCTTCGGATCATACAGAAATTATCTGTGCATTGAAGTAGCATCACTAAAACATAGGCACAGGGAGTCATTAATAGATCATTTATTATAATATTTAATATACCTGTGCCATATATTGAATCATAACTTGATGAATTATGACTGGGCTGAGTTATTTAAAAATACACTTATTTTACATAGACCTTATAAAAACATTCTAATTTGTGATGAGAAACTACAGTGTCAGTAAATTCATTTAATTCTATTGACCTTGTCTTTTTTGTCTTTCTGTAACCCTTTCTTATGACCGCTATTTACTTAAGTTCACATGCAACCAGTGGACCAAGAGAAACTGAAGGAAAGGTTGAGGAAGCGAAGAAGAATTTATTACTAACTTGTATGAGATTTCTGGAAAATTTTTTGTTTTTTAGTTGCTCCTAATTCGTGTTCATTAAGGAAAAGCAGAAAGCATAACTGTGCAAAAGAATAGGAATCCCTTATGTTTCTAGGACCCATCAATGATTACTGTTGAATTTTGTTTTAAGTTCTTCTAAACGTTTTCATATCTTTTAAAAAGCTAAACCAAGGTTTTGTATTACACATATGCTATAGAAATTACCTGTTTCATTTACTGTAATCCCATCATGATGTTTGCTATAGTTCAAGCTTCCAAACTTAACAACTGCTTTGAAGTTTCGGTGGCTCTGTCCCCACTATATGGGGAGTGGTCACACGATAAGGAGAAAAGCATTGTGTGCTGTATGTATTGACACATAAAACTAAATTTCATTCCGTATTATATAGAGTGTTTTAAAGTATGCGTCTGTATGTTTGTATTGGGATCTAGAATTTTAAATATTTACTGACTGGATTTTTTTTTAATTGCTTATTCTTTCTTGGATGTAAATTAGGAACAATGCAAGATATCTTTGGAAAAGAATACCACCTGCTATAAAGTCTGTAAGTATTCTTTCAATGTTTTGCTACTTTAATATATAATGACATTCATTTAAATGGCCACCTCATAAAAGTTTGTTTGCTTCCCCATGTGGTTCACAGAAATTGTTATTAAACTGGTATTAAAGTTTAAGAATAGATCTTCAAATTCTTCTGATCAGAAATTTTAGTTTCCTTTGGATGGTATAGAAATCTGTGCTTAGCTCCAACCCATCAGATTTCTTGAGACATTTCATGCAAATGTCACTTAGGCAGATAAACAGCTGAACCAGTTTAGACAAAGATTTGGTTGTTGTTGTTGTTTTTAACTGATTCATGCAGCTCCCTAAAATGGTACTTATTTTGAACCTAGTATTGTTTATAAGAATATTCTAAAAATTGGGATTACTCATAGCATTAAGATTATTTTTGCTAAGTAGGGTTTCACGTTTCTTATTTTGAGTGGGAGAGTAGATGAAAAATAACCTCTTAAAAGTTTTTTCCAAAGTGGAATGAAGTAAGTTTTTATTTGCAAGTGATTCACTGTCTAACATAAATGTGAAGTAAATTTTTTAAACATCCACAGAATATTGCCAAGAATTCACCTAAACTCTTTTGTTCATTGTTGATGTTCAATAGTAGATCAAATTAGTCTTTTCTTTGCCCAGTCATTCTATTAATGTGCCTCCCGCTTCATTGGCTTAAGAACAACCATAAATTTTGTGCACGGTGTCAGTGCTATTAATGGGAGCTTATCCTTAGAGAGGTTTCAGTGTGTGACATCTTGGATTGGCAGTCTGTACTGTTAGCCATTTTGCTATTACTTTTGTCCTAAGGAAATATATATGTATAGATCAGTATTATATGTTGTACGTGTTACGTGCATTAATGAAATACTATATATTCTATACAAAATACTATATATATTTATCTTTTAATGAACAATGTGTAAGATAATTCTCACACTTAATTCTGAAATATTTTTGGACTAAATTCTCATGCCTTAATTTGCTATTATAATAAAAATTTATATCAAACATATAAATAGACTTTACTGTTGATGATGTTTGAAAACCTTTTTGATAGTGATTGAGCTGAAAAAATAATTACATGTTTTAAATGTTGAATGATGTTTTAAGATAACTGTTGTTGGTAAATCTGCAGAGTGAATGTCCTCCAAGGCACTAATATTTATTGCAGGCAAATTCTGAACTCGGGGGAATTTGGTCAGTAGGACAGCGAATCTGGCAGAGAGATTTCCCTGGAATCTATACGACCATCAACGCTCACCAGTGGTCTGAGACGGTCCAGCCAATCATGGAAGCCCTTAGAGGTAGGGTTTCTTTGTGGTTAGGAATTGCGTTAGTCTAGACCTGTCCCCTAAGTGCTGAAATGTTGAAGTAAGTCAGTGGTGTGTTTTAAAAATAGATCTTTTCTAAATGAAGGGGGCAGTTTTCAGAATTCTTTTTTAGATTTGTTATAACCGTGCTTTTTCATTTCCTGTCGCTTGTGATTACATAGACAGTTCAGTTGCTGTCTCTTAATTTAGTTCTAGATTGAAATTGCTCTTGTCAGTCAGAGGGGTTTTTTGCTGCTACAGTGAGATCTTGTAATACTCTAATAAGTTCAAGGTAAAGGTTAAGATTTTTAAAACCCATATATTTGAAGTAGAGACGCTTTGTTCTCTGTTGATCTCAGCCTTTGGTAGACGTTGTCTCCAACTTGTGGATTTTGCAGCTGATCAGTACAAAGGTGCTCAGAGGTGTTTAAAATTGCTCTACAGGACTGCAAGCCAGGTGCGACAGGGCACTGCTCCCGTGATGAAACTCGCCCTGCCACTGTCTTTCCAGTCCGCCTCCCCACCCTTTGCTTCCCGTCTGTCTTCACCCTTTGCTTCCCGTCTTCCCGGTTCACTCTTACAAATTCATAGAGTGATCTCTTATGTGGTTGTGCCCTGTTTCTTAGTTACCTTGTTTCTATGGTGAGTGCCTGCCTTCCTGCTAGGGGATTCGGTGAGGAGGGATTGATGAGTAACCGCTCACATCCCTGGTAAGGGGCTTCGGCTTTCCAGGGGAGCAGAGGTAAAGATTGCTTTCGAGGTGTATTAATTCTCAGAATGGTAAAACGGTATCAGCATAAAACAGAACGACGCACGTGACAAAACAAGCGGCACTTACTTTCAATATGAAGGAAGTGAGCAGAAGTGTGGGGCTGGCAGGTGGGGGGAAGGAGGAATGTGGAGTTGGGTTGCACAGGTACAGGGTACGCGCACGGGAAACAGCCTTAACCCCTCGGGTGTCGGGTATGATGGTGGGCTTGCTAGCGTCTGGTTCCGTCTCACCGTCACAGCGTGAGGACGCAGGCCGTGTGCCTTTTCCCAGCGTTACACAGCACGTTCACTGGCAGGATGAGGGCTCAGGTCTCCTGGCTCGTTCAGCAGGTGTTCTGTTGTCTGCCTTCAGTGGGCACCCTCGGCGGCCTCCCCAGCGCCTCCTCCGCGGGCTTCTCCATTAGGTTCAGATTGAAAGCGTCCAGGAGGCCCCTGCAAGGCTGTGTAGGGTAACACATGGGCGCTGGGACTCAGGAGCCAGGCTTCTGGGGCTCAGATCCTGGTCTGCCGCTTACGGGGGTGACCTCTCTGTGCCCCATTGTCCTCGTTTGTAAAACAGGATTAGAAATAGTGCTTTCCTCAGGTTGTTGTAAATGAGTTAATATGTGTACACACTTACCAGATTCTGAAGCACTTTTACTCACCTGCAATATTTGTGACTATATCGAGAATTTTACAAATCCTCAGATTCACGCCTGTTGCTACATGACAAGCAACCTGGTGAGGAGAGTCTCATATAGATTTGAGTTACTGCTAAATTCAGTGTTTGCTTTTTGATGTGTTATAATACAGACTTCTTTTTTCTAGTTAAGAACAGTCACTTTTTTAGCTCTCTTCCCATTCTGTTCTGAATTAGTCACAGTCCTTCCAGAAAAGGGGAAACGGCTTGCCTGAAGAGAGGCGAGAGGACAGCTTTGCAGGGGATGCCAGCAGGGGCTGGTGAGGCGCCGTGGACTAGCTGCAGACCAGCCATTCTCACCCTCCACCCAAGGGCAAGGCGAGGGGCCAGCAGGGCTGCAGCCATGGCATGAGGGCTGCCCCCCAGCAGCAGCTGTGGAAGGGGGGGAGGTACATTCGTGCGTGGCCTTTCCTCTGGCCTCTGGCCTGCAGAACCCCCCTTCGCCAGGCAGGGGAGTCGGGTCCTGCAGGCCTTGGTGGTCCACCTCCCGAGGGTGGAGCGTGGCCCAGGAGGGCAGAGGGGGGTGGGAAGGCTGGGTCAGCTGGCTCCCCTTCCCTCCTGTCTGCAGCGCGGGTCGTTCCGGGGAGTGTTTGCGGAGTAACTGCAGGAGCGCTCTGGGAGGGGCTCCCCGTTCACCAGGCCTTGTCCCGGGATGAACTGCTCAGTCTTTGGGTGCTGGCTGCAGCATGTCATTCCAGTGCCTGCCCTCGTGAGGCCACAGGTTCCACAGACAGGAGGTCCTGGAGTGACTACTCGGAATGTAAGCGTTAGACTCATTCACGCCAGGTGGTTCAAAGCAGCCTGGCGACCTCTAACTGGTTCTCTGGAACCTTTAGCCTTGGCTTTGGCTGCTTCTGTGCTCTCCCATTGTCCCGTTAAACCCCGTCTGTGTCTCCTCTCCCTTCTGTTTCTCTCTGCCGTTCGCATTCTCTTCTAGTTCTGATCCCCGTCTCTTCTTCTCAGCCCTAGAACATCTGGCCAGAGCACTTGAACTAAAGGAACTGTTTTTGCCAAGTGAACATCGTTTTTGGTCTACCCTTGTGTTTCCCTTTCCCGTGGTTGCTCTCGGCTCTTTTCCGTTGAGTGTCTGTAGCCACAAGAGAAAACGTTGCTTTGTCTCCAAGGTGTTGTAGAAGTCTGCTCTGAGGTCATTTGCCGAGAGGTTGGTTCTGAGAGGAAGGCAGTGACTGGAAAGACGGGAGGAGAGCAAATCACGGCTCCGGGAAAGCCGGACAGGGTGCCGGCTCCGTGGGGAACGAAGGAACAAGGCGGAGTGTCGGCAAGGCCCAAGGAGTGGGAGGGAACCGAGCCCGGGACTGGGTCGTGCCATTGCATCCAGCGACACCAGCACCAAGCACGGGGTCAGCACATCCTTGGTTAGAGGTGCCAGGCACTTTGGGGGTCCACCCTTCTGTGGAGCAGGAATTGAGCTGATGGGGAGGCGGAGCCGAGGGTGGCACACGTGGTCAAAGGTCGCTTGTTAAGTAAGTGAGCAGTGTAACCAGCTCGTGGCTTTGAAGGTGGGCGCTGCCGGAGGAGGCCGTGCCCACAGACCTGGGATGGTAAAGAGCCCGCGGCCGTGGACCCCGAGCCTGGGCGGGTCTGCAGCAGGTGCCTGCGAGGTGGGGCGTCTGTTAGGCAGTGTCCTGGGGGTGTTCTGGGGCCTGTCACATGGCCGCCTCCCCACCGCATGTGGAGAGGAACTCCAGAGGATTTCCTGAGGTGCTGCCGGCCTGGCGGGGGAGCCCCTGTGTTACTAACAGGGCACCGGGCAGAAGACAGGCTGGGCTCCACTTCCTCCCCTTCACTGTCTCTCTCCTTCCGGAATTCTTTCTTTAGTGTGGAGCTGAAGCCTGGCGAGTCCCACTCGTCCTCTAGGGAGCAGGTGTCACTGCTGGAATCTTTGTAGCCCCTCCCTGTTCTGTTGTCATTCGGGGCTGACCTCAGGATTTGAACCTGAGTGAAGTCAAGGGCGCAGAGCAGACTGGACAGTTGGGAAGGGCGCTCTGGTCAGGGGTTTGTCCTGCAGCCCCGGGGGCGTCCTGTCCCGACCCTCCCGAGAGGGGTACCCAGCTGCACAGATAGGTGTTTTCTGCTCCATTCACTCCAGTGTGTGTGAGTGGAATGAGAGAGTGATTTAAAAACCTATATCACGAACAAATATATTCCATGAAATATTCTTAGGGTCTGACTCTTGTGTGTATTAACTTTTTTCTATCTTTGTAACATTCATTATCATCTGAGAAAGATTATTCACCTAGAAAGAAGCTTAAGAGATTTGTTTATTCAGCAATATTTGAGCAGCTGTTACGTGCTAGACACGTGTATGTATCTGTAAGCACGGAAATCTTTGGGTTGAGCGAGTCTTGTAGGATTTGGACAAGGACAGTCATGTGGCTTAGTTCCCTGTTTTAAAAGTGTCAGCTTTCAGTGACTGTGCCAACCCTCCGCTCCCACAACAGATGCAACAAGGAGACGAGCATTCGCCCTGGTCTCTCAAGCTTATACCTCGATCATCGCCGACGATTTCGCAGCTTTTGTCGGGCTCCCTGTGGAAGAGGCTGTGAAAGGTATTTCTGGCCCACTTGTTACTGTCAAGGAAAAGGGAAAATGGAGGTGACAGGTACATGACAGGTGCACGGTCCCTTCCCTGAAACCCTTGGGCAGGATACGGTTCTGGAGTTTGTGGTGTTTGTTCTCCAGGAGGAGGACGTGAAACCAGTAGCACAGCACCCGCAGGGTCTGTAAGGGACACAGTGGTTCTGCAGCAAGCTCAGGGCGAGTGTCCCGGTGGGGATGGCTTCACAGCAGCTTCCCCACCAAGGCACTTACAGGAAGGAAGCATTGGGTTTGGAGAGCTTTGGGGCTGAATGTGGGTGAGAGAATCCAGCTCCCTTCTGACGCTACCTGGAGACAGCATCAGACGCCACACGTACAGGACCTGGTCCCCCAGGACCGCCCCCCACTTCAGGTGCCAGTCCCAAGTCCAGGTGGTCACCTGTGCTTCTGACCAACGGCAATAAATCAGAGGCTCCCGTGGCCCAGCCCCTCCTTGGGTCTGACGAGTCAGCTGCACCAGCTCACACATCTCAGGGAAACCTGTTTAGTCACTGGATTACTGACGTATTATATTACACAGGCTATTAAAGGGTACGAATCAGCAGCCAGGTGAGAAGCTTGGGGCCCAGCACGGTGACATGTGAAGACGTTCCCAATGAAAAGGGGCCGATAAGCTGTCCTTTGGGGGTTTTAAGGAGGCTTCCTTAGGTGGTCACGATCGCCCAGGCCCAGGAAATCCAGGGGTGGGGCTGGAAGTTCCCACCCTCTAACAACAGGACTGGCGCCTGTGGGTAACCAGCTCCCCCCTTGTTCAAAAGTCTCATTAACATAAGAAGAGACCCGTTTTGCTCTCATCCAGAAATTCCTAGGGGTTTGGGAGCTGTGAACTAGGAACTGGATGAAAACCAAATCTGAGAAATAATATTTCATCTGAATGACCAAATCTGTGTATATATTCCTTATAAATCACAATATCATAGGACCTTTATTTACTTTTAAAGCACTTTTTGCCGAAGATGGGCACCAATTAAAGATACCTTAAAATAAGAGTTTTGCGAAGGAATAAATACTTCACCATATTTATGAAATTAAAATTGGGCTATGTCTCCGAGGTGTATGTACCCTTGTTGCATATGATTATTCTGGCTCTTGCCTTACTGGAACCTCTCATGTTCCCGTAATCATTTCTTGTCATGGTTCCCGCGGCCTGACCCCTGAATATTTTCTACCTTCGTGTCTAACACCTGTGATCAAGATCGAAACCCTATTAAATGATGGTGAGCCCTCTAAGTTGATGCCCAGGCAGGAGAAATTGGAGCTGCTGTGACTAACAGTGGGGACGACGGGAGGTGACCAGAGCAGTGAGTTGTGGGGACAAAGGGCAGGGTGATGAGGGACAGCGCCAGTATTTGATTGACAGCAATCGCACCTCTAAGCCCCAGAGAACATAGTCCTGCCGGTGGTGGAAATGTGCGGATATACAGGTGGGCCAGGTAAGCCACATCGTCGTAATTCTGGGCTTGAACTGTGTAGCTTCTTTAAACCGGTTTTTCCCCTCAAATCAACATGCTGATAGATGCATTTTATTTTCGGAACATGAGTCCTGAGTGATCTCAGTGCTCACATTAGAAGCCCCATCTTACTCTCACTTGGTGAAGGTGGATTCTTCCCAGTCCATTTCTTACCAGTACCCTGTGCCCTAGGTGCTTGAACCCGTCTTCCCCACTGGTCCCCAGGTGTGCTTTGGCATTTTCATTTCTCAGGTGAGGCCCTGAGATGGCCGTAGAGCATTGCACTCACCTTGTTTCATTGTTTTACAGTGATAGGCGTTTTTATTCTCCAGCCAGAGGAGGCGCTCCATCTGGCGCCGACCTTATTCTTCAGTTTCCGAGGCCTGACAGTGCAGACACACAAGGCAGGCTGATGCACGTTCTTACAGTGACTCATGCTGTCACTCATACAAACGTATTCACTGTGACTCTTCTCTTGAAATTGATCGCTAATTTGTGACCTATTAAGTAATAGACCCCAGAGCCCATACTGGGTTGAATTCCTGTCCCCCCCCATGCTAGCAGTTTGACCTAGGACGAGGCACAGGAATTCCCTGAGCTTCATTTTCTGTCTCTGTGAAGTTACGTTGTATGTCTCATTCCATGGAGTTGTTATGACGACTACAGAAATGGTCCTAGAAAGCCACCCAGTGCGTCACCTACCTCCTGGGCAGCCTGTCTGTGTGGGGCTGTGTCTGTCACTGCCGTCCTCTGTTGTCACGGGTACGAGGCCTGCAGGGAGCACCGTGCAGGTGCCCCTTATGTCTTTTTGTAACGATATTAACCATGTTAACACCAAATACATACGTTACAGAAAACTCATCATCTGGTAGTGAGTGTCCCAGCCTGACCGAGTAACATGAAGCTTTGATCTGTTGCAGAAGTATCTCAAAGACAAGCTTTCGTGAGAATGCCATCTGTGGCATAGCTTTCTAGTGAAACTGCCATAGAAGTCATGTCATTGGCAGCAAATGAAAATTGGGGGTTTTGACTCTTTCTTCATTTGTGTATTAAATACTTACTTTCAGGTATATTAGAGCAAGGATGGCAAGCGGACTCTGCCACCAGGATGGTGACGCCCAAAAAGCCAGGTAGGTGGCGCTCTGCACCCGCTCGGGCAGCCTCGCGCTCCGGAAGGTGCTCTGGCTTTTCAGACACTGAATTAGAGTGATTGGCTACAATTCTGCTGTGCTAACCAAATGGGGACAGCTCCTGTTAAACATGGACACGGAATGGTGGGCACTCAGGGTGGAGAGGGTGGAAAAGTCACCTAGTTTTACCTTAAGTTTTAAAAATGCATTTCTCGTATGTGAACTGTTTCATGTGGGTGTTTTATAATTCTTATGACATAATTTTTACTCATTATTAATATCCCATTCTTCTATTTATGGACCCATTTCTAACTGTGCATCCTTCATATCTAACTGTGGCCTGCAGACTTTTAATACTCAGATACTTCCGTTCCCCTTGTACTGTAGACACATAGACTGTTCAAAACAAGACTTTCCATAGCTTGAATCTTCACAAAATTAAGTTGTCTGGTCTTCCTTTTAAGGCTTTAGATCAGGGGTGTCCAAACTTTTTTCAATGTTTTTTACCAAGCGCCATAAGCGGTAAAATACACAAACAGCCGGGCCACTCACTCAAGGTGAAGTACGTATTGCCTCACCTGGTTTATTTAAGTAAACTAAATGATTTTTGGAATTTGCTGCAGGTCAATTAACAATGGATTGCAGGCCACAGTTGGCCCGCAGGCCGCAGTTTGGACACCCCTGCTTTAGATCATGTGAGCTGTCTTTGCTGTCTGGGTCCCAGCCCTCGGTCCTGCTGTGGGACTGAGGGGTGCTGTCTGCCTCCCGCTCCCCAGGTGTGTCCCCGTCTGCTGGGATTTCAGAGCTGAGCTCATGCCCATGTCATACACCCCTCTGTTGTACCTCAGCAGGTTTCCTTTCCCTGCTCTGAATTCCTGCTGTGTATGCGTCCTTGACTCCACCATGAAGTATCGCACAGATCTCAAAGGGGTCAGCCCTGTGAGGGTGCAGAGGCGTGGGGAGACATGGCCCCGGCCAGGCTAGATGAGAGAGGACTGGTCAAACACAAGACTAACACGACAGAGCATCATTCTCACCTCTGTGGGACTAGTGGCCATATGTGCATATTGCATTCAAGGTGACAGGTTCTGCATGAGGATTCTTTATGATGACTTCTGCTAATTGGGCTGTAAATTTTGTGTATTTAGTTGCAGGCGCCCTGGATGTGTCCTTTAGCAGGTTTATTCCTTTATCAGGTATGTATTCTCATGTGCTCACTTAGAATATGTTCCATTGTTCTTAATCGTTTGTAGTTTGTGCCTATTTTTCTGAGTTCTAACCTCGTAAGGAAATTGAATTTTTTACTTGGTATTTATAATAATACACCTGGTTACAACAGTGAAAGTGTGGGCTGCCCTCTAGCTGACCTTGAACACCAGCCAGGTGGGGAGGCCATGGCGGAGCTGCTCACCGCATGTGTCCTTCAGAGGCATCCCTGGGCTGGCACGTGGTAACTTCTGGACAGTGGGCTTCTTTGTGGTTTATTTTGTTCATTCACAATGTGAGATTCTCGTAGAGCAGTGTCTGTCACAGGGTAACACTCAGTAATTTATTCGTAGAATTAAGTATCGCATGGGTCGGGTCTTTCCAAGAAGAGCTGTGTTCTCTTAAAAGATACGTTGCATGTTAACTTCAGTAACAACAGCAAAGCCAGACATGGCTTTACTCCCAGTTTGGGAAAACTACTCATGAAAGTTGAGACTTCTGGGCTTGTTTTTCCAAAAGGTCCAAAATCAGGGCAAATCTAGGAAAGTTTCCTTATTGTCAAATTAAAGATACTGGAGGGTGTGGGTGGCAGAACCGAAGCTTTGTTACACATGTAACTAACTCGTGGTGTGTTTCTCTCTTCAATGCACAGAACCTGCACCAGTCCCACCAATCCCCAATGAACAGCAGTTAGCCAGACTGACTGACTACGTGGCTTTCCTGGAGAACTGACTTGCTGTTGAGCCCCACACCACGTTCAGAGCCCTGTATACTGACAAATAGAGAAATATCAGATTCTTATTTTCAGTTCATTGGATGGATGAAACACCTCAGCATTCCTCACTGAGTATGTGATAAAAATACATATATAACATAAAGTATATTATATGTATTTTGTCCTTAAAGATCATGCTGACTAGTGGTTGAAACAGTTCTCATTTTGTAATTGGCGATTTGGATGGAGCCTGTCAGTAGTTCACAGTCACCTTCTAGTTTCTCATGACTCGTGAGCGTGGCCCTCCTGCTCCGTGCACCCCGCGGCTGTCAGTTGTGTCTCCTGCCCTGGCACGCAGCACACTCCCGCCCACCCGTACCACTCGTGTGTACTTGTAGTGACTCACTGCAGCATGAGGGGCTCTCCCCAGGGGCGTATCTGAACGGCAGGGCATTCTGACTCACCCGCTTTGGAGAATATTCTCTCTTTTCTCCTCACCTCCTGAGAGTCACTAATACAGGATACTGAAATACAGCTGAGCAGCAAAAAAGTCATTTCGTTGGTAAACCAGTTTGTTAACTTCAGACTTTCTTCTGATGGAGTGAGTCCATCCATTGCTGCAGTGGAGGGCTTGCCATGAAAATGCAGCTTGTGTAAGATGTTCCTGAGGAGCACTGAGCTGGAATCTTTCCTTCCAGAAGAAGGGAACGTAGCGTGCGGAATGCATTGTATTGGGAAAGAAGCTACTAAGATAAGTGATACAGTTTGTACAACTATCCTGGGGTCTGTTCGTTGCTCATTTATCCCTCGGTTCAAGTTCTGCCTTTTAGAGAAATACTGAACAAATCTCATTTTTTTGTGTGACAGCCTTCTGAATATTTGAAGTTGTTTATTGTATCTTCAGGTTAAATAAAACACCCCCTAGTTCATTTATTTTGCATTTGTTCAATAAATATTTAATTGAATTCTTCAACTGTTTTATCTAAGGTTGTTTCTAGAAATTTCACTGTCCTGGTCTTTGTGTGGATACATTCTGGTTTGTCATTGTCTCTTAAAATAGGAGTTTCTCAATTAAGTAGAAATTACCTATATAGTTGTAATTATATGATTCAGTTTTCACTCCTTTTAAATACATTTTCCTGGCTATTTCAGTTTTTGTTAACATTTGTGGAAATACCTGTTAAATGAGCATTTTATTTAACCCTGATGGGTCAATCGTGGTGTTAAAAGTCCTTGTTTTACAGTTGAGCAAATGGAAATTCAAGAAGTTGCAGGGTCAGCAGCTAGAAATGGATGCCAGTTTTAGAAATTCCAAGTATTAGTACAGATGGTATCCATGGGCCTTACATTTAATAGCAGACGGGAGTCCCCCCAGACGCTCCTTAATGGGGGCTAGTTGAATAAACAGCAGTGTACGCACAGGGCCGCGCTGCTGTAAAGGAGTGAAGGTCTTGATACACCGAGGCCGTGATCACCAGAGTGAAAACAGGAAGCACAGGGCTTTGTGCTGCTCTGAGGCTAAGAGGGTGAGTGGATACCAATGTGCACACACATCTCCTGCTACTGCAAAAAGCAGCAATTGAAGGATGAACCAAAACTAACAAAAATGGTTTTCTAAACGGAAAAGGAGGAGGGCAGTGAAGTAGAGAAAAAACTTACTTCCCGTGACTTGAACAGAGTATGTGACACTGTCAGTGGGTATGTACCAAGGACAAAGAAGCCTCGGACTCCAAATGTGGTTTCATGGTTAATCATCTTGGCACCACTATTATTGAAACTCTATTGTAGAACGAAGCAGCTTAGAAATTATGTAATGTCATTAGGAGCCGGTGATCTTAAATTTGGTGTAGAAACCTCATGGTTGGTTTTTCTTTCTAAACAGTAACTGTTTTCTGGCTCGGTCCAACTGGAAAGGCCTGGAATAATCACAGCCCAGGAACAGTGAGCACCGCCAGTGCCCCGGTTGTGATGTCTGTTCCATTTTCAACTAAATGGAATAAGAACTTCTTTGCAGAAAAGTTCTAAATCTAGGGCAGTAATTATACAGGTTGATATCTCATACATAAGCTGCCCCAGGTTCAAGAACGTTTCAGAGACGAATGGGATTCTTTCAAAGGTGATAGAGGCCAACCTGAAGGGAGCCCCACTGCCCAAACATCAGGCACATTCAGTGTGAAAAATATGGATATGTGCATATATTTTTAGGCCCAGATTCATAGTTGTGTATTAAAATTGCCTCATCCTGTACAAGAAAGCAGGATAAGTGCTTGACTCCACCTCCCCCTTATTTATTATCAGTTTTCAGGATAATGAATCGATGCTCAGCAGTCTCCCACGTGACAAAAGTGGGCGTTCAGGGTCGTCAGACAGCCACAGTCGGGAAATTCCTTATGGAAGAATTCCCCCTGGTAAGTGTAGGTAGAGTTAGAAAATCAGTACTTGACCGCCTCTAATGAAATAAGGGGCCTAGGCTGCTGAGGTCATGGGGTCTGAAAATGAGACTGAGCATAACCTGCATCCAAACTGCATCCAGCGCGTGCATCAGCCCATCTGTGTGCCCGGGGGCTGCTGAGGCGACCAGCCGCCGCAGGTAGCCTGGCAGCACCTTGCTTTGCGTCCCTTGGTGCAAACCTTCAGCAGTAGGGGACGCCACACGGTGAAGGAACACGCCCTTCCTTTTCTCCGAAAGACAATTCTAGGGTGCATTCTACACCTGGCTCCTGAAAAGACCCCAAGATGGAGCTGTGGTTGCCCGTTGTCGCCAGCTCTACAACATGGCCCTGGCATGTATGGGTCTAGCTGAGAGCCCCTGAAGCCAGCCACTCTTCACGTCACTTACACGGGCATGTGAGCCCGCTCGAGAGGATGGCATAGCAAGCATGGGACATCGGCCATGACGTTTCCTTGTCAAAACAGACCCCCTCCCGAGAATAAATATGAATCTGCTCAACGCTGTAGCTTTAACTGCCCATCTACATGAAATGTGGGAATTAGAGGAACAAGTTAAACACCCCACTGAAAAGCAACCAGCCACATCTAGAATGGGGGGATTTAACAGGACAAACAAGCTTCCTTAAAAAATAAGTGACAAAAAGGGTGGTGGAGCTAGCAGTAAGTATGTGGAGAGGTCTGCTCTTGGGTTGACACTGAGGCAGACTCAGTTGTGCCAAGAATTACACCAAGATGGGTGCATACAAAAATCTGTTTTAAAGGCATCAGGAAACAAGACATGGGGACTCGCAAAGCGAAGAGCTGAGGGGGGGACCACAAAGAGGCCGTCTGCAGGAAGTTGTTTCAGGGGCATTTGCTGATTCTGGGGGGGGTTCCACTGCCAGGGGACGTGGCTACCTGTGGGATTTGGGCTCTTTCCCGGGGCTGGAGTGGCCAAAATGGATCCTTGAGAGAACTAAACCACACAGCTATTTATTCTAAAAGACATTGGTGACAAGCTGCTTGGGGTAGGAAGTCAAAAGGCCAAAAAAAAAAAAGCTTTTCAGAAAGTTTCCCTGTAGTCTTACTGCGCTGGGCCCCAGTAAACACACAAGGCTAGGGTGGCAGGGGTGCCCATGGGCATAAACCAGGGTAAATGAGGAAAACTGCAACTGGAGAACAGGTCCACAGAAAACATTCAACATTAGCACAGAAAGAAAATGATGGAACTTGCTGGAAAGAGTGTTAGACATTTCGTACACAGCAAGGAGTTCTAGCATGTGTGTAATTGGAATCCAAGGAGGAGAGAAAACAACAGGAAAATAGTACTTGAATTGTTTTACACCTGGCAAAATATTTTCCAGAACCGATGAAGGAGATATAGCCACAAACAAAAAGTTCAGAAAACCCCACCCCGACACCTAGTAAAACTACTGAAAACCAGAGACAAAGGGAAAATACTAAAGAGCAAGGTGTGGGGGGTTGTTGGGGAGTGAGGGGGTCATTA